>NC_072482.1:91421324-91727574 GCF_027574615.1 Eptesicus fuscus
CTTCTCACCACTCCCACATTCAGACCTCGCCATGCCTCCCGCAGCACTTCCTCCCTCCTCTTTCTCAAGGCCTCTGCGGTAGCTCGGGCCTCTTCAACTCCCACCGAGAGTCCACCCCAAATGCCTCCTAGAGCTGGTCTTTCAGCCTCCTCTCACCCCGCCCCACTCCCCACAGTGGCTCTCAAATTGTGGTTCCCGGACCACCTGAAAATTCCTGTTTTCACACTGAAGGGTAACTTGCAATGGTCTGCTGTGTTCATCAATGTAGATGTGTATTTCTGGCTCAACAATACCTGCATGGAGTTACATATTGCAATTTCAGAAATAACGGAATTAGGTAAGCAGCAAAATGAAATTATAGTAATAAACAGATTTACTAAATAGTCGGTGAACGACTATATAATTCATTGTATTCACATCTTATAGGTATGTTTCTCACTTGGACAATTAACATCTGTTCACAGCTGTCCACAGAGAGAACTGGCCGACAGATATATTTTGTTTTTCCAATGCAAAACAAACAAACAAACTATGGACAGTTTTCTAAAAACTGGAAAGTGTTACATAAAAATCCAGGTTGCCAGCTTTATTTGAAAACATAAATCAGAAGACCTAGATACCAGGAAAGATTTTAGGTGCATAGTCGGCAGAAAATGAGCAATAAACGTGTCTTTGTATTTGCCACAGTCCCCACCACTCCTTATTGTCTCACACACCCCACAGTTCAATTTCTGACGTTGCCTGCCTGGCCCCTGTAGGCATCTGAGTTTGCAACTCTTGTGGCAAGTCTCAGGGCCATTCCTGGTCTTCGGCCTTTACTCCTGTAAGTATCTCTTTTTATTTTAGTCTGACTCCCTTCGCCTTTGTCAACTGCAGACAGCTCCCCAACTCCATCGGCCCTGACCCTTTGTCCATGTCCTAAGACAAGAGAGCGTTTTACTTGGAGCTGTAACCTGTTTGCCGCTCTGAGTATTTCTCTTTTCTGCTTTTTCTTTCCCGCACTTCTCTTTGTATGTGCTTGCACTGCTCCAAGCCAATACCTGAGTGCTAAGTGACAGAGAATTATCCACGCTCTCCTAGTGGAATGGGGAAGAGGGGTTGACACTCTGCTCCTCTGTTAGGTCTGGAAATTCCACACAAAACCTAAACAGCCCTGAAACCCTCCTCCCCCCATGTTTTCCTGGGGCTGAGCCCTCACAGAGCAACAAGGACCCCAGGGCCTGGGGTGGAGCCCCTGAGGGTAACAGCTTTAACTCTTCCCTGCCCACTCTATGGAAGGGCACTTACAGACCCAGGTGCAGTAACTCACCCTCTGAAACCAACCACCACCCCTCCGGAAAACTTCTTCCTGACCCGTCATTATATACTAGCTGAAAACCAACTGTAGACGGGAATTTGGGGGCCAGTGTAACCCACACCATTTGCTTTTGTACACTTCACATGAGTGGTATAGACCAGTGGCTCTACATTTTTGCCTGGCCAGTGTGGCTCAGTGGTTCGGCATTGACCTATGAGCCAGGAGGTCACGGTTCGATGCCCAGTCAGGGCACATGCCAGAGTTGTGGCTCCATCCCCAGTTAGAACCAGCCAATCAATGATTCTGTCGCATCATTGATGTTTCTCTCTCTCTCTCTCTCTCTCTCTCTCTCTCTCTCTCTCTCTCTCTCTCTTCCTTCCTCTCTGAAAGCAACAGAGATAATATTTTTACAATAAATAAGTAAATACATTTTGCCCAGCACCAGAATTGCCTGGTGGCCCATGAGGTCCGAAAGGTTGGCGACCGCTGTAAAACACAGCGTCCTGGGTTTGGGAGACAGCAGAGTTTCTGATTCTGTGGGTCTGGGGTAGGGCCCGGGAATTTCCATGCCTAAGGTCCCCAGTGATGCTGATGCTAAAAAAGTAAGTTCAAGCACGACAGTGACAAGATGCTGGGCGGCACCACGTGTATGGCTGGAAAAGGGTCTTGTGAGCATCTCAGCTGCCAAATAGCAGGAGGCAGGTATAACAAACGTATGTGCACTTACAGCTGCTCACTCGGTGTCCCGATTAGACAGTGCCCAAAAAGAATGAAGAATTTCTCCGCCTCCAAAAGGGGTCTTTCTCTACGAATCAGCTTTTTAGAGGATTCTTCGACTTGGCCTAGGGCTGCTTGTAACCAAGCCCCTTCATACCATATGCCTCTAGACGTCTCACTCGCAAGGAATATGTATGTTTTTTCAACCACTTATTACAAACAATTTCAGGCTTCGGTGTAGTCAGTCACTTTCACCAATGCTGCGCCCCGCCGTGTCATCTGCTCTTGGTTAGTTTCAGACTCCAGTTGGAATCCACGTTAAGACGGTGCTGACAACTCCAACAGGTGTTACATCACTGGAAGGCTGGCCCACCCTCCACACGAAACTAGTTTTCCTCTATGGCAACGATCGTACTCCAGGCAGTCCTTAAGACGTAATATAAAATTACTCTGAGAACATCAAAGACGGTCCCGTGAACACAAGTTAAAGTTGGAAGCACAGAGAGACAGACGCGCGCGCACGCAGGCACGCACACATCCACGCCTAAACCCCAAAGCACTGGATTTCCCCTCCGCTGCAAATCTCTGAAAATAGGAAATAGAATGTTTCCTTTCGACCAAAAAGGTTTCTCTCAGGAAAGCATGACTCAGATGGTGATAATCGGGGCCTTTGCTGATAGAGAACTCATGGGGGGTTTCCTCTGGGACACATCACCCAGAAGGCGGGGGCGGGAACGAGGGGTGCAGGGCGAGAGCTTCCCGGTTTTCCCAAGCCTGCCTACCTTCAGTCCCTGCCTCCTCCTCCTCCCCTACTGCGAAGGGTGCATTGTTTAAAAATGTGTTCAACTCTTACCTGTTGAAAATGTCTCAAAATACCATCTATTCAACCGAAAGTATGGTGGCTCTATTTTCTAAAGAAAAATTATGACCGTCTGCCCAGCCGGCATGGCTCAGTGGTTGAGTGTTGACCTATGAACAAGGGGGTCATGGTTCAATTCCCGGTCAGGGTACCTGCCTGGGTTGTGGGCCCAATCCCCAGTAGGAGGCATACAGGAGGCAGCCAATCAATGAATTTCTCTCATCATTGATGTTTCTCTCTCTCTCTCTCCCTCTCTTTTCCACTCTGAAATCGATATATATAAATTAAGACAGTCTGTCAGTGGAGCCAAATATTTAAAATCAGATCTCTCTACCACTTCCTTTGATTCCAACATTTTTTTTTACGTGCTCATATAGAAAAGGCTTTCTTATTTTTCCAGATGACTGATCTGCATTCTAAGGAACTGTTTTGCTCTAATAAACACAACTGCATTTGCCCTTGTGATCCCCAGGTTAAAAAAACTGTTCCATCAGCCATTTGATGTCAAAGAAAACAAACTAGGCTAAGTCCACTTTCACAAAAACCCCATTCATAGATGAATAAACAGCTTCGGAAACTGTAGCTCCCGGCAAAATGTGCCAGCAAAGAACAAGGACGTGAGCAGAGCATGTGAAAGCGAAAAAGACAGATTTGCTGCTCTCGGTTTCCAAAAGACCAGAGAGGAATCGGGATGCGGGGAGCGCAGGGAGCTCTCCTAACACTGGCAGGGAAAGAAAATATTTATACAGCGATCGATCACTCCCAATTTCAAATATCATTTTAAAAATCGCTGGGATGGGAAGCTATCAATGAACCATCTGTACCTAAACCTTGGATTCTCAAATGCTGGAGCCACCAGGATACCACCGTCTCCAGAATCCCACAGTGCCTTCCAGCTGGGCTCCCGGATCCATTTCTGCCCCCAAGTGCAACTCAGCTCAAGTCACGCCCCTGCTTTCCAAAACAACTAGAGAAAACTGCAAAGGCCTGACCAAGATAAGACCCTACACGATAAGGCCCTGACCAAGATAAGACTCTACAGGACCATCTGTGTGTGTCTCCAACCCTACCACCACCCCACCCACCATCCTTACTCTCCATGACTCCCCCCACTTCCCTTCCTCCACCACTCCAAGCCCATTCGCACCTCAGGGCCTCGGCACTCCCTGCTTTTCTGCCTACAGTGCTTTCCCCCCCTAATTTTGCCACAGCCGCTTCCTTCCTGTCATCATGCCTCCATGCCACCTTCTCAGAGCGGCGTCCCTGATGACACCATCCGAAAAAGTCTCCCTCGTCCCAGTCACTCGCCTTCACGTCTCTGCTCTCCTTTGAGTGCGTCAACAGCTGGTATTTTCTTGCTCCTCTGCTTTGTTGTGTTGTTGCTGTTGTTTGCCAGCTACCACATAACAGCAGGGACCAGCTGGACCCCTGCACCTGGAACAGGTCCTGGGCTCAGTGTGACCTCAGGGATGATCTGAGTGAACGATACCCTTGTTTCACTCCAGGGTGGAAGCCGTCGTCAACATAAGTGTTCCTCTCAAGCCTTTTCCAAGGGAGCCAGCACCAAACCTTCCTGTGGCCCCACCTTCCTCTAAGACAGTGGTCGGCAAACTCATGAGTCAGCAGAGCCAAATATCAACCGACAGCGATGGAAATTTCTTTTGAGAGCCGAAAACCGACTTCTGCGCATGGGCCACGAAGTTTCAATCGCACTGTACGTGCGCGCCCGCACGTGGTATTTTGTGGAAGAGCCACACTCAAAGGGGCCAAAGAGCCGCATGTGGCTCGCGAGCCGTGGTCTGCCGACCCCTGCTCTAAGACATACAAGGTCCTCAAGGAAAGGATCGAACAATGAGAAGACAGAAGATGGAGTTGCTTTACCTTACTGCCCATACACCCACGGAGAGGAGGATGGAGCTGTCACACATTTCTAGTAAGCCTGTGAAAGGTGACACTCCGATGCCGCTGCGTTATGCGAAGTGCTGGCCCCATTTACCTCTTTAATTCTAACTAAAACCCTGTGAGCCGGTTACTATCAGTCCAGCTTTACAGGAGGAGCAGTAGGAAGGCTTGGAGGAGATAATTTACTTACCTAAGCTCCCGAACCAGTTAGTGCCAGATAGAGAATTTGAATCCAGTTCTATTGTATTTCAAAGCCTATGTTTTGCTCACTATTAGTGCCTGACAGTCTCTCCGAAGGCAGTTAAAGTGAAGAAGCTGTGAAGAATCAAAGGCAAGCGGGAAGTGGGGCCATAAAAGTTGCAGATGTGGCTAAAGAAAGCTAAATGTATTATGTGCATGCGTGCGTGCGTGCGTGTGTGTGTGTGTGCGTGTGTGTGTGTGCGTGTGTGTGTATGGTTCCACCAACCAGAAATGTTCATTGTATCAGACAAAAAAAATTGTAATAGAACACTCAAAATAACAATTGGAGTCAAATGATCCATTTCATTACTGAGTTGCATTCTATAACAATATAACACAACCAACTCCAATAAAAACAAGTGACTGGCAGGATCACAAATGCAAAATGGTCAGATCCAAAATATGTAGAGAATTTTTTAAAAATCCCTGCCTACGCTGTGGAATTTTTTTAAAAAAAGAATAAGTCAAAAAGAAAACTTAAGAAAAAGCATGCGTCCCAGGAGTGTAAATCCTGAAGGGGTCACCAGGGAACACAAAAGTCAGCCGCCCCTTCCCCACCCGTGGTGCCTAGAGGAGAACTGAGGGCAGCCACCTCGGCCCAAGGAAGCAGGCGGGACGGACAGCAGGACAGCAGCCTCGTCTGGCCCAGCTCCCGGCTTAACGTCCGAACGCCTCCGTCTCCTCGTCTGCAGTGGCGACGTGCCTTCGCTGGGGCTTGTGAGAAGCTGACCGGGAACAAATACGGGAAAACTCGGCAAGGGTCATCAAAGTAACACTGGCTTTCTTCACCAAAGACTAGAGCATGGCTACCCCGTGATGAAAACTCCCGAAACAGAGGAGAGCCAGGAGTAAAGCTGAGAGAGAGCATGAATGTCCCGGAGCTAGAAGGGTCACACGTGGAGGCAGTGACCCGGACGAGGTGAGCGGGAAGGAGAGGCTCCCACGGCTCTACGCAATGCTGTGAACTCGGAGAGAGGCGTGGGGGGCGCCCGAGCACAGAGCGGTCGCCTCCCAATCTCCAAGGACACAGAACGGAGACACCGGCTCGGTACAACCCCAACTTTCCTGGTTGTTTATTCCCCAACGGACATTCAGTGTCATTCCCCATCACAACATCTCCCCCCAGAACCAGCTAAGTGTGGTGTACACCATGCAGCGACAGATGACCAGAGCATGTGACTGGCCAACAGGATCCTGAGAACAAATTCCAACCTCAGTGTCCACCAGCCACTCCGCTCCGCAACGCCCTGCTTACTACTTGTCTTTAAAAAAAAAAAAAAAAAAAAGGTGATGAGGAGAACTCTTCAAATCCCAAGAAACATGCAAGAAGGCTCAGGGGAACTATCTCACGGAGTCGCTGAGAATCTCCCGAGGCTGTTGCAAGGTGGTGCTTATGAATGTGCATGTGCGTGAGTGCGTGTGCGTGTGCGTGTGTGTGCGTGTGTGTGTGTGTGTGTGTGTGTGTGGTTCCCTGGTGATCCCTCTCTAACCCGAAGACTGTCTTTTGCTTTCATTAGTGGCCACGTCAAGCATCGCTGGAGAACTTAAATAAGGGAGGTTGAGCCCATGTCAGATCAGGCAGAGGACCCACCAATGAAATGTGAGACATGTTCGGCCGCGTGCTGAAGCGGTGTGTCTCGAACTGCAACGAGCACATGGATCACTGGGATCTGGTGAGCATGCAGACTCTGATGCCCTGGCCTGCGATTCTGCGTCTCCAGCAATCCTCCAGGGGACACAGGTGCCCGGCCATGGACCAGGTGCCCAATGGGTCGCTGTCAACAGCGAGAGTCGGTCCTAATGCTACGCTCACTGGAAGTCCAGGGACTATAAGAAAAAAAAGCTGAGCCCTGGCCCGTGTGGCTCAGTGGAATGAGCATCGTCCCATTCACCAAGAGGTCACTGGTTCAATTCCTGGTCAGGGCACATGCCCGGGTTGCAGGCTCCACCCTCAGGAGGGGGCTTGCAGGAAGCAGCCAATCCATGTTTCGCTCTCATCGATGTTTCTCTCTCCCTTTCCCTTCCTCTCGCTCTAAAAAAATCAGCCTGGCCGGCGTGGCTTAGTGGTTGAGCGCTGACCTGTGAACCAGGAGGTCACACACAGTTCAATTCCAGGTCAGGGCACATGCCCAGGTTGCAGGCTCGATCCCCAGTAGGGGGTATGCAGAAGGCAGCCCATCAATGATTCTCTCTCATCATTGATGTTTCTCTCTCTCTCCCCTTCCTCTCTGAAATCAATAAAAATATATTTAAAAATAAATAAACATAAAAAAACAATAAAAACGTATTTTTTAAAAAGAATAAAGTTGAGAAAATATGCTTTGCGTGTTCATGAGATTGGCGAGAGGCATCTATCACGCAGCTAACCAAGACCCTTCCTGACCGGCGCAAGTCCTGGCCTGGGTCCTCTGCGGGGCACAGGGCAGGGAAACCTCCTGGCATTGACTGGTGCCCCTGATGGCAGGACTCAACCTTATGACAGACCTGGCTAACGGGCAAAGCGGAGAGGAAGCAATAAGAACAAGGAATTGTGGTGTATTGAGAGCTTAGTTAGGAGTGGAACTGGGGTACGAACCCAGAGTCTCATTCCAGAGCCCACACTCTCACCACTAAACCACTGCCCGGTACAGGCCATGCGATGAAGTGACAGGGAGGAGGGTATATAAGAGCAACAGCACTTACTAGTATAAATATGGGGCCCTGAGCAAATTCTCTCTCTCCCTCTCTCTCTCTCCCTCCCTCCCTCGCCTTTAATATGGGCACATAACGGTTCGAGCACCTCGCTGGGTTTTCTGAGGATTAAACGAAGTCTAAATAAAGTACTTCACCCAGTGTCTGACACATAATAATGCTTCAGGGAATGTTTTCCAATTATTACGATGAAGAGAACTTTACTGAACTATTTGAAAGGCAAGGTGCCATGAACTATGAATTAATTTGATTTACAACTAGCTTTCCTGACATATACAAAATACATGGATAAGACACA
The DNA here is from genome assembly GCF_027574615.1 of Eptesicus fuscus. Taxonomy (NCBI): domain Eukaryota; kingdom Metazoa; phylum Chordata; class Mammalia; order Chiroptera; family Vespertilionidae; genus Eptesicus; species Eptesicus fuscus. The sequence continues at coordinate 91,429,329 of NC_072482.1, forward strand.
CACACACACACACACACTGGACAACTCTCCTCCTAACACACGGTATCAGTGCCTCACATCGTGGGAATCCTGAAGGCCTAGTCATCAGTCGGGGAAGACCCAGAGTCCCCTGGCCAGACCTCCTGAGAAGGTGGCATGAAGCCAAACCGCCTGGGGTCAAGCTCTGCTCTGTCACTCCCCAGCTACGTGACATCGGCCGAGGTCCTTAACCTTTCTGTGCCTCAGTCTCCTCAACTGCAACGTGGAAATCATCGTTCCCAGCTCGAGTGGTTGTGCACAGGAGATGAACCAATCCTTACAGTGCTCAGACCTGTGCCTGACACATCCTAATATTTAGTGAGGATATACTGTGATGATAAATTGGTGGCAGTATGGCTAAGATTACCACAAATAACAACAATCATAAAAACAGACGACTTGATTCATTCTGCAGACATCAACCTTCTTCCTAATGCACGTACCTGCCTAACGACCTCAATCTGAGCGCAGGCCGCAGGCTGCGGCGGGGTTTAGATACTGCTGAATCCAAAGCCTTCTACGGGCCCAGAACCGCCGCAGCCACGGGATCGTGCGATACCGGGAGTGGCAAAGTCTACAGGAGGAGCTGCTTATCAGTAGCATGTATTTATAAAATGGGGGTTGGGTAGAGAGGTTGGCAAAGACAGCTAAAAATAGTCCTATACGCAAACGCGTTTGCATACATCAATAGTCCATTAAAAAGCCAATACTTGCACATCACTACCGGGAGAAATACTCAAGACATGTGCCGCGCAATGTGGGAGCATGCAGCCTCTTGCCATCTAAGAGTCAGCCACATACTCGCTCCTTTTCCCTTTCCGAGATTCTATCCCAGAAAGTCTGGAGGTCATTCTATAAGGTTGTGCTTAAGGGTCCAAAAGGGCACAGGCATTCTGTATAAAGGTGCCACGTGCTAACCACAGGTATGTGACCTAATCAGTCTCCAGTGCTCCAGGCACCCACAATCGCTCTCAGGTCAGCGGGGAAACTTTCCCCCGGATGAAAGCAATCTCCACCAAGTCCTAACGTCCAGGCAGCTGGACTCCAAAATCACTTTAACAGGCTCTTCTTTCAGATGCTAAACAAACACAACACAATGTGAATTTACACTTCTCTCCCAATCCCAAGAGGAACCAAAAAAAAAAAAAAAAAAAAAACCAAGACCAATCTTGAGGGTGTGAAGATCTGACTCCATAATCTTCCTGGTTGCCTGCTAGCATTTTTCTGGCTGTGCATTATCAAGGAGGCTGGCAGCGGCTCCGGGAAGCCGGCGTGGTCAGCCGTAACCCTTCCTCTCCCGGGGAGCAGTGCTGGGCAGCAGAATGGAAGCCACAAGCGGGAGCCACCTGGGTAACCGGTTAGGGGCCCCATTTAAGAAGGTAAAAACGAACAGGTGAAGTTCGTTTCCGGAATGCCTTGTATTGAAGCCAATGTTTTCAAAATACTATCCCCGTGGTCCGCAAACTGCGGCTCGCTGGCCCCTTGAGTGTGGCTCTTCCACAAAATACCACGGCCTGGGCGAGTCTATTTTGAAGAAGTGGCGTTAGAAGAAGTTTAAGTTTAAAAAACTTGGCTCTCAAAAGAAATTTCAATCGTTGTCCTGTGGATATTTGGCTCTGTGGACTGATGAGTTTGCTGAGCACTGTACTATCCCTTCAACATGTAATAACTATTCAGAACGACCAAGGGGATAGTCTACATGCCCATGCCATGTGCTCTTTACGATTACAGAATGTCACAACTCGGACCAGCCGCATGTCAAGGGCTCAACAGCCCCGTGTGGCTACCGGCTGCCATACTGGATAGAACAGCGCTCAGATCCAAAGGCTGCCAAAATCATCCGTTTCCTAGGCGGCCTCTAGGGCAGACTTACAGGTAAAAGAGATCGGCCAACTCAGTCTGGGCAGGTGGCTGGATGGGGAACAAACCCCAATGCACAACAGGCTCTGGGTATTCTTAACTAATGGTTGGTACCCAGCACGGACAACTGCTACTTACTTTTTACCCAAAGTACAAGTATTGGCTGTTTTCGTCTTTGTTCTTAAGTAAGAGCCCAGGTGTTTTGGGCCGCTGGACAAACCTCTTCTCAGGGGAGAGTGTGTCCCTCCCCTTTCCCACAGGAGCAGGAAACGGGCAGACACCCCCACGGACACCTCCCAGACATCCCACCCCACGTGGTCTCCATCCACCCTTCACCGCGGGCCGGAGGAAAGGGATGCGCACAAGCTGTTCCGGACGCCCCAGCCTCGGTGAGGCGGTCGGAAAGGTGACCTCCTCTGACCAGGTGACCACCTCACAGGCTGACTGACATGCCAAGGGCAACAGCAGAGAGTCTAGGGCTCTTAGCAAACTGCAAAGCGCTACACACTTGCAGTTATTAGTATGGGGAAAGGACCTCATTCCTGGCCTGGAAGAGCAGGTAGGAGAGAGGAAAAAAAGCAGTGGCTTGAAACAGAGATGCTGAGCTGGGGGGGGACGGGGAGGGGGGGTAACAGGGACGGAGGAGAGCCGTAAGGGACCCACGAAAACACTGGTTGAGCTTGTTCTCTTGGGAGAGTACAGAGGCCTGAGACACCTCTACCCCCTTTTCCTCGAAATCTTGGGAAAGTCAAAAAAGTACGCGCGACAGCTCAGAGTACAGGCTTCTCCCCTGTTCCATCCCCCGTCGCCTCCCCATCCCACCTCTGCCCCTCCTCCCCAACACAGCGTAAGTGGGGTGCTGGCTCCCACCCATTTCTTCTTCCCAGGGCTTCACGGTGGCCCGAACACGCAGCGCCCCCGGGGTCCCGGCGCCTGCACCCGGGGCAAAAGTTACCGCGTCCCGGGGAGTCTGGCTCCGGGTTTCTCGGCGGCGCGGGAGCCCCGGTGTTGGCTCCTGCGCCGCCCTCGCTCCTCCAACAAAAACAGAGGCTGCAGCGGCGGAGCTCCCGCCGCCTGTCCCGCCGCCCGCCAGGCCTGCGCCCGCCCGGCAGCGGCGGGGACGAGGTGCGGGTGGGGGGGGGGGGTCACCCACACAAAGGCGCCTTGTGCCTCGCGCTCCGGGACGGGGCACCGCATCCAGGCAGGGCAGCGAGGGCGCCCCCACGCTCACCCTCCAGGAAAAGGCCATCCCTCCTCCCTGGTTTAAAGCGAGGGCTCCCCTCGGCTCGCCACGACCGTAACCCCCACGCAAGAGCTAGGGGCGCACGGGCCCCCCTGGAGAAAGAAGTTCGCATCGTCACCGCGCGGCGCTCCCCACGCATCTCGCTGGCAAGAAGGGCTGCGCACCCCCGACGCCGGCTCCCCGCCCGGCCCATCCCCGTGGCTGGAGACCCCGGGCCCCCCCCCCTCCCCCGCCCGCTCACCTCTCGTCCAGTCCACCACTTGTTTGGGGCTCCACTTGGTCACGGGTTCCATGGTCAGAGTCTCGCTCCCCGCGGGGCCGGAGTCGGCGGTGAAGTCCTGCTGCCCGCGTCCGCGGTCCCGCTGTCCCACCAGGAGGGCGCGCCCCGCCGTGTCCCTGCGCCCCGTCAAGGCTGCATGGCCGCGGTCAGCGGGTCATCCCAGCGCGGCTCCGCCGGCCGGCGCGGCCCTCTCCCGGCCCCGGGACCCACCGCGGCTGCCGCTCAAGCTGCCACCGTCCAGCCGCTCCGCCGCCGCCGCCCGAGCCAGACAGCTGCTGCTCCCGGGCACTCGCCGCTGCGGGGACGCGGGACGGCGACCCCAGGCCCCCTGTCCTCTCCTCGGCGCGGGGCCCTCCCGGCCGGCTGCCCCCCGCCGACCCTCTGCGCCCACGGCCGGGGTTCCTGCCCGCGGTTCCCGGGCCGCGCGCTCGGCTCGGCTCCCGCTCCGGCTCCGGCTCCCGCTCCGGCTCCTCCTCCGCGCGGCGTGCTCTCCGGCCCCGCTCCGCGTGCGCCGCGGCCGCGAGCTTCCCGCCGCAGGTCCCCCTCCCGCGCCTCCCTCCGGCCGCCCCGGGGCTGGGAGGCGAGCGGAGCCGGCGCTCGGGTTACAAAGTTGCAGCTCCGGTCGCAGCTCCAGGAATAAAAGAGGAGGCGGGGCCCGGCCCAGCGAAACTCGGGGGCGGGGGTGGGTCCGCCCGAAACGGGCGACTCGGGTTACTTTCCCTCTCCGAGCCCGGCGCGCACACCCCGGGCGTCCCGGCCGAACTTTCCTTTTCAGGGGGCGGGCGGCAGACGCGCGTGCACCCCGAAGAGCCCGCTGGCTCGGGGGAGGCGCTGTGCTGTGGGGCTGCCTCGGTGGAAGCCACGACGCACTCCAAACAAACAAACAGAAGGAGGATCTGCACGTCCCTTTCATTGTAAATGCTTTGTATCGCTATTGCTCCGCAATGAGGCCTTCCTTGTTGTAAATGTCTTACGGTAAAATTATTTTACTTTGTATTTTGGATAACGTGGTGGCCAGTTCAACTCACTTCTCTTTGAATGTTACTGGTTATATGTTGCCGTACTATAATATTCATATTTGCAAGGTGAGCTAATGCACTTTTGGATTAGTCATCCATGAAGAAGGGAAGTTGTCAGCCAATTCCCCTCTCCCCCTCCAAAAAAAAAATAGCATGTGCACAGTTTCAGCGACTGACATGAGGAGGGTCCTTCCACATTCATGAGTCTCAATCCGGGGCCAGAGCTGCCCCTGATCTGAGGGAAAATCCAGAAGTGTGATGTTTACCTTTCCTCCTTCAAGCTCCCCCCTCCCCACTCCCCATATCTCCTCTACAGCCCCAGTGAGTTCTGCCTCCTGCTCATAGAGATTCTTTGGCACTTAATGATTCCAACATTCAACTGTGGCTAATCTATGTACATCCTACGCTTGGCCACTGTTAACCCTTGGAGGGCAGACCCTTCCTGATACAGAGCTTTCTCTCCTCCCCCACTTCCTACCACCTAGCTGGTAGCACCTAGTACGAACCGAAAGGTGTGGCTGGTTCTTATTCATTCAATAAATAATCTGTGAATGCCTCCTGTGTGCCGACCACTGCTCTCATTAAATGAGTGTTGAATTAGTGTGATAGGCATTGTTTATACAGGTCTGTGTGGATGCACATGCTGGAAAGATGGCCAGCAGCAGGCCTCGCATCCGCTGTATGGTGTGGTGAGATACAACAAACAGGAAGAAGAAGCATTTTTAAAAGTAAAATAATATCAGACCCACCTTCCATGAAACTTATCTGTAGGACTGAGAAAGCACAACAACACAGGTATGCAGCTATCGAATACAGTGATTTTTAGTTTTTTAACAAGAGTTATTGGCAGACCAGGAAACTTTGCAAAGGCAATGATAAAATTCCTGGTAGAGTAGTTGTCCTTTAAAAAAGTCTTTTTAACTTAATAGCATCAATTGTTAGGTATCTTTATGGCAAAAGTAGGGAGAAGTATCTTGACATTTGTCATTGGACCCTGGGGGGGGGGAAATAATGTCTTTAGTTACAGCAATTACTATATGTTGTATCTTTTGATGATGATGATGATGATGATGATGATGATTAACATGACCACATAATTTATCTCCAAATCAAGATATTACTGAATATGAAAGGGGAATCTAGCAATACTTACTTTGGAAAAACACGAATAAATTGGGCCATATGGTCCCTGTGATTATGAAGAGAGGTCAAGTGTTAATGACTTTGCCATAGAATTTTATTTGATGTTTTCACAATGTTTTCACGTGCATTTGCATTAGTCATTACTGGAGAGTTTACAGCTAAAACTCCGGTAGTCAAGCAAAAGTTTGCTGAATGCCATCCCATTGGGTCAATACACTGTCTGCGCTCAGGACACAGACACATCATAGCTAAAGAGGAAGGCCATGCTAAGCTCTCTAACCGGATCACCAACTAACCATCTAAACGAATTAGCGTTCTGTTTGCACTTCCAGTCCCGAAGGCTAATTACTTTTTAAATAAGGCCTTCTGCCTTAATTACAGCTGCCAGCCTGTGAAAGTTCTAGGGAGGCCTGCCTTCCTGGCTGAGAGGCAAACTTGAAGGCATCCAAAGTCACTGCTGGCGTAAAGGCAGAATCTTAGGACATTCAAGTGGACACAAAACGATCATTTATAGCTTTGCTGAGTCTTCTCTGCTAGCTGTCCTCTGTGGCAAGGGTTATATTATACCCGAGTGCACGTTCCCAAACCCCAGCTATGCCACCTTCTTCAGGAGCAGACCTCCTCCGTGGCACCGTGATGTCTACCACAGTTCCTGGCACTTACCCAGGATCAGCACAAATCCTTTCATAAATCAGGTTGGCCTTGCAGAAGAACTGACACTAGAGGCCAGGTCTCCCGGATTTCTCTTGCCAACTTCCTGCTTTCTTCTGACGTTGGGTCTCCTTATGTGTTTAGGTCATTTACTCAATCCATGAACTGTTTACTTGTTAGACACTAAACCAGGCCCAAGGAGGATTCTGAACACACACAAGGAGCCCTTAGGGATCAAAGGCATCCTGTGATTTTGTAGGGGCGATGGGGTGTTTTCTTCTGCAGTCTTCGGTGAGAGGAAATGCCTGCCTGGGAGACCCAGACGAGGGGATTTTAAGGATGGATGACATTCTCGTCCGGAGCCAGTTCATACGTTATTATTTGTTTTATTTGAGAACCAGGGATGGAGCATTTTTTATTAGTGTTATGATTAATTTATTTGATAAACATGGGAGCAAACTTTTAAACAAATTATTAATCTGTAAAGACCCAGTCTCCTTCCCCAGTCCAAAACAATGGTTTCCAAAATGAAAGAAAAGAATGAGTAAGTTAAGCAAGGTGCTCCGAATATTAAACTTTATCTCACAATCTAAGATGATCATTTTCTTCCCATCACATTGCTTTTTTTACTGTTTTCAGAACATACAAAAATATGTAATATTTTTCTCAAATATAATTGTCTCGTGTATGTCTCTTGTGTTATCTTTTATCTGGAGAAATACTCCTTCTTATCTATGACATCCCCTCACTGCAAAGGCATTGGCTAACTAAGTTATCCAGGCTGCTGATGATCCTATCATCCATTTAATTCCATTTGGTGTGAATTCTTCACACCGTGGTAATGTAATTTTCTTCCTAAATGTGCCAGGCTTCCTGTCAGATAATTCAGGTAGGAAGTCCTCAGTTTTGTGTTTGTTTGTTTCCTTAAGTCTCACACGTGTTGCCCTACTTATTCGAATTCTTTTGACCATTCAGTCCCTTTAATGAAGTCCTCCTACAGTTGGACAGCTGATATTTGGCTTTTTTTTTTTTTTTTTCTGAGCCCTATCAGTACTCAAGAGTTCAATGTCCAGTGGGTAGTATACATTCAAAAACCTCACCTATTTTACATCAGACTTAGAGACGTTGATTAAACTTTTCTCACACGAAAGAGCAACATTGACACAGGTGAGTCCCATTTTCCGGGGTTTATAGCTGTGTTTTTTGAGAGTCGTCCTACGAGGCAATTACAAACAAGTTGAGCTCCCTTTCGTGCAAGGGCTCACACAACCAGCAAAGCTGCGTGTTACAGACAAGAAGGAACAACGAAGCCTACGTCTCCCCCCACGGGTTTAGGAGACGCTGTGTTCCAGCTATCACGTTGCGGAGTGTCCAAGAACAGCGGGCCATCCCACCAGTTGTTCTGGCAGCCCCCACTTTGTGGGACTCAACCTCCAACAAGTACACCTAATGCCAAGAGGTTCAGACTCCACGACTTTTGTTTCAGACCCAAGTTGCATGCTGATAATAACAGACAGAAGAAAACAAAAATGGGATTGATGGAGGTCATTCTAAATCTCAAAATAAAACCATAATTTCGTTAGCAAAGTAAGCTTGTAGCAGGAGAAATAAAACGCAGGTCGTGAACACACCAAGCTCAAATTTCACAAAATTCTCTAACGTGTTAACAAGAAGAACATCACGATCCCATTGTTTGTTCACTATTTTGTGTTTTTCGAATTTGAGTTTGGCACAACAGAAATATTTTATAATGCCACTTTAAATCAAATCAAATCCATACATACAAATGCGCCAAACTATAATTCAGCACCATTAATGAACTTTGGGTTCCATCTAAAAGATGTTTGCTCTTTGTTATTGAGCTACAGTTGCACGCAGAGAAGGAAAATTCTTCTAGTTTTATTCTATCAAGGGTATTTTAATTCTCCAGCCCCTGCTAATCAACACATCCAGATTTTCCACTAAAAGCACATTTATGCCTCCCACTTGGGATCCTTAGACATTTGAGCCTGTAACGGGACCCTATTCCTTCATTTTCCACAACCAGACCCTGGTATTTGGAAATACTATAACCATTTGGCGTGGGAGGGAAAGGTGGTAAGAAAACGAACATATGAGAAAAGCAGGAAGTGTTTCAGTCCACGTCAACATCAAAGGGAAAGGACGAAAATTAATACCAATCAGGCTTTTCCTGCAGGGAGTCAGATGATTCCATAGGATTTTAAGAGCACTCCCAAAGGCCTAATTGAACAGGAAAACTCACACTTGTTGCCAAAAAGTCAGCAAAATGGTGGTTGAAACCCACAACCCGCTCACCGATGATAGCAACAGTAATTGTTTTACCGAGTTCATTCCACCCTGGAAAAAACTCCCAGATCGAATCTCTTGTTTCCACTTAGTTCCATATAAGTTTTGTTTTTAGTTACAGAGAAAGGGGGGCTCTACCCACTCCTTTTGCACTTTTTTCTCCTTCTCCTGAGCTTCGTTCCAGAGGCGCAGTTGTGGGAGGTGGTGGGGGAGGTGCCAGAAGCTGAGGAACCTCCATTTCGAGGCCAACAGAAAGCCCTGCCGTGCTTAAGCTGTGATCCCCGAGTCCCATGAAATCCCTGCTGCTGGGGGTAGTGAAGCCAAGAGGGTACCCGGGTACAACACCGGGGAGGGGAGCCAGCAGGCCTCAGGCCTGGCCTGCTCCACAGACATCTCCTGTGGGTGCCACACAGGGACAAGGAAACCAGGAGAGATAGACTGAGGGTGCTGGCCTCGCCTGTGAGGACCCAGCCTACAACATGAGGGCGGCCAGGTGTCATCCTCGGTATCTCCTCCTCCCACGTGTGCCCACGTCCGGTGGCTAGCTAACGTCATCTGCACTGAGGTGCTGGCTGGAGATGGTCCTTTGCTCAGAGAATTCGTGTTTTCAAGGGGAGCTCTTTGAGCCCAGCTAACTGTATTATCTCAGTCTCCTAGCCAGCCATGTGACCTTGACCCAGTCAGCCTCTGAGGGACTATCTACGTAAAAATCAGGTTCACAGGGACTTTAATAATCCTTCTAGCTTCCAAATTCCCCTTTCTGGTCATGAGACATCGGTTGCTGAGTGTAGGAGAGGGAGAAGGCAGTTTTGCTTGAGGGACTTGAGGGAGTCCTCTCTGTGTCTGCTGTTAAGCCCCTGGGGCTCGCCGTGGTTGTATAGCCTCACTTGCTGACATTGCCTTTGAAGACAGGACATGGGACAGTAATTGGGGAAGAAAAAGGAGAAGAGCCCTAGCCGGTTTGGCTCGGTGGATGGAGCATCGGCCTGCGAACTGAAAGGTCCCAGGTTCGATTCCGGTCGAGGGCACATGCCCGGGTTGTGGGCTTGATTCCCCAGTGGGGGACTTGCAGGAGGCAGCCGATCCACGATTCTCTCTCATCATGGATCTTTCTGTCTCTCTCTCCTCTTCCTTCCTCTCTGAAATCAATAAAAATATATTTTTTTTAAAAAGAAAAGAAAAAAAGGAGAAGATTCAAGGCTGTGTATTGTTTATAGATTTTAATATAAAATGACGTTATTCCACTTGTCAGAGGCTGTCACTAAGGTGATCACAAATCGGACGTGGGTTGTCAATCTGAGGGTTTCACGTAGGGCAGAGTTAACATAAGATAAATAAAACTATCGCATGCACAGAGAAGCACTCATTGCTATTACCAGCCATCAGAAGCCAGCTCTGGCTCCTCCTTGAGGGCGTGGCTCCCCAGGAAAGAAATGTCACCTGGAGGAAGTAAGGGGCCCCGCGGTCATTTAGGACCCAAGCTGCTAGCTCACTTGCAGCAACCTTCACCTTGCCTTTCCCCACCCCAAGAAGGTCTCCCGGGCAACCATTGTTTGAAAGTTGATTTCACTGGATTGTTTTTACAACATATATTCTATTTAGTTCTGTGGCTCTTGTTTCTCCTCCCTACCCCCCACCACCACCAGATGAAAACATATCCACAAAATGACCTATAATTAAATGACTATTTTACAAAGAGTAAAAATCCAAAATTTGTGGGTTTGTTTTTCCAGAAAGTTCTAGTCCTAGCTGTGCCCACATCCCTTCACTAAGCAGTGATTCACGGAGTCATTTCATGTCTCTGGGGTCGAAAACAAACCATCTATAAAGTTTCTCCCAGCTCTGTGTCATCGTCAATTTAACTGTTGCAACACTGCTTACCTTTGTTTAAAAATCAGCATAGCCCTAGCTGGCTTGGCTCAATGGATAGAGCATCAGCCTGCGGACTGAAGGGTCCCAGGTTCGATTCCAGTCAAGGGCACATGCCTGGGTTTCGGGCTTGATCCCCAGTAGGGGGCGTGCAGGAGACAGCCGATCAATGATACTCTCTTATCATCGATGTTTTTATCTCTCTCTTTCCCTCTCCCTTCCTCTCTGAAATCAATAAAGAAATGTACTTTTAAAAAAATCAGCATAAATACGTCTGAGGTTAGTCTCCTCAGACCCAAAATAATTTTCTGATACAAACTGGCTCTAATCGGCACTAGTTGTTTTGTTTTCATTTGCACTCATTGTATAAAATCTGATGTCTTTCTGAAACAATGAGCTTTCACCCCTCCAGTCCACCTCTCCGTACAAGTAGAAACGTCTCAGGTATTCAGCAATGCAATGGGAGAAAAAGCACCTCTCCTACACCCCTTTTCCCTTTAACACCTGGCTCCATCAACAGCTTTTTTGTAGGGCAGGATCCAGGAGTAGAGATGAAATCTCCACATGACTGACAAGGCCTGAAATTTAAGTAATTATCTTATATACACTGAGTGGCCAGATTATTATGATCTCTGAACGCATAATAATCTGGCCACTCAGTGTATATCCTATACAATAAAAGGCTAATACACAAATTGTCCCCTCAACCAGGAGTTCAACCAACAGGCAGGCGGCCAACTGCCCATGTCCCCTCCCCCTGGCCAGGCTGGCCGGCCCCCACCCATGCACGAATTCATGCACCGGGCCTCTATATATATATATATACTGAGTGGCCAGATTATTATGCATTCAGAAATCATAATAATCTGGCCACTCAGTGTATATACTTTTTTCTGATTTCTTCGTCTGCTGGCACTTTATTTGCTGTAAAGTGGGAACAGTTCAAAGAATGGTGCCATCTCCAGTTACTAATTAATTTACTAAGAAACTTAAAAGCACTCCCTTCTGGGAAAAGGGGGCCTTTAGAGTTGACAAGAACCATTTATCATCAAGGGTCCAGCGGCTAAATCACTGTCATCTCCAGTCCAGCCGCCATAGCTTGAAAGCTCCCTAAAGGTTTCACGTGGAAGACTGCCCAGAGGGGAAGTCCGGTCATGGAGAAAAGTTGAACCTGATGAATTCCAAATGTAGCATTTTGGCCATTAAGAGGCAGGCCCTGGAACTGTCATCACACATGGGCCCCAAAGGAGGAACTTCTCACATGTCCCAGTCCAATACACAAACATGATAGCCAACGAGCCAAAGCATTACTCCTTCACTCACATGTCTCTGTATGTCATGGATGTCCTCTGAGTAGCCATATGCGATTTCTCACCAGGTTTCCCGGCTGACATGTAGCTGACCACGATTTTAACTTTTCATTCCATCATACAGCATTTGCGTACAGAAGCCTACTTACACAGGAACTACGTTCCTATAGACTATAGGTGCCCCACCAAAAGGAACTTATCTGAGAACTGGGGGTGGGGGGAGGGTTCTTTTACTTCTGAGCCATGTATGTAATTTGAGTCTCCCTGTCATTAGACAAATCATGTTTATTGCCAAAGTAAGGTAATAATAAGTGATCTTAAATTCATCAACTAATACCAAAAAAATGTTTTTAAATATCAAACATTTTCACTAATGGAACCCTAAACAGTGTTGACAACATAGTAGCAAAGAAACCAGAGCAGTAAGAAAAGAGTCAAGCTCGAGAAACCTAGTATTCAAAGATTCTTTGTCCAAAAACAATGCTAATAAACAATAAAAAAACAGCAGCTGTAAAATAAGGCATTATATACTAACAAGCCATATACATAAAACATGGCATAACTGATTTTGAAATATCTCTGAAATGCACCCTTTTATTTGTTCAATATGTTTTTCAATGTATGAGAGTAATTAGGGTGGTTTTTCGAAGCATCTGCAAATTCTTTGATATCTCCCCTTCAAGAGTAGAGCTTGCGGGAAGAGATTAATCAAAGAATTTATATGCAAATATGCATAACCTTTGGACACAGACAATAGACAGGGAAAGGAATAGGGTGGGGTGGGAGCCGGATGGAGGGAGGGCAAAGGGGGGGAAATTAGGGATATCTGTAATACTCCCAACATTAATATACATTTTTTAAAAATAAGAGTAGAGCTTAATTTCCTTCCCCTTGAGTGAGTTGCTTCTAACAGAATATGGCAGAGGTGGGGCTGTGTGACTTTGAGACAATGTTTTAAAGGACATGCAGCTTCTGCCTGTTTCTCTTGGATCACTTCTTGTGGAGGAGACCAGCCGCCATGTTGTGAGAACACTCAAGCAGCCGGCGGAGTCGTCCACGTTCTGAGGAATTGAGGCCCCTGCCAAAGACCAGCGCCAACTTGCCAGCCATGGGAGTCAGCCACCTGGGAAGCAATGCTTCAGTCCCAGGCAGCCTTCAGATAACTGCAGCCTTGGCCAGCATCTTGAGTACAATCTCATGAGAGACCCTGAGCCGAACCGTTAGCTAAACTGATCCTGGATCCTGACTCGTGGGAAGTGGGTGAGATAATAGACAGTTGTTTTTAGCTACTAAAATGGGTGGGGGGAGAGGGGGTAAGTTCTACAGCAATAGATAACTAATATAGGAATTTGAACCATTTCTACATTAAGATTTCTGGGTGGAGGGGGAAGGGACATATATAATACTTTCAACAATAAAGATTTTTAAAAATAAATAAAAAGGTTTCTATCACATAAATGTATATGTCACTATTCAAATGTTATTAATTTATCTGTTGTCAATCCCATCCCATTAGAATGTGCGGACTGCAAGAAAAAATGTCTGTGTTTTTGTTAAGTGTTTTGCACTTACCGTGAAAAACGATGCATGGCACAGGGTAGGTACTCAAATAAACATTTCTTGAATGTACAAATCATTTTATGAACTTGTCATAATCTCTATCAGATAAAGAGTGGAGGATAGCCTAGCCAGTTTGGCTCAGTGGATAGTGTCGGCCTGTGGACCAAAGGGTCCTGGGTTTGATTCCGGTCAAGGGCATGCATGTACCTTGGTTGCAGGTCCTGGTCAGGGCTTGTGCAGGAGGCAACCAATGATTGTGTTTCGCTCACATTGATGTTTCTCTCTGTCTTTCCCTCTCTCATCCACTCTCCCTAAAAATCAATGGAAAAATATCCCTGGCATAGATTAACAAACAAAAGAGTGGAGGATAAAATACTTTTTCAACTATTGTTTCATCAGCAGTAAACTAAATAAATGTCACAAAGGGGCTAAACGTTAATACTGCTTACAGTGATGTTAAGATAATTTTACCATATAGACACAGTAGCTGTGAAATCTATTTGTTGACAAAAGGAAAAGACTCCACTGAAGATAAAATTCTATAATTTCCACATTGTGTTAACCAATAAACAAGTGAGAAGAGAGAATTCTAAGGAAAGTTAAACAAAGTTCAGAATAATAACCAAACAACACACACACACACACACACACACCAGAATCTGGTGTGGGAGAGTGGACTAAGAGTTCCCACAAGCATGTGATTAACTCGATTGATAACTTGAAAATGTTGAGAGGCTGTAACATGAGTACAATGTGGTAAGTCTTCTGAGAGCCAAAATCAATAGTCCAGTGTTCACTTTCAACACCGCAAGCTGGGCTGTCCTCCGTATAATACAGAGAGATAGATCAGTCAGCTGGTCTTTGTTCTGGCAGTTCTCTTATTTGCATCTAAGGATCCATATAATCAATCTAATTATTTTCCACCCATGTCCAACTAAATCCTTCTCTACTAAACTGACTCTTTGTCCAAGTGATACAACTCCTCTGTGCTCTTCCATGGCAGTCATTGTGTCCTTGTACTTTCGTTGCACTCCCTGGACATTAAAGAAATGCTTAGTAAATGACGAGGCTGTGTTTTACCATTCAGGTCCAAGACAGCTTTGAAAAGTCTGTGATTATCCATTCGACAAGGAGTTGAGTATCCACCACAAGCTCCTATTGTTTTAGGTGAGGTGAATGAAGTACTGTATTTAAAAATTAGATATTTTCTAAAAGAAAATATAACCCACCCCATAAAATGTTACTGTAGCAGAAAACATCATCACACTCATCCTTCGTTAGGGAATTGGGGGAATTGTATATTAATTCAGCTTTCTGGCTGAATCGTGTAGAGATGGGAACTATGGAAGTGCAGTGAAATTGAAAGTAGATAAACACTTCAGAAGGAGAAAAGTTTAATGCCAAGTCTTGTATCATGTGTTTGAGCTAAAACCAGATTGGCTTACATGTCCTGAAGGAAATAATCCTGGAAAATGAAAAGAGAAAAAGGGGATGAACAGAGAAAAATGATAACACACAAATAAGTCAGTTACATAAAAAAAGACTTCAGAAGGGGATTCCACCTTTAATAGAAAAGTGATGATGGATTCTTTATGAATTATTGGTGCCTGGGGAAAGAATTAGAGTTGTTGGATGAGCTTATGTTTGAAAGAGAAGACAGCAGAGAGGAGGTTAAGGTGTGTGTATGTGGCCAGGTGGTAACTATGATGGGCGCAGTCAGGCAACCACCACATTTCTCCCTTGGAAATTTAAATACCAATAAACGTCATGAGCCAGGTACAAACAGCTCTCAAATAATCATAATACTGGGGGAAGGAAAATTATGGTAAAGCAAAACAAGATGCTGAAATGCAGCAACATAGGGAATTAGAACTTGGCTTCCTAATACAAATGTGAAGTCATAACAATAATAATACAAATGTAAAGTGATGGTGATGATGATGATGATGATGATAATGATGATGATAATGGTGATGATGATGATAAGCACGCCCCATGAACGCTGCCGTTTTCTGCTCTCTCATACTCCACATCCCCACAGCACTGCTCACGTGTGCACATCCGGCCCTGTGTTGACTTGGGCATACAGCAGTCAACCAAAGAGACACAAAGTCTGTCTTTTTGGAGTTTGCTTTTTAAGGTGAAGGAGACAGACCATTCATAAAACACATAATGAAAAAAATACATATGACAATTCAGTGCTAATTTTTTCACATTAAACAAATATCTCTTAAATGAAATTTTAACATGGGGGGAAAGTCTTTGATGTTGACTCACACATTTACCCTTCCTTCAGGATTATTTCTCACAAGGGGGGAGGGTGGGAGCTGAGCCATTTATGTCCCGACAGTCCTCAGTCCTGTGTTGAGAGCTGCTTCCAGGGGCGTGTGAATTCCCTGGCACAGGGCGGGCTCCTGGGGCCAAAGAAAGCCTTTGGGCAGATGGCTGTAGATGCTGGCAGTATGTCATAGCCCAGCTTGCTCTGAAGGGCTGAAGGCTGGGGGAAAGGGCGGGGCAGAGTTTGCTGCAGTTTATAATTATATGTGCTGCATTATAGAGTACCATCCTGCCAGACTAGGCCCCTGTGTCCTCCCCTGGGTCTGGCCCTCCCTACGAGGGGAAGGCATTTATGGAGCCAGGAGGACACAACCATCTGGAACCCATGCAACCCCTTGTAGACCATACTCTAAGTAGCTGGGATCCCAGAAGTCCTGCCTGGGAAAGGGAGAATTGTGACCCACAACTAAAAACATGCTGGAGTTCTAACCCCCAGTACCTCAGAATGTAACCTTATTTGGATGTTGGATCTTTACATAATCAAGTTTAAATGATGTCATTAGAGTAGGCACTACTCCAATATGGCTGGTGTCCTTATAAAAAGGGGACATTTGGACACTGAGGCAGACACACAGGTAGAGGGAAGATGATGTGAAAAAACCCAAGGAGAAGAAGGACACCCTTTAAGAATGCTGTCTCGACCAGACCCATCTTTGCTAGAGGACACTGTGTTTCTCACATGGACCAGAGAGTGATATTTCTATGTTGTCCACTACTCACCAAGCCAAGTGATTTGCTTCTCGTATAAACCCATACATTTTGAGGTAGGAGTGTTCAGATTTCTTAGGCACCAAGAAGTAGCAGCTGAAGCTCAGACACTTGTGAAGTGGCCATCAAGGACCAAACCCAAATGACTGGATGGAAAGCATGCAGGAAATAATCATATGCACATTAGGTTAAGCTGGAAGTGAGTCATGCATTTGGGACTGGAACATACACAGAATCAAAACCAGAGGAGTCGGAACTTACAAATCCATCCTAGCTGAGCTCAATAATCAACAAACAAGAGGTTTACTAAAATTAGATGATTCCAAATCCAATACAGGAACGACAGGGCCTAATGAAGCCTATTCAAGCATAAAAGGGCAAAAGGTCAATTCAGACCGGCTGGCCTCAAGCTGGGGATTCTGCCGTAGGCTGCAGGAACAATGGACCTATGAGCCAGGTGCAGGGTAGAGTGACCAAGGACAGGTTTGTGGTACAGAAGTGTGATTATGGAAGTCTGGCACAATGTTGGGCAGAAAGATAAGAAGATGCACTCAAAAGCTGACAGAACAATCTAAACTTTTAAATGGCCCCTCAATGAGCAGATCACTGTTGTAATTGCATTACTGTATTCATCTAATGAAACTTTAGAATCACCCAGTGAAAGAAAAATTAAAGAATGATTACTGACTTTCAAAGTAATCCTTTCATTTAAAAAGTGATAATTATGATAAAAATAAGTAAAACATATGTTTCTATGGGCCATGAACAAGATATTTTATTTTTGCATTTAATAATCTTATCAATAACTTCAATTTACACATAGGAAAAAATGAGTTTTAAACAGATCAAGTAATTGGGCCAAGGTCATGTAAGTAATAAGTGGCTAAGTTTCTAAGGTACCTTAAGACGACTGGGCGTATAAGACGACCCCCAACTTTTCCAGTTAAAATATAGAGTTTGGGATATACCTGCCCTATAAGATGACACCCGGTGTATAAGACGACCCCCGACTTTTGAGAAGATTTTCCTAGGTTAAAAAGTCGTCTTATATGCCGGGAAATACGGTAAATTTTGATTCTAAAGGTTTTGTTGTTTTTCTTTTCATTTTGTTACTCACTACATATTTTAATTGAGAAACTAATACATATACCTTGTTAAAAAAAATCATAAACTATAAATGGGTGATACCAGATATTCAGTTTTCCTGTCCTCACCCCAAAAGAACCACTGTTACCAGTTTTTTAATAGATTATTCTAGAAAGTCTATAAAGCATCTCTCTTGTTTAAAAATATATTTTTACTAGAGGCCTGGTGCACGAAATTCGTGCATGGGGGGGGTGTCCCTCAGCCCAGCCTTCACCCTCTCCAATCTGGGACCCAGTGGGATCGGGCCTAAATGGGCAGCCAGACATCCCTCTCACAAACCAGGACTGCTGGCTCCCAACCATTCATCTGCCTATCTGCCTGATTGCCCCTAACCCACTTATTCCTGCCAGCCTGATCACCCCCTAACCACTCCCCTGCTAGCCTGATCGACACCTAACTGCTCTTCTGCCAGTACAATTACCCCTAACTGCCCTCTCCTGCCGGCCTGGTTGCCCCTAACTGTCCTCCCCTATAGGCCTGGTCACACCCAACTACCTTCCCCTGCTGGGCTGGTCATCCCTAACTTCCCTCCCTTGCTAGCCTGATCACCCCTAACTGCCCTCCCCTGCCAGCCTAATTGCCCCTAACTGCCCTCCCCTGATGGCCTGGTCACCCCTAACTGCCCTCCCCTGATGGACCTGTCACCCCTAACTGCCCTCCCTTGCCAGCCTGGTCACCCCTAACTGTGCTCCCCTGCAGGCCTGGTCGCCCCCAACTGCCCTCCCATGCCAAGCTGGTAGCCCCCAACTGCCCTCCCCTGCAGGCCTGGTCACCCCTAACTGCCCTCCATTGCTGGCCTGGTCACCCCTAACTGCCCTCCCTTGCCAGCCTGGTTGCCCCCAACTGTCCTCCCCTGCAGGTCTGGGTCCTCCCACAACTATCCTCCCCTGCAGGCCTGATCACCCCCAACTGCCCTCCCCTGCTGGCCTGATTGCCCACAACTGCCCTCCCTGCTGGCCATCTTGTGGTGGCCATCTTGTGTCCACATGGGGGTGGCCATCTTTGACCACATGGGGGCAGTCATCTTGTGTGTTGGGGTGATGGTCAATTTGCATATTACCTCTTTATTATATAGTATTGATTTCAGAGAGGGAGGGAGAGGGTGATAGAAACATCAATGATGAGAGAGAATCATTGATTGACTTCCTCCAGCACACCCCCCGCTGGGGATTGAGCCCACAACCCAGGCATGTACCCTTGACCAGAATCGGCACAGGACCCTTTAGTCCAAAGGCTGATGCTCTATCCACTGAGCCAAACTTGCTAGGGTTAAAGCATCTCTTACTCTTTGTTTTTTTTTTAACGCAAATAGTAGCATAAAGTATTCTCTACAGAAATAATTTGTAAAGCTATTTTTCTTAACCACTACACCATATTGTTTATTTCCAGATGTTAAGCTCTTCTGGTGATATGTAAATGATGGAATTTACAAAAAAAGAGAAGAAAAAAAATCACATATAAATGCTCAGTAGCATAGTCACAAAAGGACAATCTACAAGTCCACCTGTAGATAACCAACATTTTGGGGTGGTTTCAGTGTGACCATGACTATTAGCAATGACCTCTCAGGTTCCTTTAAGCCTTATGATGATGATTTAGTGCAGTGATTACCAAAATGTGCTTTGGGAACAGGTCACGGAACCCTAACTGCCTCTCAGGTGCTCTACAATATCAAAATTATTTTCAGGATAAAACAAAGATGCTATTTGTCTTTTTTGCAGTGGAGTTTTCCAGAGGCTGCATGTGTGTGATATAGCAACAGACTGAATGCAGACACAGATAAGGAGCCAGCTGTCTTCGGTTAAGCCAGACATTGAGACATCTGCAAAAATGTAAAACAATGCCATTTTTCTCATAAAGTCTTTTTGTTTGGTATGGTTATCTTTTTATTTAAAAAATATGTTGTTTCAGTTAACACTGTTATTACTATTTTAAATGAATTTGTAAAGAAATATTTCACAATTTTCTTAGTTTTAGTTTCTAGTATGGGTAAACAATGGTAGATACACCTCACACAAACCCATGTGAGAGCCTTCTGGGATTCTTGATATTTTTTAAGAGCATAAAGAGATCCTAAGACTAAAAAGTTTGAGAACCACTGAGTCATTTAGAAACGTGCTCATTGCATTACTAGAGGCCCGGTGCACGAATTCATGCACGGGTGGGGTCCCTTGACCTGGCCGGTGATTGGGGCCATTGGGGCCAGCTGGCCAGGGGGAGAGACCCCAGGAGGTTGGCTAGCTGTGGGAGCGCACTGACCACCAGGGGGCAGCATTGAGCGTCTGCCCTCTGGTGGTTAGTGTGCATCCTAGCACGGTCGTTCGGTCACTTAGGCTTTTATATATAGAGAGAGAGATAAATAACATTAACCTGGTTCCGCTTGTAGAAAAATGATCTGAACGTGGAAGGTCACAGGGCGAGAGAGTAAGAAGCAACGAGCAAGAAAAGTTCATGAGAAGAACAACTACCTTCTGACTGCTAAGAGTGGGCCAAGAACATTGTATCACCTACAAACAACAGGCTTTCTATCCCATTTGAAAACAGAATGAACCTTTTTTTTCTTGTTTTAAACTTAGAAAAGACCAGGATGAGCAGGGAAGCAGTTAGCGACTTAATCATCTCTGGTAGAATACTTCACAGGCGACCCTGACATAAAAACAACAGAACCTGCTCCAGGAGAAAGCAAGCCCCCTGAGCTTTCCCATAGTCGCAACATTTGATGCCAGATGTCAGCATAGGTGAAGGGTTTTACAGTCCCTTCAAATTCATTCGATTGGGTAATATGACTAACATATCACATAGCCTATCACCACGATGTATACTTTAAATATCTTACAATTTTACATATCAATTATACTGCAGGAAAGCTAAAATTTTTTAAATTATTTTTTTAATGTAGATGCTAATAATGTCTACCACACAGGGTTATTAGGGTTAAAGGAGAACACTTGATCTCTAAACAAACCTGGCTTATTATTGTTATTAACCGCCTACAAGTCACATCAGTGTAGAATATTCCTACCAGGCATGCCCCATACTAGGTGGGGGTGTCCAGGGTGGCCCTGGTCTCCTGTGTGTCAGGTTAGAAGTCCATGGTTTCGCATGACTGGGTGGAAATGCTGGCCGAGGGTCAACATGGCACTTAAGATGGGCCCTCTCATTTCTTCCTCACGCCTCTCCTTCAACACACGTGATCAATACGCAAGCATTCCGGGAACCAGCCCTTAATCTCAATGGATGCTTTTATTCCTATATGACTGTCCCTGAGCTTTGGCCTCCCTTTCCCTTCAAATTGTTATCTCCTTACCCGCCCACCATTGGGACCCACAGCCCCCCAGCTTCCTGCTCACTGTGTCGGACCTGGTGACTAGGAGCATGGTGAGAGGAGTTGAGACAGAGTATGGGTCGAAGGACATAGGGAGGACTTTGGTGTGGAGATATAGGAGGAATGCCATAGAAGGCAAAGGAATCCCAAGTACTAATACTACATGCGGCTAGATTTGGTGCTGATGGTGTCAGAAAGGAATGGTATGTGTTCCAGGGAACATTCTGGACTGAGTACAAATAAACCAAAGCAAGAAATCAAGAAGCTGTGTTTTCTTTTTGGTAAAAATATTGTCATAATTATAGCAATTTATGTAAAATTGTAAACATTTGTGCTCAATTACCATGCATCTCCGTGGTGATTGTGTTCATGACTAGGTCTGTGTGAGCTCACCTGTACTGTTTTCTTTGACAATGACGGCACGCAGCTGGGTGTTCATGTGTGGCCATGCAGCGTGGTCCTTGTGGCCCTGCCCTGAGCAAGACCAACAAAGGCCATAGCACACCAGCTGAGCCTGCAGGGCTGTCACAGAGGCAGCCCCTGGTCAGTGCATGTGTGCGTGTGCGTGTGTGCGTGTGCGTGTGTATGTGTGTGTGTGTGCCTGTGTGTGTTTTCCTCCTTCTCTGTGTCTCCCATCTCTCCCTTTGAATGCCCACTTCACTTTAAAGAAGAGCAAAGGTGGAAGTCTCGACTACTTGCCCACAATCACTGCATCTGGAGCAGTGATTGAAGAGTTACTTAATGGCAGTAGCGAACTAAAACATTCCAGCAGAAGGCCCCCGTGTGATGTTTAGCTATAAGGAAATACAGAGAGACTGTCCTGATTTTACATCTATTTCCCCCAATCTTTCATGCTATTGTAATAAACAACATTGGCGTAAATTAAACTTTATTTCTTTTTGGAGGGTGTATATAGACAATGACCTAATTTTTTGTAAATCATCTTCCAGTTTAAAAAAAAAAAAACACATGGAGAAATATTTTTCTCCTATTAATTTATGTGACACGTTAAGAGGCAGGGGGAAATAGAAAAATAAATAAATCCAGCCTTTATTTCAAAGGCATTACCACATAGTACAAGGGTCAGGCAGCCGTGGGCCCTGTCATTATGATATAAGGAGCTGTATGGCCTTTGACCATTTAACAATGCACCAGGAAATTGTAGGACACAGTTTTCTATTTTCATTAAGATGGTAGGCTTAAAAGAAAGAAGAGGAGGGCAAAAATGTTTTTATTTCAAGATATAGAGATGGCAAGCACTAAAATTCCAGTTTTAACAGAATAGCAATGAAGATGCTTTTACTATTTGTTGAAAGCAGAACGCTGATACTTGGCCCCTTTGCCCAATGTTAGGACTATAGGACTGTATATAGGACTGTATATATTAGGACGATAAAATCACACACAGTATGTTCTAGACTTAAGTCTAGGAAGAATTTTAAGTCAAGAAGGCACAACCTGCTACAGTGATCACAACCTTCTAGAAGCACAAACATCTAAGAGTGAGCCCCATAATCATGGGACCTCCCCGATTAATGATCCAGGGACAGGGAAAATACTCCCACTAAATACATTTTCAATGAGGACTGGAAGATAAAAGCAAAGCTGTCTTTTTAAAAATATGTCCTACGTTCAATGTACTAATTTCCATTGTTTTTAAATAAACTGGCTAGACATGAAATAAAAATTTCTCATGACGATACGAATCTGTCCACTTGAAACATATAGGAATTAATATTTTTACATCTAACACAATATTTTAGAAAAAAATTCACTTCAAAATTGTTGTCTCCTTGTTGCTAAACACTGGGAACAAAGTTTGGCTCCTTGGTGATTCCTGATGCGTTTGGCTGCTGTGGAAGTTCACTCTGGTGTCTTTACTCCTCACAGACCTGGGCCTCTTCTTTGGCTTTTACAGATTTCCCCCCTGTGAGGGTGAAAGTTTCTTATGCTCTTAAGGCCAAGGACCCCTCTTATTCATCTATAGAGGCGATGCCCATATTAGATGGCACACGGTGCTGTACATTCAATTCTGAATAACAATTTGTTAAATGAATTTTCCTTCATAAGTTGTGTTGAGTGATTGTCACTCAAAAATCTGTTGTGCTAATACTGTCCCATGCCACCGATGAGGAAACTGAGGTTCAAAGAGGCTGAGTCACCCATGCAAGGTCCCACAGTAGGAGCTGAAGCGACATTCACACCACAGCAGGGTAACTCCAGAGCCTGTGCTCTTAATGACTTAACAATATGCCTGTCTCACGGATTTATTCAGCTAAAATACATGGAGTGCCTGCTGTGTGCCAAACTCCATTCCAGAGGGTGGAGGAAGAGCCGTGACCGGACAGCCAGGCCTGGACGCCCACGCAGCTTGCACTCTAGTGTGGAGAGTCTGGAAGTGTATGGGGAGAGGGGGGAGGGAGAGAAAGAGTGGAACTACCCAATTATTTGGTGGCTCTAGGTTTAGCCAGTTAAGGAAGGGCCAACTGTTTTCCAAAGCAGCCGCACCCTTCTGCATTCCATTAATAAAACACGTGGCTTCCAATTTCTCTACATCCTCGTCAACCTTTGTTCTTATCCGGCTTTTTAAAATTATTACGACGGCCTCATTGTTAACTTCTGATAGTCTTACTGCTAAAACACAACCATTCTATGTCAAAAATCAACCAAATTAAGAAAAAAGAAAGAAAGCCCTAGTGATGGAGCCCTAATTAAGCTCAACACAGCAGCAGAACTTCCCTGCGTTTCCATGGGGAAAGGGTTGCCCACGCACGCAGTGTCCAGGACGCCCACCGGCTATTTTGAGGCTAGTTCCCAGGGGGGGTTGAGATTATCAATCGGCAACTTTTCACTCCAAGACCCTCCCTCACACATCTTCCTCCCTGCCCTGTCCGTGCACACGGCAGAACCAGGTAAAACAGTAACTGTTACACAGTCAACAGAAAGCCAACTGAGAGGTATGCGTTCCTTTTCCTTCTTTTCTATAAATTTACATTTTACAAGGGTCCCGTTTCATTCAGATGAGAGTAGACACCCGTGCATTAGATCTTGATCAGAAAAAGAAAGTCACCTCTTTTTTAAGTGGCTTAAATAAGATTTGGGGTCATTTTTAAATGAAAGAAATGTAGAATAATAAATTATTTTATATTGGGAGTATATTTTACATCTTAAATGCAATTTTTACTCTTTAAAGGTCAAGTTCCAACTTTGGGGAATATTTATTTTAAAACCTGGCCTAAAACAAATAAACAGTGTATAACAAGAAGGGGTGCGTCCATTTAGCAATTAGAATGCGTACAGTACAAAATATAACTGTAATATCTAAAGCCCCAGCATAGCAATCTCAGCCAATATAGACTCCCACAGAAAAATTGCTACAGGCAAAACTGTAGATCTGTAATAGAAACGAACTGACTATACATTTGGACTTCCCCGTCTTTATTGGTTATGATTAAAGAAGCGCCTTTAACTCAATAAAACACCAAGCATATTGTATTCAGGCTTAAGAAAAGAGTAAAGTGGGATTAAAACCATGGCTTCATGCCATTTTAACTATGAAAGAACATCAATAAAATGCAACTGGAAAGCTCTTACCTGAAGAATTGTTTAGAGATAGCAGTCATAAAAACTTTTTTCGTGACTTTTTTCACTCAGTGCTTTGATCATACAACTATTTTTTCTCTTTGGGAGCTCCCTTTGCCTCCAATTTAAATAAATAAGGTTTGTTTTGAGAATGGCTTCCCTGCGAAGGTACTACTGGGAAGCCTATAATGCATTCAGTATAGTCAAGTTCTTCCACATTTTCCTTTAGCCAGATAGAATCTTACCTTCCTTTTCCAACAACACCTGTGAATTTCAGCATTATACTATATTAATATTGTACTAAAATAACTTTTGTCTTTCATTGAAGATCTTACAAAACTTGGTTCCATTAATGCAACACCTCCTGGCCCCATCCCTCCCAAGGTTAAGGAATATAAAGTATTAACTTTCACTTGCCAAGAAGGTTAAAGTAAGAAGGTGCAGGATTTTTTGTGCAGAAAAGACCTTGGTGACCTAGATCACTAGTTCTCAAAATCTGGTCCTCAGACCACCTGCAGACTTATCAGAAATGCAAATTAGCAGTCCAGCTGGAGTGGCTCAGTTGATTGAGCATTGTTTCATGCATCTAAAGGTCACTGGTTCAATTCCTGGTCAGGGCACATACCCAGGTTGTGGGTTCGAGCCCCAATCAGGAAGTGTGCAGGAGGCAACTGATCAGTGTTTCTCTCACATCTATGTCTCTCTCTCTCTCTCTCTCTCTCTCTCTCTCTCAAAAATAAATAAATAAATAAACAAACACATTTTTAAAAAAGAAATGCAAATTACTAGGCTCTACCTAGACCTATTGAACCAGAAACTTGGGGTTTTAACTATTTTTAAAAATATATATATTTATTGATTTCAGAGAGGAAGAGAGAGAGAGACAGAAATATCAGTGATGAGAGAGAATCATCTATTGGCTGCCTCCTGTACTCCCCACACTGGGGATTGAGCCTGCAACCCAGGCATGTGCTCTGACCAGGAATCAAACCGTGACCTCCTGGTTCATAGGTTGAGGCTCAACCACTGAGCCACGCCAGCTGGACATTAACTCTTTTTCACAAGTCCTTCAGGTGATTCTGATGTTTGGTAAAATCTAAGAACCTCTGAACAGATTTTCTCATCATCACCGTACCAGGTGGGGAAAAAAAATCCATTCCCCGGTAATCAAAAATCTGAATTCCCAGTGCTTTTAGTTCACTTTTCCTCCATCATAAGCCTATCCTATCTAATAATCTAATAAAAGAGTAATATGCAAATTGACCATCACTCCAACACACAAGATGGCTGCCTGCATGTGGTCAAAGATGGCCACCCCCATGTGGACACAAGATGGCCACCACAAGATGGCCAGCAGGGGAGGGCAGTTGTGGGTGATCAGGCCAGCAGAGGAGGGCAGGTGGGAGGGACCAGGCCTGAAAGGTAGGGAAGTTGGGGGAGACCAGGCCTGCAGGAGAGGGCAGTTAGGAGTGACCAGGTCGGCAGGGGAGGGAAGTTAGGGGCAATCGGGCCGACAGAGGAGCAGTTAGGTGTTGATCAGGCTGGCAGGGGAGTGGTTAGGGCAGTGATGGGCAACCTTTTGAGCTTGGTGCGTCAAACTTCGCCAAAAAAACTGAGCATAATTCGGGTAGTGTGTCACTTTGAGGAAAAAACATTATTTCGCAAATGTTTCATCCTCAGGAGCAGCAAATGTTTCATCCTTGGCATGTGGCCGCCTCAGCGGCCGCGTGTCATCAGAAATGGCTACGCGTGTCAGTGCTAACACGCGTGTCATAGGTTCGCCATCACTGGGTTAGGGGGTGATCAGGCTGGCAGGCATAAGTGGTTAGGGGCAATCAGGCAGGTAGGCAGGGGAGCGGTTGGGAGCCAGCAGTTCTGGATTGTGAAAGGAATGTCTGACTGCCCATTTAGGCCTGCTCAAGGGGTCCCTGATTGGAGAGGGTGAAGGCTGGGCTGAGGGACACCCCTGCCCCGTGCACGAATTTGGTGCACCGGGCCTCTAGTGTTCTTTAAAATAACAAATTGCTTTCTTTGTTCAAATGTCAAACTATATTTAAGTTGTGATCATTAAAACAGAAATTAAAGAATAAATCACAAAACTAATCAAGAGAAGGAAACTGACCAAACACACTGGATAGTTTTACTTTTTCCCAGGAATGGAAATCTAACATGTATACATGTTCAATCTGAGTTAATATTCACATAGTTTACTCTATGGATTTGACCACAATCCAAAAATAGCAAGAAAAAAAATGAAAATACTTAAAGCAAATAGTATTATAATGTAGGTTAGAGCATTGGCAATTGGCAAATTCAGTTGCTTTTCAAGGTGTGCTCAGGTGATATCATATGTTTATAGACATGGTATTCCATACGTAGCGCCATTACACATCTACACAAAACAACTTACAGCTTCCCTGAAACTGAGGAACTGTCCAGAAAGTGAAACCACCTGGACTTCCAGGAGAGTCACAGCGCCAGTGAGCGGGGCTACAAGGGCCAAGGGCCACAAGGACACTGACCTCTGGTCCTATTTGCAAACCAAGACTCTGTCTAGGACATCAATATTCGGAGTGCTGACGGGTTTCTTGGACCTTAAATCAGAAAGACAGCATCGTTAATGCCCATAAAGTGTCTTCCTCTCTTCTTATGACTCTCCCAACAATGGCTATTTAAACAGGAAAAGGTCATTTTTCAAGAAAGGCCAAAGAAAGCTACGTGGATGAAGATCTTTTTCTTACCCATCAGCAATAAATTTTGTTTTCTAATTTAAACACAAGTCTCAGGGCATAAATTCATTCTGGATTATACATTTCTGTGTAAGAAAGCTTTTTAAAGGATAAGAACCTTAACAGTTCGATACCAAAATAAAAATGTTGCAAGCTTTTAAATTAAATTTGAAAGTATGTGAGAAAAAGGAAAGGAAGGAAAAATAACAGTACTTCAGGAAATTTCACAAGTTGTTTCATTAAAACAAGCTACAGCAATTTATAGAAAAGAAAAACTGTGAAATCACTATCACAAAGAATTAAATTAACTTCTCATGTTAATAGCTCCATGAAAATATTTGTACATTTTATTTTATTTTATTTTATTATGTACAGAAAACAAGAAGTACAAAAGACATTTAATTCACTTAATGACTTCATCCAAAGATAGTGGACATTAAAAAAAATAAAAGCACAATATCTTAATGGTAATATTTCATATATTTGTCAAGCAAAGGAAACTAAAAAAAAAATAGCACAAACTGTAAGCAATATTTTAGGGTAAGAATATTATATGCTTTCAAGCTATGTTTTTAAATGAAAAAAAAATGAACTGGGTATTTAAGTCCATAAAAATATAACCTAATTGGACCTTGACCCATATAAATTATATATCAAACATTGTATATAGTGACTATTCCTCACTCTTTCTTATTGGACGTAACCAGATCCCATGGTTCTCTGTAAAGGAAACCCACATATGCCTTGAACCTGGAAGTAAATCGGCATACGCTGCTCCCTCTTCCCACCCTGCGCCCTCCCCGCCCCCACCCCCCCACCCCCACCCCCGCTATGGCTCCCAAGGTAAGATCAGTTTCGAGTCTTCAGACTGAACCAGATCCAGGTGAGTTTGGGGGATGGATAGGGAAGGACAGCATCACTGAAATAGGCCTCCTCCCCAGCATATGCCAGGACAGCTCCCCTGGGTACCACTTCCTGTCGAGTCTTATTATCATTGTAATACGACTTCTGTTTTTCTTGGACTCAGTACAGAGAGACTTCAGTTTTGGATGGAACCGTTGGCTTAAAAAAATACTTCAGGGGGGAAAAATATCACTGAACAGAGTTAGCAAGGACCTTAGAAGTCATGGTTCCCGACCCCTCCCAGCCTCCTCAGTGGCAGCTCTCTAAATATTATCCCTCTCCTCTGAGCAGGCTGTTATCCCTGAGCCCACTCCTACCCGCAGGCCGGCTCTCCGAGAACTCCCTCTCCTCTGCACCAAGACAGTGCTTCAGTAGGGAGGGAATCGCTCCAGCTTCCTCTGCCGGTTCAAAGTCTTTCTCTCTCCCCATACACACAGCCTACTCGCTACCTACCTGCCACGGTGCCAGGCATCCCGCCGGCCCTGAGCGCCCATGAGCTGATTTAATCCCAACCATAATGCTCTGCTTTACAAAAAGGCTCAGAAATCCATCAAAGTCATGGAACGTGTCTCCAATGATATGTTCCTCCTCTATGTCTCAAAAGAAACATCCCATAGTTGACAACACCGTGTTTAAAATTGAAATTTGCTAAATGAGTAGAATGTAAATGTTCTCGGGGAGGAGGGGGAGGGAGAGGAGACACAGAAAAAGTAAATATGTGAGGTGACGTGTTAACTAACTCCAAGGAGGATCCTTTCATGAGGTATACATATCACTTTGTACACCTTAAGTACAGTACAATTTCATTTGTCAATTATACCTCCATAAAGCTGGAAAAATAAAATAAATAAAAGAAGCATCCCTATCAAATCTTATACACACACACCTGTGCTTATTCCCATCCTGCCCATCGCTTCCGGTGACTTCTTTATCAACCACCTCCATGACTTCCCTTTTATTCCAAACCAGTCTTCCCTTTACCCTCCTGTGATGGTTAATTTTATGGTAAAACATTATTTCTCGATGTGTCTGTGAGGGTGAATTCTTGCTCTCTCTTCTTGAGCTGGAACACCCATCTTTTCCGGCTACCAGACATTTGAGCTTCTGGTTCTTCGGCCTTTGGACTCAGACCAGGGCTTAACCTAGTACAAGAATTCACCCTTCCTTCACCGTTGGTCCCCTGGGGCCCCCGATGGATTGGATGATGTCTGCCCACATTGGGCAGGGAGGATCTCTTTACTCACTCTACTCACTCAAGTGCTCATCTCTTCCATAACACCAGCAGGGAGGGCTGCTCACCTGCACATTTGGGTGGCCACCCCTTTCTCTCCAATTAGGCCTCAGCGCAGTGTCCACGCAGAGAGGCCTAGCCTCTAGTCAGGTGGCCCCTCCACATGACCCAACTCCTTTGTGCATAGCATTTGCCAACATAGGAAAATATTAGATATGTTCTGAGTTTATGTCTGTCTCCTCCCATTAGAATGGGGTCCCCCTGGGGTCAGGGTTTCAGTCACTGCTGCCTCGCCTCCACTCTCCCTAGGAACAGTGTCTAGCACAGAATAGTTATTAAAAAAATATTTTGTGGAAGAATGCATTTAACCCATTGACTTATTCCTGTCAGCTTACATACAAACTCATGTCTCTCTCCCTAAGACATGTCTTCTTTCCCATGTGAACTCCACTGGCTCCGTGGCTTTCCTGCATTCCACCACGGATTTTCTTGTAAGAAGTTTCTCCCTTTCTTCCAGTCACACCTCAGCGACTGCAGCTTGACCTCTGACCCCATCACTTCATTAAAACTTCACTGTGTCTTCCTGGTGGTCAAACCCAATTGGCCACTTAACTAATGTTCTTCTTTCTCAGTTTTTTTTTTCATTTCTTGTTTTTTATTTTTTCAATTAGAGTTGGTTCAAGATCTGTTTATGTGACATACCACATAAACAAAATGAGAGATAAAAATCATATGATCATTTCAATACATGCAGGAAAAAAAACATTTGAAGAAATCTAGCACCCATTTATGATAAAAACTCTCAGTATAGTAGAAATAAAGGGAAAATATCTCAACATAATAAAGGCCGCATAGGACAAACCCACAACTAACATCATAATCAATAGTGAAAAGCTAAAAGCATTTTCCTTACAATCAGAAGCAAAACAAGGATGTCCACTTTCACCATTTTCTCAGACTTTTTCATGGGTCCTTTCCTTCAGTAGATGTTTTTACTATTCATCCAGGGAGATCTTAACCAACTCAGTAGCTTCACTTATCACTGATCTTGGAGACTCTTCCGTCTACACCATCTGTCCCAATCTCCTGCTTAAGAGCTCCAAGAATATATCCCCAACTTCCAAAACATGCCTTCGTGTTGATAATGCACTGTAACATCAAGTTACACTTGTCCAAACATAGCTCATAATCATGTTCCCAGTTCCAAATACACTCCAACCTCAGGGGTTAACTGTAGACTCATTCAATCAGTTGCCCAAATTTGGAACTTCAAAATATTGTCTTCTGCTGTCCACTGACTTTGTAAAACATCAGAAGCAGAAGAAAAGGGGTGGAGGGTGGAAAAGGGCAACTGAGAATTTTGTATTCTGCTTTATACCATTACCAACACAGTAAGTGTGCAAAATGTTTCACACACTCCAACGGAGATGTGCCGGAAAATGTAATTTCTTTAGTTTGGTCTTTTTTCTAAGTCTGGTTAATAGGAAAACAAATTAAGTTAAATGTTCAAGTCTGTTGAAAGCATAGTCCAGGCCAGTAACTTAAAAAGGCCATTTAGGGAATGCCAAGTGCCTTTCGGGAAGAGCTGCTCAGCCTCTCAGTCGCCTTCCCCTCTTCTGCTTCTTTCTTAAAATCTTATCCAGGTTGTCGATGTAGGAAAGGTCCAAACCTGTAGAGGATTTTTCTAAGAGTTTATCTGGGCCAAACTGGCAACTTATGCTGGGGAGAAGGATCTCAAATGCTCTGGAGAATAACAGGTTTGCACTTTCTTTTATACATTTGAAATTAAGGAGGGACATTAAGGAAGGTTACATGCAGGGGGGAGAAAGCAAGGTGGGAATTGAATGATAAGATAGTTAACAAGATCACGTGCCCTCTGGAGGGTGGTTATTGCTTATTTCAAGGGTGTGTTAACTTAGATGCACAGAAACAATGGACAGGTCTTGCTTAAAGCAAAGATGAACCTTTTGCTAAAAAGTTACATGCCTAGGGGGTGACCACCCACCATGATCTGCCCAGTTAGGCATTTATGATCAGATCACCCTGTGAGGTTACTTTCCATAGAACCCCTTTTTTCATTCACCAGGTGTATAGGAACAGAGCTGTGGGATAGATGGGTTTTGAGGTTTGGGGGAGACACTGGGGCTCTCAGATCTACACAGAATGGCCCAGAGATCCTGGTCATCCCAGTGTGGGTGGGACTGTGACCGGGTCCTCTGAGCTGGGTCAGGACCAGCAGGCTCAGGGCCGTCTCACCTCACTTCTTCCCTGAGCCGAGTGCCGCAGGTTGTCTCGCCTTGCCTCAGAAGGCCCTGAGGCTGACAGCTTCGTTTCCACACAGGGATCGAGGCTGAACCTCAGAAAGTATCCACACTGCCATATTTTTCTGAGGCTGCACCCCAGGATGGCTGTGGTAATAGCTCCCCTCCTTGCTCTTGGACGGATATAACCCGCTGATTTAATGGGCCCCCACTCTCTTGATACTCAGGGCAGACTTTTGGCTGTTCTTCTTCTCCCTCTCCATCACACAAACACCCTCTGTCTCCCTTCTCCTCCGCACCAGCCCCAGGACTTTCCTTTTTCTTCCCCATGCCCTGCCCTGCTCTTTGCTGATTCCATCTCTAATGGGGGGCAGGAGTGTCTCCCTCCTCTATACCGTGGGAGAATTCCATAAGCCCACTTCTCCAAGCTAACTTGTTGGTATGCAAAAAAAAAAAAGGAATTAAAAGAATTTAGAAAATATTTTCTCAAGATAGCCTGGCAAGTCTCATATAAATTAAAGCTGCCGAAGTGAACTTGACCCAGCAGGCTAGGAATTTTGATTGATCCTAACTAAGCTGACCGCTGTAAACTTATTATATATTTTCTTGAAAAGATCACTTTGGCTGCAGTACAGAGAGTTTTTGCACCAACAACACGCACAGAAAATGGTAACACTATCAGGCACAAAGGGGAACAGAAAGAGGTGTCCCCAGGCCCCGCCCAGCTCCCATGAGGACCCAGGGGATGAACAGACCTGGAGCAAATTCAGGGTTACCCATTGATAAAGCAGGACGTGCAAGTCTGGAAGTCAGGAAATACTTCAAAAGGTCATTGCAATATCATGAAGAGATGATCTATGTCTAAACAGTAGTTCTTCCTGGCAGGGGACATGGGGAGAAATGAATGAGTTGAAGGATACCAATGGACTAGAAGGACATTGCGTTTGATTGGACCGCTGGGTACAAGGTGGTCCCAGTTCATGGAGACTGAAATAGGTTTTCCAAAGCAGTGGAAAGAGGTTGATGTTCTTGCAAAGTCTGAAGTAAGGAAGAGATGACTATGGGGCAAAAGAGTTGCTGGTAACATGACAAAGGATTTCAGGCGTCCTCAAACTACGGCCCGCGGGCCACATGCGGGTGTTTTTGCCGTTTTGTTTTTTTTACTTCAAAATAAGATATGTGCAGTGTGCATAGGAATTTGTTCATGGTTTTTTTAAACTATAGTCCGGCCCTCCAACGGTCTGAGGGACAGTGAACTGGCCCCCTGTTTAAAAAGTTTGAGGACATGCCGAAACCGGTTTGGCTCAGTGGATAGAGCGTCGGCCTGCGGACTGAAAGGTCCCGGGTTCGATTCCGGTCAAGGGCATGTACCTTGGTTGTGGGCACATCCCCAGTAGGGGGTGTGCGGGAGGCAGCTGATCGATGTTTCTCTATCATCGATGTTTCTAACTCTCTATCCCTCTCCCTTCTTCTCTGTAAAAAATCAATAAAATATATTTAAAAAATAAATAAAATAAAAAATAAAAAGTTTGAGGACCCCTGGAATTGTGCAAGACCTTGGAGATCATGTTTCCCAACCTGCCCATTATACAGATAAGAACAATCTTACTGGTTCAGGCAATGATCTAGTTGCACTACAACTATTACATCATTAATTCACAGGTAACGCTATGAGGTGGCTGTTATTACTTATGAGTGAAGGCCTGGAATCTCTAAGACATAACTAACTTGCCTGGACAACTCAGAAATTCAGGCACAGAGCCAAGATTCAGATCCCAGCCTCTCTGCTGCCCAAACCAGTGATTCTTCCACTATCCTATACCTCTTGAAAGAGAATTCAATTCATTTTTTAAAGTTTCACAGCTATGTATGTTTTAAAATGTCTACAATGCTTCCATTTTATGCCCAAGGTCATAGAGCCAGTTAACCATGAGCCGGGATTAGACCCGGCTCCTGCCTCACCTTCCACTTTTATTCCCACGCCCTCCTGTGCCTTTCTCTTCCTGAGCGAAGTGCATATTGGGAAAAGACAAGACTGCATTTTGCTTGTCAGCCACGTTTTCACTTTACAGCCACCTGTACACCTGTAGAACCTCTCCACTTCTGCTGTATTACCATGCCGACTCTCTGTGCAGTGACTCTGGGGTGCTCGGCTTCAGCACCCCTCTTTGTCCCAGCATCCGCACACTTAGTGATGTCTAGATGATCACGTGGAGGCAAAGAATGGGGAAAGGTGGACAGCTTCAGATCTTCCCTGAGCCCGCTCATGTACAGACTACTGCTTCTTTGAGTCCAGTTCTAAAAGGCAAAGTTTTAAGACTGAACATAATTTGCATTTAGTTCCATTTAAACCTGCGTCTTTTCCTTCTCACGGTGAAAGACACAAGCTAACTCTCCCCCTCATTAAGGATGCAACATACATTATGCATGGGGTCAATTTTCCAAAGTCTGATGATGTCATTTCTGTGTTCATCTTAACCATGCCCTAGCCCAAAGGGGAATGACTCCTTTCGCTCATTATGAAAAGTCAGAGCTTCTACCTGGGTTAAGATGTGCTTGGTGATATGATTTCATTTTGAACCGTGGCATTTCGAAGTCATTAAGCCTATGCTAACGTAAGCTTCTTAGCCATGTATGTTTTGAGTATAAACAAATGCCTGCCTTACCATCAAATTCTTTAGATGCCTCAGCACAATTAAAAGAACAAAGTTGCTTCAAGTTAATTGTGTGGATTAATGTGTAATCCTGAAGAGCAGTAACACTCTGGCAAGCATGAACTTGGCTTCCTTACTGTGGAGAGAGCAGTCCGATGGGTCAGGAGAGAAACCCAAAACATAGGCTTTCGCCTCTGCGAACAGGCTTGGGTGACGAGCTAGTGTTTCGGTAACTGAGGGCATCTAACACTCCTGAGTCCAGTTACTGCTAGAATGCCCTGGGAGACCCAGCGCATCCCCAGGCCCGGCGCTGCGCCAAAAGCATTTTTCTGGGAGAAGAGAAGAGACAGGCATCATTATGAAATTTCTTCTAGGATTTAAACTGGCAACTGAGCCTATATTTATTACTATATATTTTCTGGGGGGAAAAATGTCCTATAAATATCCTGACCATCTATATGTTTAGCAAATCAGAGTAAAAGAAGTGTAATTATTGTTCTGATTGAGATATTTTCTACTTTTTACTACTTACTATGTAAGGATTCTATGAAGTAAAACTTTACAAAAGAACATTCCCCACATTTAAACGGGAGGGGGGGGTGTTAATGTGAAGGCAAAAACAATAATCAATATGTAAAGCAGATGACAGCCACCCAAAGGAACCATGTGAAATTTTACATCTTTGTGCCCCATTGGAATTTTTAGGGCCCTACAGAAGGAAATGTCCATAGAGTGATAGGCCAGATCAGTGGTGGGCAAACTCATTAGTCAACAGAGCCAAATATCAACAGCACAACGATTGAAATTTCTTTGGAGAGCCAAATTTTTTAAACTTAAACTTCTTCTAATGCCACTTCTTCAAAATCGACTCGCCCAGGCCGAGGTATTTTGTGGAAGAGCCACACTCAAGGGGCCAAAGAGCCGCATGTGGCTCGCGAGCTGCAGTTTGCCGACCACTGGGCCAGATTTACAGCTCCTTAGGTCTGTTATCTCCCTACTCATTCTACGTTCCTTTGATGGTAAATATTGTTAATAAAAAACAGGGATGCACGTTAGAAACCTAAAGTTGAGTGAAAAAAAGCAAGTTCAGCAATTTTCATACAATAAGAAATTACTTTTGTTAAGCTTTCTAACAAACAAACCAAACAATATTTTTCTTGTGAAGTATGTACTTCTAAGCAATACCTATAATAATAAAAACATAATATGCAAATTGACTGAACAGCCAAACAGTGGAACAACCATCCAGACAACCATCCGTACGACCATTCTGTGACACCCACTGGTGCCAGGCCGAGACGGGTGCAATGTGATTGGTTGGGGGCCTGGCCATCACCCAATGATTGCCCTGCAGAGGGAGGCCCAGGCCACCGGCCAGCGGGGCGATTGATCAATCAGGGGGCTCCACAATTGCCCCAAAGAGGGAGGCCCAGACCACCGACTGGCGGGCTGCA
The DNA here is from genome assembly GCF_027574615.1 of Eptesicus fuscus. Lineage (NCBI taxonomy): Eukaryota > Metazoa > Chordata > Mammalia > Chiroptera > Vespertilionidae > Eptesicus > Eptesicus fuscus. Next base: position 91,464,919 of record NC_072482.1, read on the forward strand.
GCGGGTGGGCAGGGCATCCCTCTACAGGGGTGATCCATTGTGGAGACCTGGCCAGGTGGGCAGGGCCTACCTCTTTGGGGTGATCGATCGTGGAGCCCTGCGATAGATCACCCCAAAGAGGGAGGCTCAGGCTACCTGGCGGCGGCGCTGTGGCTGGTGGGCAGGGCCTCCCTCTCTGGGGTGATCCATCACAGAGCCCCCGGTGAGTGGGTAGGGCCTACCTCTTTAGGAAAATCGTGGGGCTCCCGGACTGTGAGAGGACACAGGCTGGGCTGAGGGACATCCTGCTCCAGTGCACAAATTTTGTTCACTGAGCCTCTAGTAAAAATTATAAACAGCAAGGAAATGCATATACAGTATCCCTTACTCTGGATTTTGAAGGTAAAAGAATAGGATCTGAGTGGGTCCATAGGTCATTTCAGTGTTACTGGTAAAGTTCTAGTTCTTATGTTGGACATAAGATTTTTGTGATTAGAATACAAGACAGATTTTTAGGATTGGAAGTGTGACCTCATAAACCATAAATCAAGTCAGGTGAGGCAATTTTGTACAATCTATCAATTGAAAAATATGAAATTGAGGGTGTTTGAACAGATTTACTTTAGCTGCTTATGTCTTAACCAGATGTCAAAATAACATTTTGTGGTGGACACTTTTTCAAATAAACTTTATTCGATGACATTTTCAGGTCTTTTTGCGCGTGCCAGCTGTTAGGTTTGGGGGCAAGCACGCTGTAATTTGAGGACACGTCAAAACCAGAAGGCATGTTCGGTTCATATTTCTGCATCCATCACATTGCTGCCAGGAAGTAGACAAGCGTCCAGGAAAATTTCCATCAGGTACCAGAAATCTGCAGGGATGGCTTTGTGTTTCAGTAACCGCGCTGTGGACACAATGAGGGGAAATGATCCACTCGAAGAATAACATCTGCACTTGCCCAAACGCACTCATTACTTCAGACCTGGTCAGTTGCAATGTCACGAGAGTGGTGATACCATCATTTTCAAATGTGTTTCCGTTGAGGTGCCAAATGAGGTTGGACCCCGTAACTATTCTGGGCAGCATGGAACAGTTGCTCTCCTGACATCCTGAAAAGTGATCTCTATTTTCTAGTTTGTGTTTTTATGACGGGCTGGTGCTATGTTCTTACTTTGTGGGCCACAACCTCATTGTCCAAGAAACAAAACAAAAGCCCCCAAACCCAGCACTAAACAGACCAGCTGGCCCTGTGTCAGTGGAAAGTGAACGGCGGTAGACTCACATGACCCTGCTCCCAGCGGGGAGCCCACTGGCTACAGGTGTGAGTAATGTGGCCACAGCCCTCTGACCTTGGGTGTTCTCATTTATTAAATGGGGATAATCACGCCAGCTGGGCGCACAGGGTGAGGGAGAGGAGCATTGTGATAACTGTGTATGTGACTACAAAGTATTGGACGTCAGTGTAAATGATCATTTTAAGTGGACAGGGACATGTAGCAGAGAAAAAACACACAAAAACAACAGAGGAGAAATAAGAAGTGGGGCCTGCCCAAGGAAGGACATTCTCAGCTCTGATTCTAACAATTTTAGGATGGATAACAGGGAGACTGGGATAGTATCTACTAGGAAAACTCGCTTGATTGACTCTTCCAAGCTGTTTCAGGCACACACACCAACCAATGCAAGTTCCCCGGATGCAGGGTGTTTCACAGTCCACCAAAAAAATCATGCTCATCTTTAGGGACAATTCACCCATGGCTTCAGCCAAGGAGTCGACTTAGAGAAAATATTGTAGAAAGGCGTTTTACTTACCAGTTCCGAACTGCCTGGCAGGATCCAGAGAGAACCCTCAGGGGCCCCGAGAAGCTGAGGCCAATCCGTTCGCTGAGAGCTCGGGTAGCTCAGCCGTGTCAGAAAGGGAAGCTCAGGCCAACGGCCGGCATGATGGCAGGGTATCAAGCAAGGGGGTTGCCCAGGCCTGGGGACATGGCCACCCAGTTTCAAATCAGGCACTAGAGAACTGGCCTCCGGTTCTACAGAAACACAAAAGAAGATTTGCTTTATCAATACAGTCAGGGTCAACCGAGAATCCTATTTACTTCTTGTTCGGCTTTTGGTAACGAAAACGTAATGCTTTCAACCATGGTGGAGCTAATTAATTGATCAAGCCCCCACTTGATTGGCTCCGTTAGGAAATAGGAGAAATACAGCCCAGCAGGACAACATCATGGCCCTTCATTTAAAGGACCCGTGCCCTCCTGGGGGAACCCAGCTGCTGAAGCCCTGGTTCAACTTCTCAGCGGGGGGCGGGGGGAGGGGGAGATCGGAAGGAGGTGACAAAGTTAATATGTAAATATTCATAACAAGTACAGTTGTCTGAATACTAACTCTAGCGCCTCCACTCTCACTTATAACTCAGTCTCCTCTTGCCTTCCCCCTGCCTCCTGCCTGACTATTGCTACCTTGATCTGAACAGACTTCACCAGGAAAACAAGGTCAGCAATGGGGACCGAGACCTGCCAGTTGGCGGGGGTGAGGGTGGGGAAGGGGAGGGGTCCTTGACTCTCTTAGGAAGAGTTTGTGAAGTCTGCAGTTAAGAAAAGACTGCATGGATTCCTGCTGAAACCGGTTTGGCTCAATGGATAGAGCGTCGGTCTGCGGACTGAAAGGTCCCAGGTTCGATTCCGGTCAAGGGCATGTACCTTGGCTGCGGGCACATCCCCGGTAGGGGGTGTGCAGGAGGCAGCTGGTCGATGATTCTCTCTCATCGATGTTTCTAGCTCTCTATCCCTCTCCTTTCCTCTCTGTAAAAAAATCAATAAAATATATTAAAAAAAAAAAAAAGACTGCATGGATTCCAACCCCATCTTCCTCATTTCCACCTCTCATCCCGATGATCCTGAACAAGTCCCTTAGCTTCCCCAATGTCACTGTCCTCACCTAGAAACAGGAGTCTGCAGATAACAGTGTCTGTCTTAGCAGTGTGTGTGTGTGTGTGTGTACATTAAATGAGATAATATATAACACATAAGGCAAGCACTCTCAGCACTTAGTAAGAATTATTATTTTTCTTGGATTTACCAATGGGCTTTGTATTCGGAGTTTATGCTTTCAGGGGGGGAAAAATCAAACAGGGTATTTGTAGAGAGTTCTTGTTTTCAAAACTCGAAGCAAAGTGCTGTATCAGAAGAGGGGAAAGTCAACATTAGCTTCGTAGAGAGCTCTGTATCCCAAACAAGCAGCTTCTTGTTCATTGTCAAGTTCAGTTAACGTACGTACACAAAGTCCCAGAGACCTGATAATAATTAGGAATACCCACAGGCTTCTTCCTCGGGTTCCTTTTCATCATGGCCTCAATATTTGGGTGGTCCTTCAATTGGCTTCTTTGTTACTTTAGCCCATCTTTTGTTCTGAGTCTGGGACACCTGGAGGACATTTCTAAACTAGAACATTTGCTGCGACGTTTGTCCTTCTTTCATGCTCTGGTTTTAATAATGAGACGCGATTATTCTAGAGAAAACCCTTCATAAACTGAACATTGTTTCAAAGCCGGCTCTATTTACATTTCTCGCGGACCTCTCTGTGGTACACTGTGTTCGGTAGGAAACATCTGGCTGTGGGGTTTTCGTCACCGAGAGGCCGTTTACTCCAGGGCAGGGCTTGCCTGCCTGCACGCAGATAACCCCCCAACGGGGCCAGGCCGGAGCACGTGTCTGCAGTGACGCCCGCATGCTCTGCTCCTGAGCAGAGCACATCCAGAGGTGTGGTCCAAACAGAAAGGCCCCAGCGAGTCCCTGGAGAGTGTCCGTTAGTGACCGGAGCCCAGCCTGTCGCTAGGACAGAATCTTCAGGAACTCAGCGATGCTATAACCCTGGGGGCTCTTATCCTGTGAGCCCTGGTCGTTGCGGGACACGCTCTTTGGGAAGCTGGAATGAATCAGAACATTAACTTCCCATTGACATGTCTCGTTTTGATGGAACTCCTGTGTGAGCAGTACCTTGGGAGTTGTGTTTTCAAATGATTACTCTGGCTACTCCGAGGACAAAAGGAATCCAAAAACCTGGTGTCCTCAACCATGCGACCCAGTTCATTGCTCACGTTCTACATCTGACTATCCAAAATCTGGACCCAGCCCTGGGCGCTTAGTGTGTTTCATGGTTATCTGCTTCCTAGTAGACTTCCTATGTTGGTTTGTAAAGATTGGAACCACCTGTACCCTCTTCTCCACCCCCCCCCCCCCTCCACACACACACACAGAAAAGCTCATGGGAACCTGCTCTGAGACTCATAGATAGCACTGATTTCCACTGCCCAGCCCAAGAGGGGTACAGATCCCAGAGACAGTGTGGTATAGTGGAGAGAACATGGACTTGGACTTAAACCTACCTATGTTCCAGTTCCAGCTTTGATAGTTACTAACTACATAGCTTTAAACAAATTATCGTACCCCTCTAAGACTCATAATGCCTACTCAGAACATGATGAGGATTCAATCAGGTCATATATATATAAAGAATCTGATTCATATTAGTCTGGAAAATAGATTGTTAGTAGTATTATTATTATTGTCATAATGGTTGCATGATGAAAACACTGTGATTTATGGGTTGTTGTTGTTTTTCTAAATCACAGAAATTATTAACATAGTGCACACAGAATTGAAGTGAAGTAAACAAATAACAACAACAAATAAACTGAGAGGAGCTTGTAAATAGAACTGACAACACAGCTTAGTCCAATTATCCCAAACACAGATTTAGTGTTTGTGAGAAACTGCTGGGTGTAGGGAGAAAGTGACCCCAAAGAAAGTAAAAGTCAACAGCACATGGATAATTTCCTGGAAAAGTGTGTTTCTTTCCAGATCTCCTGTTTGAAGAGCAGTTAGATTGACAATGAAACACAGATGCTGAAGCCTCAAACAGAAATGAGATTCCACAATGTCCCATCCCAAAAAGGGAATCGTATTTTGATGATCCAGCAAGAAGCGCTCGTTAGCACAGGCACACATGCCTGCCACCTGTCCAGGGAGGCTGTAATCCCATCATCAGCTCCCACACAGCAGGCAGAGCTGTAACCGTCTCTCACCAGGCCGCAGGGATCACAGATCGAGCATGCCCTCTCAGCCCCGGGTCGGGTACCACCCTACACGGTAAGGGATTCACAGGGGTGCTGGGTCTACCCCAGGTTGGGGAGTTTGAGACAGCTATACGGGGACCTCCCCCAACCCAGAGGTCAGCCCCAGGCAAAGCTCCCTCATCAAGCAAGGGAAGCTGGGGTTCGTGGGCACCTACTTCCATGTCTCTTGCTCATCAAACTTCATCCCATGTAGACTAGACTGCAAGCAATGACTACAAACCCAAAAGGGAAGTGAGGATTGGAAACAGTATTGACAGCAATACCTTACTGTTGTCTGACTCAGCAACACATACGTTGCATTCAGATGTGCAGGCCAGGGGTCTACAGATGTTTTATGCTTTGGATACTTTCAACAGACCACCTACTTTACTCATCATCTCTTACCGTGACAGCAATGTGCCTATGTTTACAGTGTGTATATGTGTATGGTGCTGTGTGGTTGACAAAGCACTCTGGCAAACATGATTTCATCATAATCCTTATAGCAACTCCTCGAACAAGGTTATCAGTGTCCTTTTTCTTTTACAGTTGAGGTCATTGAGCCTCAGGAAAAAAATTAATTGGTTCACCCCAGAGCTCACAAGACATGGGTCTTGGGTCAGGGATTTGAACCTGTGGCTCCTGGCCCAAAGTGTTTTTTGTGTGGAGCTACATGTTCCATAGAGTTGCAGGCCCCTAATTTCTGAATATCGTCCACGGTATTGTCACAGCTCTCAGCAGGGAGTGGGACAAAGTGCATTTTGCCTGTGGCTCTGAGCTGGGGCTGCATCAGAGAGTAGGTAGCCACAGAATCAGTCCCAATAAGCCAAGTGGTCACCAGTCCAGAGCTCAGGCTGCCAGGCCTAAGGAAGTGTGCTTTGAAAGTGGAGTCTTGGCCAAGCCAGTAATTTCCCCAAAGCCCAGGGGATCATGGGCAACTGAGCTCAGTGAGGGAGCTGGCTTCTTTCTCTCAGTCAGTCAAGTGGCAGCGTGGGTTGAGCAGGATAATTTGAAGATCTCTTTGAACCTATAAATACAATTGGAGCAAATCATCCAAACTTTGCCTAAAGGTCTGGTCTTCAACTTTTGGTTAAACATTTCCTTAAAGTCTTTTAAGTATAGAGTCTTGACCAAAAGGTTTGAATGGAGGCCTTTGCTCCCATTTTGTAATTTCTAAAATTTTTATAACCTGTTGTTCTTATTAACAGAAATGTGTGATCTGGAAACTTCCTTAGCAATTTAAGGGACGTGTGGGGATTTCCTCTGGTGGCCACAGGTTCTCTGCCATGAACCTTAATAGGCATGTAAGCTCCATGAGGGCAGGATTCTTGCATTACTCATATGTCCTCAAAACCTGGCACATCCTGGAAGTTGAATGAATAAATAGTTTGTGACGATGTAGGGGCATTTGACGTTGCCTTTTGACAGAAAGAGTTGCTTGTTTGGAAGGCAAACTAAAAAGAAAAATGTTCCCTCATTATAAAGTACAATGATTATCTTGATAAAAACAATATTAAGTATCTCCCCGTTTACCTGATCTAGTAGCTGCAACCAATATATAACCTATTTATTGTATTTGCAATAGCATGTAAGATTCAAAATTACCACGTGGTTATGCATACAACAGACAAAATATGTGAAGTGTAAAAGGTACTAATTACGACAGCCATTGTTTCCCATAAGAGCCAAGGATGCCCCACCCTAGTTCTTCAGGGGATTATGGTCTCATATCCTATGTGACTTTGCTGTAAGAGGAAAACCTGTTTATATTATCTGAGCTCAGAACCAAGCTCCATTTTAATTCTAAACACAAAGTATTTTGCTCCGTTTGAATATATACAGAATTCTCCAGGAAGGCAAACATCATGTAATCTGAAGGAATATTGAGACTTGTTTTGTTCAGAAATTTACCAAAAGTAAATTGACTATTGAAGAAAATTACCATCAACAAATGCTCATACTATTAATATTAGATGCACTAATTAGAGAGCACCTATGTTTTTTTTGTATCTGTTGCATTCACAGTGATACTAAATTAACATTCAAATGTACGTATTTAGACTTCCACTTCCATATATGAAGTATTAATGGGTACAGGAATTATTCTCCTGCCATGGAAACTGAACAAAATACATGAAACAACTGTTTTCAGACATGGGACAGCTTGGCAGTGCTGGTCAGACTGTGACCCTGATGGGAGAGATCAGGTGAGGTGAGTGTTATAATTGCCCCAGCTTCCTGCCTGGAGCCGTTTCCAAGCCATAGCACAGGGCCCAACAATCTAAGAGTTAGGGAGACAGAGATGACAGTTAAGGAGCCAGGATGGCTAGAACTTGTGAGGCAAAGGACTGACAAAGAGAGAGTTGCAGAGAGAGAAATAGAGAGAGAGAGAGATTCAAAGATCTGCAAAAGGCTTCTCTCAAATCTTTAAATACTAATGATAAATGTGATCACTGATAGGAAAAAAACACTAGATTGCATTAACAGCAATTAGACACTACAGAAGAAAGGTCAGTAAACTTGAAGCAATAATATCTCTCCAAAATGAAGCACAAAGAAAAGGAAGACTGGAAAAAGATAAACAGCATTAGTGACAAATGGAACAACATCAAGTGGTCTAGAACATGTATAACTGAGTACCAGATAAAATGGGTGAAAATAACAGAAAACATTTTTAAAGAAATAATGGCTGAAATTGTCAAAATTTGATGAAAACTACTAGTATAAACTCTCAGACTTAGGATGCTTAAGGAAACCAAATAAAAATAATCATAAAGAAACCAAGCTAAGGAACATCATAGAATCAGTGATAAAAAGAAAATCTTAAAAGCTCTGGGGTAGGAATTGTGGGGACACATTACATACAGAGGAACAAAAATGAAACTTTGTAGGCCAGAGGACAATGGAGCAACATCTTTAAAGCACTGTCCTGAAGAAAAAAAGCTTTCTATCTAGAATTCTATACCCAGAGAAAATAGCTTTCAAAATGAAATGGAAATAAAGACTTATTCAGGTGTACAAAATCTGTGTGAAGTATTACCTGAAGGATGTACTACTACAAGCAGTATGGGAAGGAATTCTTTCAGACAGAAGGAAAATTGATACCCAATGGAAATTTGGATCTGCATAAAGGAAGGAAGAACATAGATATTATAAATGTGTGGAAATATATTAAAAGATATTTTTTCTCATTTTAAATCTATTTAAAAGACAATTATTATTAAAATCAATAATAGCATGAATTGCAGAGCATGTATGAGAAAAACAGCATGATATATGACAACAACCTGTAAGAGACAATAGTGCAAAGCACAGGAGGAAGAAATGAGATGCTCTGTTGTAATGTGCTTTCAGTATATGTAGTAGTATAATAGCATCTGAAGGTGGTTGTGATAAGTTAAAGATGTACACTGTAAACCTCTGAGCAATCACCAAAAAAAAAAAGAAGTGAAGTAAAATGTATAGCTGGTCAGTCACTAGTGATGAAAAAATAATCATTTTAAAAACCTCAATAAATACAAAAGAAAGCAGCAAGCAATAAAAAAAGAGGAACAAAAACCAAATTGAACAAATAGTAAGATGATAGATTTAATCCAAACTATATCAGTATTTATATTAAATGTAAATAATCTAAACACTCCTATTAAAAAGCAAAAATTGTCAGATTAAAAAAAAAAAAACCCAGCCCTAACTACAGTGCTGTCTGTGAGAAAAACACTTTAGTATTTCTTTTTTTAAATATATTTTATTATATTTTTACAGAGAGAAAGGGAGAGGGATAGAGAGTTAGAAACATCAATGAGAGAGAAACATCGATCAGCTGCCTCCTGCACACCCCCTACTGGGGATGTGCCCGCAACCAAGGTACATGCCCTTGACCAGAATCGAACCTGGGACCCTTGAGTCCACAGGCCAATGCTCTATCCACTGAGCCAAACCGGTTAGGGCGTGAGAAAAACACTTTAAATACAACTAAACAGATAAATTAAAAGTTAAAGGGTGGGAAAAGATATATGAGAACATTAAGCAAAAATTAAAAAATGTTGAAGGAGCTGTCTTACTATCTGATGACGTACATTTCAGAACAAGGAGTATTCCTGGGAATAAACATGCAGCACTTTTTTTATGACAAAGATGTGAATTCATCAGGAAGACACACAATCTTAAATGTTTACTCACCTAATAACAGAGCTTCAAAATAATGAAAATGGTAAAACTAAAAGAAGTAAAATAATTTGAGATTTCAACACCACTCTCTTAGTTACTGATAGGACAAGTAAACAGAAACTCGGGAAACATTTAACAACACTATAAATAACATTGTCTAATTACTTTTTCTAGAACACTCCACCCAGCCATAGAACGTTCATAAAGATAAATTATATTCTGGGTCATAAAACAAATGTACTTATTTAGTCCTCATTTCAAAATGTCAAATATAAAGACAAAGTGTGGGAAATACTCAGTTAAATATTGTTCTTACTTATAAATCTGACTTTATTCATTGCAATGAGAAGCAAGCCTCTGACTACTTCATTGTATCTTCTTATATAGCAACTGAGAGTTTTATATTGAATTGCTTTTTATTTGTTGTGTTACATGTAAGACACTGTATTGAAGGGTATAAAATTTGCATGTAAAATACCTTAATAAATTTAATTTTGTGACAGAGACATGAAAATAACAAAGTGGTCTGCAGAAAGGGGCATTGGGCACCATGGAATATAGAAACACTTGTCTGGAGCAAAAGTGAGACGTGTCAATATTCCTTTTCTCTTTGCCGTAGTCTGGTGGAAAACCTAGCAATGAAGTGGAGCTTCTCATAAATGCAGACTCCAATCCCTTCCCCTTGCCAAAATTATATGCTGAGGTAGATCGCTATAAATTTGAATTTTGTGTGCAGAAAACTCACAGTTGAAAGGAATTTTTAATATGATAAATGCAATATAAACAAAATAGAGTGCAGTGGTGTCATCACCACCCTAGACATGAAAATTATATTCTTGTTAATGCAGTGACAGTTGTAGCTAGTTTTTCTAGAAGCCCCATCATACAGGGGGAGGGGAAATCACTCATTGAGTAATTGCGACATGCCAAGCACTTTGCTAGGCACTGAAACACAAAGTCAAATAAGTAAGACATGGTTCCTACCCGTAAAAAGAGATTTCAGTATGGCCAGAGAGGAAGAAAAGTAAAGAAATGGTGAGAGTCATTGGATACATGTTACATTAGAAATGTGTGTGGGATTTAGGGAATGGAGAAGGAATAGCTAAATATAAATGGTTAACTTGGGAAGCGAATCTGGAGTACGTGATGCTTGTGGGGCATTTTGAAGGTTAAGTAAGACAGACACAGATGAAGAAAAGTGGGAAGGGCATTCTAGGTACTTGTAGTAGGTGTAGACATGAACTACCAGGATAACTTTGGGAATGTTGTGTTCACAGATGTGTATGGATTTAGAAGAACAATCTCCTACTGAACATCCCCAGCCTTTCAGGGACTGCAACTCTGCCTCAACTCCAGGGGTTTTGCGCTGTTCTGATATCAACTCAAAAGGTTTTTCTGAAGAACTTCTTTTGAAAACAGCCTGGCCGGTGAGGCTCAGTGGAAAAACCAAGCTAGTATTTCATTTTGATGCATGACTTATTGGTGATTAAATAGACCATTTCTGGTTGGTTTCAGGGAAAATTTACCAGATTTATGTATTATAAAGGTAGTTGTACATGTTTCCTGTTTGAAAGTCGATGAAGTAGCATCACAATGTAAAAGCAGTTAAAACTTTTCATTGTACAATATGATTAGAGAGTTACTTGAAAACTATGTCCATGTGCTGAAACTTGCTCCATGAAATAAAGCTTTAGTACAATTTAAATTATGCAAGCACATGAGCTAGAATTGCAATTATATGTAATTGACTTCGCCAATATAATTGAAGTGTGTGGTCTTACTATATAATTTACAAATCTGTACACAATTAGTTTTGTATGGTCTGTTTGATCTCTTTTTACAATGCTATCCTTCTCCAAGTTATGTGAGATCCAAAAGCCGACTTCTAAGGCCATTTGTAGGTGAGTACATGTCTCTGACACCCTTCATAGAATATCCATCCCCTTGCCATCCTGGCTCTTGGCTTAATTGACTAGTGAAGTGACCCAAATTGGTTCTGTGCTTAGAAATTGCGTTCTTCATAATTATCTGCACTCTCATTGTAATCCTCAACCACCGCCACCACTATTCAACAAAACACTAATTAAATATTTCTTTGTATGTTTTATAAAGAAGGGCTTTACAAATGCATATTTACTGCCCTCCAGAAAATAACTTAAATGGAATATATATTAATTATCTGCCTGAATTTGTCAAAATTTCAATGTTTCTAATTTCTCCCCAGAAACTTAGAAATTTTTTAAAAGATTTTTTAATTAATTTTTTTAGAGAGGAAAGGAGAGAGAGAAACATTGATGTGAGAGGGAAACATGGATCAGCTGCCTCCTGTATGCCCCCTACCAGGGATGGAGCCCCAAAATTCAGGCATGTGCCCGACTGGGAACTGAACCAGCAACTTTTGGGTGCACTGGATGAAGCCCAATCCATTGAACCACGCCGGCCAGGGCTTGGAATTTTGAATAGCAGTTCCAGGAAACCAAAAGCTTTTGATGATCATGGGGAAGATATTTGCTGCCTTCTGGCCAAAAGTTGACTTCCTAACAATGTGACGGGATCACATAATTACTAGAACTTCTAGTTCTTTCTCTTTGGCACACCCTCTTCAGTGACAGTTGATCTTAGTAAGGTCACCTGTCTCACAGGGCAGCAGGATTGGCTCAGGAGTCTCTGGCATTTGTTTGGAGCTTTGAAGGAGTGGACACTTTGCAGCTTGCGTCTTTTGTTCTCCACTTCTCCTTCTATGAAGACTCTCTGATTAGCAACTGCTCTCTCTGTTTCTTGGATGGAGGGTTATATGCAGCCATATTTTATCCTTTGGGTGTGGTCATAGACCCTCGATTATCAGGAGCAGAGATATGCTCGGGCCACCTCAAGAAAAATGGAGAAATATAAAGATATGTGGGTGGCTCTGACATTATTAGGCAGGCCTTGAGATACCTCTCCTCTCCATCTCTCCCAGAGCCTGAGTCCTCTCCCTTTGAGATCCAAGTGGCATTGCCTCCATCTATGTGTCTGCCCCATCTTTCTGGAATCTACTCTGTTTTCTAGAAATAGTTTTAGAGAAAACTAGTCTGGTTGGCTCAGCTAACTACTATCCTTGGATGAGGCAAAGCCCTTCACATCTGGCCATGGGTTGGGTGCTCAATCTGGTCCCATCAGAGGCAGCCCTTGCACAGCTAGCGGTAGACACTGCTTCACTAAGCAGGGGGCTGTGACCAGGGTGGCTTCTGTTTCTATTTAAAACAACAAACCAAAAACACCTCGTGGCGGCAGGCCCTGTAATTAACCTGCCCAATACATGTTCAATCGGAAGTTGCACAGGTGCTAAGAGAGGATCCCACAGAAGCCTAATGCTTCCCCTTTGCCCCACTTGGAACTGATCATTCCTGAGCCTTGGGATTCTACCAAGGAAAGCTTTGGCAAAACGCAACCCTGAGGTACTTTGTGTGATAGATCCAGAACCTTCTTCCTTTGTCCAGTTACCCATTTGCTTTTGGAGTCAGTGACCTGGGATTTTGCTCTGAATATTCTAGCCATTCCATTGGTTCATCTGTACAGTAGGAAACAATTATACCTCATACACACTTCATAAATAGATCACACGGCTTAACATTCTGTCCTACAGTCAGAAAAATCAAAGGGTAGATGGCCCTGCTTTTTGCTAACTTTTTAGTGACATCAATTTGGGGAACAGATTATACAAACCTTAAGTCCTTGGTTCCCAGCTCTTGGAATAATAATACTTTTTTGAAAGTTTGTATGAACATATAATCATCACCAAGATTTCAGAAAGCTGCAAAGCAATAGGCCTTTGGAGGCCTGAGCTAGTTTTAAGAGAAAACGCACCAACTGGGTTTTTGCAACAGCAACTCACCCCTTAGCCCCTCCTCAGATCGATGAAACCCTGAAGGGATGGGTTGGTGACCTACACCACTCTTTCTCATCCCCCATATATAAAAAGCAAACAACCAGAAAGTATATTTTAACTTTTCTAGTTCTTTTCTCCCCAGTTTTTTCAGACCCCCACTAATTTAGGGGTACACCTGTTCAGGAACAAAGTTGTTGTCCAGAAGTGTCGGGTGCTTGCTCCTGCAAAAAGGGCCTTGGGAAAAAATGTTCATTGCTATTCGTTTGGAAGTAACATTTCCTCTTCATCATATTATCATCGTGTCCCTGAAAGCGTGCCGTTCAATGTGTGGCGTTTCTCAGCTCCAAGAAAACGAAAAACTAACGTTAAATGAATGGAGAGCTAAAAATGGACCCAGTGTCGTGGGGTCAACAAAGCCGGTGTTATTCCGTCCTGCTGACAGCACCCCGAGCTTGGAGTCTGTGCACCTGCTTCTCTCCAACGCGGGCGCATGTTTACTCGGAGGAAATGGGAAAGCAGAGCTCGGCTCCAGAGCAGCAATGTCAACAGCATCACACGTGCTCTCAGCAGCAATCGTTTGCCCACCTGTCTTTCTTGGAAATGTTTCAACGGGTTGTTTTCTCAGGTTCACGTGCAATTTCATGAGGCCCTGGACACACCAACTCTGTGTCAACGGTGCTGGCCATGAGAGAGAGAGAGAGAGAGAGAGAGAGAGAGAGAGAGAGAGAGAGAGAGAGAGAGAGAGAGAGAACATTATACACCAGGTTCCGTTTTCTAGATGCTTGTTCAATGCAGGTCAGATAAAATATGTAAATTTAGAATTATAAAATAATATAACACACAGAGAGGAGAAGACAAGGAATCCGTATGCAGCCTGGGGAGGCGGAAGGAGGGAGTCAGGGAGGGCTTCCTGGAAGCAGGGGCCACTGAGTGTTAGAAGGAGAGCAGGAGTCAGGTAGGAAGAATACATTCTCTACAGGGAACCTGGCAACAGATAGACCCTGGAGATAATGAACTGTTCATAAAGGCCTTAAAGTCTTCGGTGTGGGGCGCTGGGGGGTCCCACAGAAGTTTAACATTGCTAGAACCCAAAGTGTAGGCTAAGCAAGGATTGAGAAAGGAGGCTGGCAGATGAGAGGCATGAAATCACAGAGAGCCATGTACACCACCATGTTTGGCAAAGGCTGCCACATTAGAAGGTCTGTTCAATACGGTGTAATAAAAACTAATTACTGTAGACTTGAGAGATTATCCAGGAGACTGCCACTTTGATACTCAGGCAGGATATTAAAGATATTTTCATACTGGAAGCCTTTTACTAATTCTCGTGTCTGCGACACTGCCATCTATGCTTGCATTGTCACCTTCTAGCTGCTTAGGCCTCATGGCAGTCCTTTAAGGGCACAGAAAAAGGAAGTACAAACTAAATATATATATATATTTGTAATTAAAAAATAAATAAGACATGTACACATAAGGAACTGGTGGACATTGAAATTGGGTCTCAAAAGAACTGTTGGTCCAGAAAGAAACTCACTACAGACTGATTCATTTGCCTGTCAGCATAACTATTATTGCTCGTCTCACATTTGGTTCTTATAAGTATATTTCTAGTAACACATGATCTCACTCATCTAGGGGAAATGATGAACAACATAGACTGATGAACAAGAACAGACCCAGAAACAAGGAGGCATCGATCGGACTGTCGGGCCTCAGAGGGAGGATAGGGGAGGGGAGGGGGTAGCGGGGAGAGATCAACCAAAGGATTTGTGTGCATGCATACGAGCCTAACCAATGGTTAAGGACAACAGGGGGGTGGGGGCATCCGTGGGGTGGGGTGTGGGATGGGAATGAAGGGATGAGGACAAATATGTGACACCTTAATCAATAAAGAAATTAAATAAATAAATAAATAAATAAATAAATAAATAAATAAATAAGAGCATCTGCTTAAATGTTGCTTTCTGCAAAGATCATGACGATTAGGAAGCTGAATGATGGAAAAGTCCTGCTTGTCTTCACCAATGTTCCCTTCAAATGGGGAGGAATTGTGCGGGACTTGCTCACTCATTGCTCAGAACTTCTCGGGTCAAAAGTAAAGGCTTGGGTCACCCAAAGGCCTGGCAAGGAGCAATCAGCTCATGCCACCAGTGCCCCCGGAGTCCTTGTGAGTAAATAAGCCCCATTTTCCTTTCTCCCCCAGTTCTCTCTCCAGCTCCAAGGAAGGCCAGTGCAGTGGGCAACCTCTGACCTGACCCCGTATCTGCGAGAACATTGCTTCTGCTCCCTGGCACACACAGAGGGGAAACCGAGGTCCGAGAGTCTTATAACTAGGGGGCCAGACACCCTGCTTTCCCCGGCACCGCCCCCGTTTATGTCTGTGCTGTCAACATAAATACCCATAGTGTCTCTGTTGGGATAATAAGTCCTACGGTCACCCTGCTTCTAACCAGTTTCAGCAGAAGCTCGATGCCTGTGCCTGAGCCTCTCTCCCATTCGGTCCCACAGCAGCTGACACGATGGAATTCCAGTGAATTCCTGTGAAACGTGAGAATTGGAGCAGTCCTTAGAGATTATGGTTAAGAGTTTGATCTATAATTATACATTCCAGGACCTTTCAGATAACCTGGAGAATTACATTTAATCAGCACAAGTCCTTGTTGTGCTCCTATGACAAATAACTAGGTCATTTTTTAATACACAAGGAAGGCCCACCTCCCACCTCAAGCAAAAATGAACAAGGCACTCAGAAAACCTAAGGCGAAGGGTGTGATGAAAGCAGACCGGGGAAGAGGCCATCAAACGCGCCATTCCTGCAGAAATGGCCTTGGGTCATGGCGTGGGTCTTCTGGTCTGGTGTTCAGCCATGAGCTGGGAGGGCAGCTTTTTCCTAATAATGCTTCCCTCTCCCTCTCTCCCCATTTTAAACAGCATGTTCTGCAGAGTTGCTGATTCTTTATTATTATTATTATTATTATTATTATTATTATTACTAGGAGCCCAGCACATGATTCGAAATCACACGGCGCCGCCCACTCTTGAGTTGCCAGTCTGGCCCTGTCTCCCTCTCTGGCCCTTGAAGCAGCCTCAGCCACTGCTGATCAGGCCCTTCCCCTCAGCTCAGGCATGCTGAGGCCCCTACTGCCCCGCCCCCAATGCTACGCAAGCAACCTCCTCCTGTCCGGTTGACCCGTTACGGCATCCCAGTTAATTAGCATATTTCTCTGTTATTATATATATATATATTATTATATATTATATATTATTATTATTATTATTTCAGAGAGGAAGGGAGAGAGAGAGAGAGAAGCATCAATGATGAGAGCAAATCATTGATCAACTGCATCATGCACACCTCACACTGGGGATCTAGACTGCATCCCGGGCATGTGCCCTGACAGGGAATCAAACCCTGATCTCCTGGTTCATAGGTAGATGCTCAACCACTGAGCCATGCCAGTTGGGCCAGAGTCACTGATTCTCTATCTCTCTCTCCTTCCCCAACTCTGAGTCTTTTATAAAAGAGTCTAAACTGTTTTTTCATTTGTTTTATTTTTTAAAAAACAAAACAACTTTTTGAGACATAATTAACATGAAACAAACTGTCCATACTTAAAGGGTATAATTAAGTTCATTTTTAGGTCTGATTACTCCTATGCAGCTTTTGCCATGATCAAAATAATGAACGTGTCCATCACCCCCAAAAGTCTCCTCCTGCACTTTGGTACATCCTCCCTTAGGCCCCTCCCGCTCCCCAACTCCCATCCCCAGGCATCTTTCATTTGGCTTAAAACAAAACCAAAGAAGCAAACAAACAAAAATCTTTTAAAAAGGGATTCCTTTCCAATACTTTTAAATTGCTTAATTTAAACCTTCTGAAGCTCTATGACTTCTTGCTAATCCATGTGAAACATACACAGCAATCTGCTTCGTTGTCTGGCACACTCTGCCCATTAAAAAATAAATAAGTAAAATACCAGAAAATTCCAAGAGAGCAAAGAACATATTTGGCTTGTTTGACAAGCATAAGGGGAAGAAGTATTTGCTTTAGCTTAAAGCCATTAACAGCATTCTTTCCTATGGAAAAGGGAATGCCGGGAACAGCGAGACACTGACATGGTCCAAGTTTTCATTCAAACGTGAGAGATGGCGTTGCTAAAAAAAAAAAAAAAAAAAAATACAAAACAAAACAAACAAACAAAAAACAACAACACTCAGGCCATAGAAATAAGCTGTATTTCACCCAAGTGAGTGGAATGCCTTCGGTTTCCATGGCGGCGTTAATTATTGAACAACCTCTTCATCAATACTTTATTTAAGAAACTCACTGGAAACTTTAACTTTGAAAAGAATGCTCAGTGTTTAGTCTTGGTTCAGATTGCACTTGCTTTGGGAGGGAAAGTCCCTTCTCTTTTAATGACGGGAAACTGGGAAAAGCAGAGCCTGAACGGCTGAAGATTCCTCCACTACCTGCCTGCCTGAGCCTACAAGTCATTTCATTTCAGCCTCTCATAGGCATCGTGAGAGGATTGGACCAGAAAGTCCATTCAGGCTCCAAACTGTCTTGCGTGTGACCTTTTCAGGAACATCTTTGTCCCGCAAAGGGCTCAGCTGGTTCAGGCTCCCCCTGGAGTGGAGAGAAGAGGAGTGTTGGTGCCAGTAAACCACCTTCCCTCCCACAGCCTCCTCTGCTACAGCTGTGATACTGGGGTGCACACCCTAGGACTGAAGGATGGCCCATGGGTGACTGTTGTCGAGGCCGGAGGGTCTGCACTCAGGTGAGGAGCCCTCCCAGTGAAGGACAGGGAGGGGGGGGAAGAAGGGGGTTGGGCTGTAGGTGGAGGGCTTCCATCTGAGTTTCAGTCCCAGACCTTACATCTGCGCCTGCTCCAAAGTCAAGACGTCCAGGCCACTTTCTGCCCTCAAAGCCTCACTATCTGCCTCATGTGGCCTCTCAGAGCTGCTTCTACTCTGAACTTGGAATTCGTAGCCCCGTTCAGAACTGAAAAACCCTGTGGAGCCCGAGCCACCCCACGCCCCAGCCAACTGGGATGGGGTTCAAGCCTCCAGCGGCAGTGAGACCAGCTGCATCTCCTGACAGGCAGGGACACACTGCTTGTCGACAACATTGGGGTCCACCTCCAAGAACAGTGGAATGGGAAGGGCACGCACCAGGACCCAAGGCACACTGGGATGACCTGAGGCCCGAGAGCGTGGCTCCTGCCCGGGATGCTACAACCACACACTTCCCCGGGGGGCCCTTCCTCATTCCACGGCTATGACACTGCACTCTTCTTCGATGGGACAGCCTTGCTGGCGCCACCTCCGGCCCGCTGCTTCCTAGAGGCAGGTCAGACTCCGCAGCACATGCCAGAGGCTGTCGGACTGCGCCGCCTCACCCTTTGCTGCAGCCTCTGCAGGGGCAGCGCTGCCCCGCTGTCCCTCCCGCCACAGGGGCTCCCCCTTGGAACGCGTGAGCTAGGCTCCCCGCAGCCAGGGAGGGTCTGATTGATCACAGGGCCGGCGGCCACGCTGGCCTCCGTGCAAGACCAAAAAGCAGAGAGAGTCCTGATGGAAAGAACACGCCTGGTGCACAGCGAGAATCAGAGGCCAGAGGCGTGTGTCCCGGGGAGACGGAGGGAGCCGTTTCAGGTTCCAGATGGCTTTTCAGGCTTCGGTCTGGTTGAAAGAATGGCCGTTTCCACGAAAATTTCTTGTGCTTAAAGTCAACAGGGTTTCTATAACCTCACACACACACACACACACATACACGCGGAGACAAAAACAAAAACACCTGATTTCACTGGAACATGCTTGGGTGTATCAATCTAGAAGCCAAGAGGAACTTCATCAAAAATAAAGTTGTTTCTGGAGATCCCCCTCACACAGGTCAACGCGCCCATGTCTGTCACTCAGGTTCCACGCCACGCGGAATGCGTGACCCACGTCCCTCTGAGGACCTTTGGCCCCGTGCCCCTGGTTCACAGATGGCCGAGTCACCTACCTCGCAACGATGACCTCTCCGGAACACCAGCCATGCCTCTCCACTGAGATCCTGACACAGAGCTCCCCCCTCACCCGTGGGCGGCCACCCGCAATGGAATGGAGTCCAAACTCAGTGGGGTGGCTCCTTTGGGTCCAGCTACATCCCACACCAGGCACCGGGCACCCCCATAGCCTCAGCCCCTTCCTTCTTTAAGACCTGCCTGTACCAGCCACTTCTCACCCTGCACGCTGCCCGGCCCTCAACCTTCAAACCTCTAACCTTGATGTAGGTCCTATTTCTGCACCTGGGCTATCCTTCTGCATACAGCCTTGGCGTCTCGATTCCTACCATTGGGGTCCACGCCAGCTCCTCTCTTCTGAGCACCCTTTGCAGACCCCCATCTCAATGGTGACCCCACCGTGATGAACGTGCATTCCTGCACTTAGACCCAGAACCGGAAGGTAGGTACCAACCACCGGACATCACAAGCCCATAGGCACGAAACTAGAAATCACTCAGCCAACATGGTGAATTCATCCCTGCAAAACGGCGGAGAATCACAACCCTGCGAGTCACAGCTGCGCCGAACCCGTTTCACACCCAACTTCAAATCCCATCAGACACATAGTTTACACAGATTCACCTTTTCAATATGAGCTGTCACAGCGGAGCTCACAGAAGCAACCGCCCAGGGAAAATGTCAGTATCTGCAGTTGAAGGTCTTAATCGGAATGGGCAGTGAGTGAAATTATCCACAAAGAGCCATCCTCCAGGGAGGGCCACGGATGACCTGTGTCAAGCAACCAAAGAGATTTTTTTTTTCCTGGTAGGAAAGCTAAACATGAAAAGTCCAATCACTAATGAAGTGCATACCTCTCCCTAGCAGTAAAAAAAAAAAGTGATTAAAGTTTTATAGCGTTAAACAAACTGTCTCCCAGAACCCCTTTTCTCTTTCTGTTTTTCAATGTGGGTCTTCAGATTTCGGCCGATCATTCTTATCTGGGAACTCGCAGTTTAGGGGACACAATGGAATCCTGAGAGCCACCGAGGCTTCTGCCAAATCCATACAACTGAAGCTCTTTGATGTTACCCAGACGCAGTCCCTCCGCTCCCCTCTGGCTTTGTTCACACCACCAACCCTGCCTGCGGCTGCCCCCCTCCTCTCTTCCCACTGAAATCCCAACTCTTCTTCAAGGCCCAGCTCAGGTTCCATCCCATTCGGCAGCAATCTTTCTCACAGCTCTGGATTCTGATATGCTTACTACCCAGCGCACTAATTTGGTTTCTATCATGTATTGTGTTATGTTTTGGATTTCCTATGACGTCACTTTCTCACCCTACTGAACCTCCTTGGAACCCCTATATCTATCAGCACTGAAATGGGAATCTTAGTTCAGTGACATATACATAATGAGTGCTTAGTAAATTCCTTTTGATTGGTTGGATTGGGATATTAATAAATGAGCATTCTAATAAAGTGTAGGGTAGTTTCTAAATATCACAAACTTTTTATATGGATGTGTTTTAATATATAAGGACAAATGCTTAATCTGATAAACTACAAATTAAGTCAAGAGCCTTAAGTATTGAAGAAAGATTCAACTCAATATATTATATATATACTGTATATATCGACACTAATAAAAGAGTTAGATGCAAATTGACCATACCTTCACAACGCCCACCAGCCAATCAGGAGTGAGAATGCAAATTAACCCAACAAAGATGGTGGGTTGATTTGCATATGCAGGCGACGAGTGGCTGGGGTCAGGGCAAGACGCTTGTGTTGTCGCCATGGCGATGACACAGGCATTCTGCACCACCCCACCCCCACCCCCGGGCCTCTGGGCAGCGTGAGAAGGCGAAAAGGCGGCTCTGGGCTGGAGCAAAGGCGGTGCTGGCAGCCAGGGGAAGGAAGGCCCATTCTTGCACAAATCTTCATGCATTGGGCCTCTAGTATATATATATATATATATATATATATATATATATATATATATATATATAGTTTACATGGGTACATACCTTTGAGAAAATTTTTGAGAAACAAGATTTGAAATACATTGTATTTGTTCAAAATCTATTCTTGGATTTGGGGTGGCCTCATAAAACTGCTGTCAAGCTTGGACGTCTCCCATCCCGGGCCTGAGTGACCTGGGACAGGGGTTAAACCAAAGCAGTCTAAACAAGTGTAAATGCATGGAAAACTGACTGTGATCCAGAAGAACTCAGGGTCTGAACACCAAGTTCAAGGTTCTAGGTTAATCTAGGAAATGGAAAATCAGAAGGAAGAACTAATGCAATGTGTGGAATAGTTCAAGGCATCTGTTTCAAAATTAAAGTTGCAAACAGCTGGAAAATTGTGCAGAAACTCTTTAATGTGGTGCCTAGAGCATGACTAAGGGGTAAAAGTGGAGACTTATAGGCTGGGCAGTGATTCTTAAGTATAACACTCAAGAAACCAGGAAACATTCTTCTATAGACACTTGCATTCCTTCAACCTGATGTCCCATCATTCATGCATTTGCTGTGCGGCCAGAATCTGGGACCCTTTGGTCCGCAGGCCGTTGCTCTATCCACTGAACCAAACCAGCTGGGTGCATTCTTATTTTCTCTTGGTGTATATCCAGAGTGCATCAAGTAATAATATAGGTTCTAAGTTCTAAGTTCTAATATAGGTTCTAGGTTCTAAGTAATAATATATTTAACTCTAAACTCCAAAACTTAGCTGCCTTGTTCATAGTTATATGCTTAGTACCTAAAACAGCGCTGGACACATTGTATTCTCAATAAATACTTGATGAATGAACGGGAATGAATGAATTGATGAATGGATACTTGCCTATGTGCCAGACCCTCTTTAGGTGTCAGGGAACATGCACATTCCCTCTAGCAGGTTAAAGAAATTAAATTCTTGTCACATATTTTATTCATCATCAGGCAGTGAGTATGGAAGGGATGGGGTACATCACTAAATAAAGGTGAATGTGAAATAACCATTGAGTCATCTGAGACCGAATGCCCCCAGGCAGTCTAGATCTAGTGCCATAAACAACTACATAAAAGACTATCCAAGCAGACATTAGCAGCCTAAGGCATTCCTACTTAATACACTTGAGCTTAATACACATAGCTCCACCCACACACACCAGTATCTGTGAGAACGAAACACCTCTCTCAATAACAAACACAGGCCCTAGGAGTCAGACTGATAACCACCGCGCCCAGGCACACCCAACCCAACCATAAAAACACATGTGCCTCTCCTTACACCTGTATAATGGTGAAAGTTAACTGCCCAACCCAGCTTCCACCTTGACAATAGCCTTTGACCTTATCTTCTAAAGGTTCAGTCTTCAGCATGCATGTATGTACAGATGTTTGCATTTATATACACATACACACATGTGCATATGCATGCATGCATGCAAACACACACATCATGTGGTTTCTGAAGGTAATAGTTAATACTTCTCTGAAAAACAACAGCTTAAAGACTACAAAATTAGGGAATATTTGTTAATTACTCATTTATGAATTTATTCACTTATTCTTTCTTCATTCATTAAACATTTATTGAGTCCCTACTCCTGCCAAGTATTTTTCTAGTGCAGAAGATTCAAAGATAAAAACAAGACACGTTTCTTATTTTCCAGGAGATTACAATCAATTGGCGGAAAGAGACAATCAAAAATTACTGTGGCCCAGCTTATGTGGCTCAGTGGTTGAGCATCAACCTATGAACCAGGAGGTCACAGTTGGATTCCTGGTCAGGGCACATGCCTGGGTTGTGGGCTCGATCCCCAGAGTGGGGTGTGCAGAGGCAGCCGATCAGTGATTCTCTCTCCTCATTGATGTTTATATATCTCTCGTCCTCTCCTTTCCTCTCTGAAGTCAATAAAAATATATTTTTTTAAAAATTACTTTGGAGTGTGGTCTCCGCTGCAATAGAGACCAGAAACTCCTGTGATCACACTGAGGGCAGGAACACACTTTTTTAAAAAATATATTTTTATTAATTTCAGAGAGGGAGGGAGAGGAAGAGAGAGATAGAAACAACAATGATAAGAGAGAATCATTGATCAACTGCCTCCTGCATGCTCCCTCCTGGGGATTGAGCCCACAACCCGGGCATGTGCCCTTGACTGGAATGGAATCTGGGACCCTTCAGTCCACAGGCCGACACCCCATCCACTGAGCCAAACCGGCCAGGACAGGAACACACTTTTACTGAGCGCCTGCTCTGTGCGAGGTGCTTCTCAGGGGGTATCTCATTAATACTTACAAAAGTCTTATGAAGTAGGTATTATTATATTTTTTCCAAGTTTCAAAAGGAAACTTGAGGAGTTTAAGCAGAACCAGGATTTTAATCCAATTTCATTGACTTGCAAGTCGATTACCTGGAGTATTCAGGCCTGGCATCACCGAGGAGATGGAATTTTAATTAAATATTAAAAGATTAAAAGTCATTTACCAGACAGAGCTGGTGACTGAGAGAGAGGGCACCCATGGCAGTGGGAACAGCATATCCAAGGCTCCTCCGAGGAGGAAAATTTAAGGAATGGCAAGTAGTATAGTTGGACCAAGGGTCAGGTCAAAGACTGCATTTCATCTGGATCACTTCCCTATGGTTTCTTTAGGAAGTTAATCTTCTGGACCAAGTATACCATCTCCTCCTCCGTGTCCAATCTGCGTTTGCAAGCTTGCGCTTTCGACCAGCCCAAGGAACTGGCCCCTCCCTTTGCTGTCAGCTGGGATGTGTTTGTTTTTCTAATTCATTAACCTCACTAGGAGGAATTCAGGCTCATCAAAGCAGCATTACCAATATTTACGTCAGTTTTCAAACTTAATTTCTCGGCGTGGAGGGGGAAGTATGCAGTGGAGGAATGTTTTTGTTTCAGGAGCACAGGGTTTCTATCCTGGCTTTTCATTTTGGCTGAGGCTGAGGATGCCTCCCTGTTTTTCCAGTCCAACAGTAAACACTACCTTTGACGTCTGGACTTCCTGGATAGGATAAGAAGATAAATAGTAGTGACTCTTACAAACTTCGTTATAGTGAACTATATTTTGAAGCTCACTGTAGATATTGTATAATGCATCCCAAGTGGAATAGGACGTGATGAAGACAATGATTATTTGCCTGACACTTCAGTTCCATCCCTGTTCGCATCCTGGAGATTGGTAGGTCTCTAGCTATTTTCCAAAAGTACAGACTGGGTGTAGGTAGAGCCTGTTGTAGGCCAAGTCATGCCTGTGTCTTTCCTCAGATATAGCTCCTCTGGGACTCTAAGCCCCTGAGGGCAGGTTCTACGCATCTGCCCTTGTTCCTGGTATGTAGTAGGATCCTGTGTTTTTGTTGTTACTGTTGTTGTTAAAATAATAACTCAATATATTATCCCCAAATGGCTCTTCAACCATCTGCTATGTTTGCCAAAAAGTTACCTGTCATTAATACATTGAAGGAACCCAATAGGGTCATTAGTTTAGGGCAGGTTTGATCAAGGGAGGATGACAGAGAATTATAATACATAACTACTCCTGATTCTTACCTCCTTCCTCAGTGCATCGATCCTTTGCCCTTACATCAGTGTCTTTGTGCAGCCCAAAGCAGGACTGATGGTTATACCACCTTCTAAGTTATACCACCTTCCCTTACTGAGTTGCCTTCTTCTTTTTAGTCTTCCCATCAATGCTTCACATTGACCCACTGCCTTGACCACCGCTAGATGGTGATGAGAATGGGATTCTGACAAAGACCTGATTTGCTAGGAGCTCTGTGGGCTGGATTCAGGGATATTAGAAGACCCTCCGGGTGGGTAGTGAATGCTCCCATCTAAGCAATAGACAAGTGAGGGAGCAAGCGTTCCCATTATCCTGCATGCTAATGAGGCTGAGTGCTGAGAAGCAGGACTGAAACAAGCCGCCCAAAGGGCGCTTTGGTCATCCTCTCTCTCCTCCAGGCAGACAGAGGAGGAGATGTTATTGTGGAAATGGGACCACAAGCCTGTGGCTGAAAGGCAATGTGGTTGTGGCTGCTGAGTCAAGG
This sequence comes from Eptesicus fuscus, assembly GCF_027574615.1. Lineage (NCBI taxonomy): Eukaryota > Metazoa > Chordata > Mammalia > Chiroptera > Vespertilionidae > Eptesicus > Eptesicus fuscus. The sequence goes on from NC_072482.1 coordinate 91,490,084, forward strand.
AGTCCCCAACGCTGAAAAAAAAAAAACAAAACAAAAAACAATGCTAGCAATGAGGAACTTGCTATTTGTTATAGAGCTTTGAGTGTATAAAAACATTAGGACTTGGAATGTTTCGGAGCCCAAAGCAAGCAGCGGCTCCAAAACTGAAATGGACATACAGCCTTGCCACATATAGGAAATCTAGCCAGGCTCATGTGCCCAGCCCCTGCCACAGCCCAACATGCCAGCAACAAGGATGGGGTGCTGGGTACCTTGGTGGCCAAAGGCACAAAGGATGGTGGCAACATGCACAGAAAAAGAACGGGGCCTAGAAGCCAGGCGCCCAGGAAGTTCTTGGGGGAGGAAGCAGCACCCTCCTCAGGCCCTGATGCTGGAGCAAAGAGTCATGGGAGAAAAAAAAAAAAAGCCACCCCACCATGCCTGGCATGCCTTGTCCTCCCGGGGGTCGAGGGCAGTGATCCCCCGGCTGCTGCTGGTTTAGACCCGAGCTCACACACATGTACACTCTTGTCCACATTCCTGTAGGGAAAATGTTACCAGATTTCCACTAATGGGGCTTGGACCGTGGGGAGGTGACATTAAAATAACGTTGCGGTGAATTGATATATTGTTGTGGCTTCCACGTCTGCATGTATATGGAGTTGATATGTTACTCACTTGGAGTTCCCTACTCCTAAGTCTTAGAGGAGTTCTCCGTGGGAAACCGTGAGAGGCAATCGGGTAAACAATCCAGTAATCTTGTTTTCCCCGCTTTACTGGGGCCCTTTGTTTCACATATTTAGGTTTGATACATAGCAGAGGGAGTAGCATTGTGGTAGGGACAAAAGTTGCAACATGTTTTCAATAGCAGGGACAAAAGCTGTAGTATGTTCTTGATATCAGGAACTAGGATAGGGAGGTTGGTGGGGAGAGAAGTATAGAGTGTACCTAGGATCCTGTGGAGGCGGGAAAAACATCTAGCCTTGGCAATGACCTTTATGCTTGTACAAGCTGTTTCTGCTTATAAAAAGGAGGTGAGAAAATAAACTCGGCGCGCAGTCTTGAACTGTTTGCCCTCCCGGGAACTAGTGTGTCTGTGTTTTTTAATCCTCACCCCCCTTTTCAGGTACCGTTCAACTGTAGTGCCGGCAGGCTCCGGCAGGTGGCGCCCCGGAACAGGGACCTGAACACAGGGGATTCGGTGAAGGAGCACCGTGGTAATAAGGTAAGAGAACGTTCGCAGAAGAAGTGGGACGCGGTGACAGAGCAGACGGCGGGAGAAGCTAGTGAAAATGGGACAGACTAGCAGTAGCTTATTATATGTGCACATGCTTAAGGGAATGCTTAAGGCTCGGGGTATAGATACGAGCAAAAAGAAAATAGAGCGCTTCATTATATTTATTAAGGAAGTGTGCCCATGGTTTCCTGAAGAGGGAACTGTGTGTTTAGAAACTTGGGAACAGGTAGGGAAGAGAATTCAAGGGCATTTCCAGGCTCACGGTCCCCGCCGAACGCCGGTAGATGCCTTCTCTTTATGGAGCCTGGTGAGGGACAGTCTAGTAGAGAAGCATGAAGGACAAAAATGGAAAGACAAGCCCGGGTGGGATTTAGGAGAAGCTGCAGAGCCATGGGAAGACAAGGCTGGGTGGGAGGAAGGATGCAGTTGGGGAGATCTCTGAGAGACGTTCCTCAGCCCCGGGACTGGTAGAGTTAGGAAAGCCCGTCTGCTAAATTTCCTGATTGACTCTGATAGGAGCCACCTGGATCTGGTTCTTACCGGTAAAAAACTTATTTCTGGTTCTGTTCTGTGGGTGCCCATCTGGGGTCTCTGGAAGGCTGGACGCAGCGCTACTTCCGAGACCAGATCCCGGTGCACGACGGTGCCCGGAGATCCTGTTGGTTGTCTTTGTCTTTGTTATTCTGTGTTATTGTGGTCTAATTGTCTTTATCATTAAAATGGGTCAGTCTGCTTCATGTTCTTCTGTCTGTACTCCCCTGCAATGTTTTTTGAAAAATTTTCAGGAATTCAAGCGGCAAGCGGATGATTACGGAGCCTCCGTTAATGCTTTTGATTTACAGAAATTTTGTAAGCGGGAATGGCCAACTTTCCCATATCCCAGTGAGTAGAAGGGGGAGCTTGATCACCTCCCCTAGGTCAAAAACTCAGACTGTCTGATGTATAAATGTAAGTGTGAAAGTATTTATTATCTCTTTCTGTTATTTAATTTGTTTAAAGATAGGGCGGACCTGCTGTAACGGAATGCAAAAGTCTTTAGCAGCTGCTGAGACACTTTTTTCTCAGAGCCTTTTGTTCTCCGTCAGAGAGGGAATAAGCCCACTTAGATGATAAAAATTCCTCTGTTTGTATAAATGAAGGTTTCAGTTTGCTCTGATTTGTGAATTTACTGTATTAAATTGAATTTTAAAGTTCTAAGGTTGATTTAAAAGTATCCATTTATAACATTTCAAAGAACAAAAGAACTTTTATTTACAGCTTCCTATCTCTTTTGGTGCTCGGAGACTCCCAGCTAACAACTTCACAGGGCGGAAAGATTTACAGGCCTGTGACATCATAGTCCAACGTGGAACTAAGGCTGAAGTTACTATTAACTCTTTATAGACTCCGTTAACCATTTGTTTAACTTACTGTTTTCAGTTATTAGGATCCTCAGAGAGGACATTGAGTGGTTCTTCCCTTCCAGTTTAACCTTTGACTGTGTGATTGGATTACTGAGCTTTTATCAAGGTTTTGCCTCTCCTGAAATAACGCTCGAAGGAAAGGGAGGCCCCCATCAGGGGACTTAGAGGCAGTGTTCCTGTTATCTACTTAAGTCCCAAAAATATAAAAATACTTATTTACTGAAATGATATAAGGACAGATGTTTATTTAATATTTTGTTGTCTGCCTGGTTATAATTATTTGTTCATATATAAAAAACAACAACAACAACACATTTAATTTGTTGAAGGCTGAGTGCTCTGACAGGTAGCAATCCCCCCGAGTGGCCACTGGGATTCTTTTTTCCCAGGGGTGTTTTCTCTCTGTCAGAGGGGGAATCGGCCTGCCTAACAACATTTCTGTCTATATTTATTAATTTAAAGTTATAACAATTGTAGTCCAAAGAGATTTAAAGCAGGGACCACATTCTAAAATTAACTATAAGAAGAAAGCTGGAGCTAGCAAAGTCACCAAGTCTGCCCAGCAAGCTCAAAACCTAAATGAATCTTATTTCTGACACCTGCCACTACCCAGTCTTAATCAGTAGTAGAGGAACAGTATCAGAACTGTTTGTCTCAATTGGCCATTAAGTTTGATGTAATTAATGTACATTGTAAAACCTTTCAAAGAAAAGGAAATATTTTTACCTACTCTTGGCTTTATCACTGAAGGTCTAGTTATATTTTCTTGAAAAAGTACATTTAAAGTATGGTCATAAATGTTAATCTAAGAAATTCTGGCTGTTTAGTTTTTAGGATTCATTAAAGGATTAAAGTTTCAAAGAATAAGGAATACTAAGTAGAAGGTCTGAGGCATAGTTATGCATTTTTAAAGGACATAGAAAGAAGGTTTAAAGGCTAATTTAGAAGTGTCTCAATAGAAGGTTGTATAGGTATAAGAAGGAGAAGAGATATATTATAAAGAAAGCAAATAATACAGGCCAGTAAGCCAGGAAGAGTAAATAATTTGCATTCTGCCCCCCTAAACAGAGGGTAAGTAGTTATGCCAAAGTACTTTGTGAGGGTCTAATAAGAGAAATCTAACAGTTACTGTTTTTTGCTGCCACTAACATATCAGGCAAGGTAACCTCTTTCCAGACGGATCATAACTCCGCTCAAGTAGTAGAGTTACAAGCCGTTCTGGTAGTTCTGGAACAGCTGCCTACTCAAGCATTTAATCTGTATTCTGATAGTCATTATGTTGTAAAAGCTTTGGAATTGATAGAGACTGTACCAACCATAGAAACCTCTAACCTTATAGTCCAACAGTTGTTTGCAAGCATCCAGGGCCAGATACAGAGACGGCAAGTTTCTTGCTACTTTGGCCACCTCCGAGCTCACACGGGCCTCCCTGGTCCCCTTGCTAAAGGAAATGACCTAGCTGACATGGCCACCCGAGTGGCGATACTAGTCCAAACACAGCCTACCCCAGAACAATTAGCTCGACAGTCACATGCCATTCATCATCAAAATAGTAACAGCCTGCGCTTACAGTTTAAAATCACTAGAGAAGCAGCGCGGCAGATAGTTAGACAATGCGGTACTTACCCCACTACCACTACTGTACCCTCCTATGGCGTAAACCCCAGAGGGTTAATGCCCAATCAGCTATGGCAAATGGATGTTACTCATGTTGCCCCTTTTAGGAAATTAAAATATGTACATGTCACTATAGATACATTTTCTGGATTTGTTATGGCAACTGCCCAAACTAGAGAAGCCAGTAAACATTGTATTGCCCATTGCTTGAAATGCTTTGCCACCATGGGGCAGCCCAAATGTATCAAAACAGACAATAGACCAGGGTACACTGGTAAAAATTTCCAGGTATTTTGCAGTCAACTAGGAATCAGTCTAAAAACAGGAATTCCCTATAACCCTCAAGGACAGGGGATAGTAGAGAGAGCCAATGGGACTCTTAAAACTCAATTACAAAAAATAAAAGAGGGGGAGCTATACCCTAGGTCAGCACATAACTATTTACATCATGCTCTCTTTATCCTTAATTTTTTAACTTTTGATGCTCATGGACAATCTGCTGCTCAGAGATTGTGGGGAGCCGGTGGTTCCCGCGCTTGTGCTCGGGTGCGCTGGAGGGATCCCCTGACAGGACAGTGAACTTTTCTGCTGTAGGTGAGGGCACTCCTATCTGTTTTTCCAAGAACGTGAGTGCAACGGGCTGTGTCACCCTCCAGGGGGTTACCTTTCATGTCAACAGCTCCACCGTCGGATGGAATATCAATGTGATGAGCCTCGGGGGGTTGGGAACCGGACTGAATGCCTCTCTTCCCCGAGACGTCCTGCCATGTGAAAGACCATCCGGTATACGGGAGCATTCCGTGCCCTGGGAGCGGTGTTACACCAATCAAGCTGTTGCCTTCCCGATCCAGGGCACCAACTCATCCATCATCAACTGGTCCGTCTTCAACAAGACCAGTTGGACTCAAGGACTCTATGAGGGACTCTGGAGCGTGGCTGGCGGCCCAATCCAGCTACTACTCTGGAAATTGGCTGCTGCTCTGAACACGGTCACAGCCGTGGTGACCTATCCGTCTAGTGATAAGAATAAGAACTGGACTGCGAGCAGCTGGACAGTTAATGTGACTGCCTGTGTGCCAGAGCCTTATGCCTTGCTAGTGGGGAAGGTGAATATTTCCCATCAAAGTCAGACCTTTAATGTTACTTGTGTAAGTTGCCTGTTAACCAATTGTATTGCTAATGTACCTTGGGGAGAACAGGTGGTTGTTCTCCACCAGCCTGCCTTTGTAATGGTCCCGGTAAATCTCTCTGAGCCCTGGTATAATGATCATTCCCTCCAAGTGTGGAGGGAGGTGACCTCGGCCCTCAGCAGACCCCGGAGGTTCATTGGGTTGCTGATAGCCGGTGTCACGGCCTTGATAACCCTAATTGCCACGGCTGCAGCTGCTGCTGCGGCCCTTACCCAAGAGGTACAAACAGCTCATTTTGTCAATGACTTATCCAAAAATGTTAGCACAGCCTTAGGGACACAAGAGGCGATTAATAGAAAGATTGAGGAGAAGCTCAATGCTTTATATGACATGGTTATGTACCTGGGGGAAGAGATAGATGGGTTAAAGGTAAGGAACAAATTACAATGCCATGCTAACTATCAATGGATATGTGTTACGCCTCAGCCATACAACCAGTCCGTACATGGCTGGAATAAGGTAAAGGCTCATTTGTCAGGAATCTGGCACAATGCTAACGAATCCATAGACCTACTGAAATTACATGAGGAGATCCTAGGTCTGCAAAGTACAGACCCCCTTAAGGTAGATGCGGCAGAAACCGCCAAGGACTTTTTAAATCAGCTTATGCGCATGGTCCCCTCCACCTCTGACCTTCAACATGTGGCCCTTACCGTAGCCCTACTAGGGGCCGTGGTGGTAGGGCTAGCGTGCCTTTTGCCTTTTCTGGTACGCAGAGGAATCAGCGCTTTGACGCTTCTCCAAGCAGGCCTACACGAGGTCAAGCTCAAGGCCGGCCCACAAGGGCCTCTACATGTTGTATAGAATCATATTTTTAAGCTTGATTGCCTCCATGGGAAGCAGACAGGAAGTCAGAGTGCTGCATCTCGCCGCAAGGCGAGACTGGGTACTGGCTAGGTGCAGAGCAAAGCATCTGCAAGGGAAGGCCCTATAGTAGCTGGCCGTCTCTGACTTCCTCTGAAGGTATGTCTGATTTGCATAGAGGTTGGTATCATCTAAAATAGACATAGTAAGAAAAAGGGCTCTGCCTCTCCTCCCCAAAAGATACCAAGAGCCTGAGGAGTGGCTGATGAGCCACGGGAGGAATCAGACCTCTACTTCCCTAGCCAGTTAAAGCCCACCCCGGTTCTTTTATTATAAAGGAAAGGGGGAAATGTGGGAAACCGTGAGAGGCAATCGGGTAAACAATCCAGTAACCTTGTTTTCCCCGCTTTACTGGGGCCCTTTGTTTCACATATTTAGGTTTGATACATAGCAGAGGGAGTAGCATTGTGGTAGGGACAAAAGTTGCAACATGTTTTCAATAGCAGGGACAAAAGCTGTAGTATGTTCTTGATATCAGGAACTAGGATAGGGAGGTTGGCGGGGAGAGAAGTATAGAGTGTACCTAGGATCCTGTGGAGGCGGGAAAAACATCTAGCCTTGGCAATGACCTTTATGCTTGTACAAGCTGTTTCTGCTTATAAAAAGGAGGTGAGAAAATAAACTCGGCGCGCAGTCTTGAACTGTTTGCCCTCCCGGGAACTAGTGTGTCTGTGTTTTTTAATCCTCACCCCCCTTTTCAGGTACCGTTCAACTGTAGTGCCGGCAGGCTCCGGCAGTTCTCCTGTTCAGGGTCTGTGGTGTATGAAAGGCGCTAGTGGACACACACACCCCACTACCACCTCCATCACCACCACCTGCCTCCCTGTCATGCCTCCCCCCCCCAGGTGGTCCAGCAGAAACACTATAGAATCTGAGAAGGGGCAAGGGAAGCCCAGTGCCACATCCCCACCTGCCCAAGGCGGCCACCTGGTCCACCCTGTTAAAAATAGGAAGGCAACTATTAACCTCCTACTTCGCTCTTGTGGAAATTGGAGGTCTTGTAATATTCCTGTTTGGAGTTGGGTCCACTCAGTGTCAATGACTAACAAGATGGGAAGGGCCCACAAGCCTCAGGAAAAGTGGAAATGGGACGATCAAGAACATAGCTGTCCCAGCTCCAGTGGCATCTTGGGTTCACATGACAAAGTGGTAGCTACCTTTTGAGGAAAACTTCACACCCACACCCCACTCTGCCACTTGAAGTAAAGCCATTGGCTCAAAGGAGCCCTCCATTTACAGAAGTTCCCCATAATGCCGAGTTACCTAGGCTGATGGTTTGGCTAAGCTGAAACCCAATGGTGTCCACCGGGCTGTTGTGGCTCAGCAAACCCAGTGGCAGGGATGCAGAACTGAAAGTAGAAGGAGGTTACTCCATTCCGCAAACAGAACCTAAAGCGGTCCTCACAGCCCTGGACAGGAGTCCCCTTAATGACATGTGTTGTATTTTTACTGACACTTGACTGCTGCCAATGTTCCAGCTGCCCAGGCTGCCATTTGGAATTCTACAGATGATCCGATTGAAGACACTTTTCTTTGGGGCTCTGAACTGTGGAAATGAGTCATAGTTGTCACTCAGGTAGATTTCCAAGATAAGGACCCATTTTCTGGTGAGCACAGCGAGAATGAAGCTAAGCGAGGCTGCACCGTTCAGGCTGCCACCATTACCGCTTGAATCCATCATGGCACCGTACATAACAATGCATCCACCACCGTAGACTGGGCGTACAATAAAACAATGACGATGCAGAAGCTAACACCGTGATTTGCGTCTCCTGCCAAAACTTGGCCCATGTGTCTTGTGGCGAAGAAGCCATATAGCGTTGGTATTAACCCCTCTGCTCCTGGCAAATTGACTGTATCAGACCTTGACCTCCTCCCAAGGGTACAGCTGGAATCTCCGTAAGGTTGACACCTTTTCAGGGTACAGGGTTGCTGCTCTAGTCCAATCAGCCAACTCTGAGGACACCTTGTGGCTCTTGAATTGTGTCATGTTTGTCTGCTTTCTGGATCATTTATAGTCAGAAAATGATACACCTTTTGTTGCAAAGATTCAACACAGGCCAGTAGTCAAGACATTTTATGGGTATTCCATGCTCCCTCCAGGCCACAGGCATCAGGGATGGTCAAACACTGAACTAACCTCCTCAAAAACCACTTCTAAAAATGTCTGACTCGAAAAGCCATCCTTTAGTGACTAAAGTTTAGTCCCTCCCGGCCCACACAATGTAGTAAGGCAGTTTGGCCACCGAATGCAACTGTCTCCAGAAAGGGTTTTATCCTGGGTAGTGGTCAGAATAAAAGGGGCGAGGGGCTTCATAGACCTATTTTGAAAATCCAGTGTTCCAGGCATGATATGGCTTTCTCCTCCAACAGCAAGCCCCGGCCAGCCTACCTGGTACACCCTCTGGCTAGCAACCAAGCCGAAAGGGACACCCTCTGGCTAGCAACCACACCCAAAATTCAATCTGGTCCAGCTACCTGAATGCTCTTTGTGAACTGGCATGGTCCTAGATCAAGAAGACAATGAGCAGCTGGTTGGGTACACTGTTCCCTGAGTTCCCACTCAGACCAGGTGGACGATGGAATTGGTCTCCATAATTTTTACCAAAAACGCTGCCCTTCCCCGCTCCCGCCAGAGCAGAGCAGCTGGGCCTGCAGGGAGGAGCAGAAGCCTGGCCCGGCAGTGTTCATCGAGGCTGCAGCCCTCATCGAGGCTGCTTTGAATGAGAGCCGTGTCCCTCACAAAGCCACACATTCCAGGGAACTCGGTTTTACTCACCTCTCCGCAATAATGCTGAGTGTACCGCCTTGCATGCCTGGGGCTCTCTATGAAAACTTGGCACTGGCTGCCCATGGCTCTCAGCCCTGACCTTTCCTGCTTTGGATCTGCTGCCCCAGGAAATGCAGGCTGGGAAGAAACCTCGGGAGGCCGTCGGGGTCATTTGGGAAGGGGCAGGTGAAATAAATGTCCCTTGTGTTCCGCATAAGGAACTACAGCCTCGGGAGGGAAACGGACAGGCCCAAGGTGGCACAGCTGGCGGCGGGAAGGGAGCGTGGGGGCAGGGCCTGGCCTGGGGACCCTCTGTTCTTTGAATTATATTAAATTACAATTTGCCTCAACAACTACTGAGTTTACAGGAATAACTCTTTCCAGAAAACACTGGAAAGAACATCCGTAATAGTATTTGCAAGAAATGCATTAAAAGCCATTATTCATCACTGGAAAGAGGCTCCAGCTGCCCAGAACCGCCGGAGTAAGTTTGCAAAGGGCAGGCGTAGAAAAAGCTACCTCGCCTTTTTCCCTAAAATGAAGCCAAGAGCCGACTGGCCCTCCACACAGAGGCCTCCTCCTTCCATAGGCCAAAGAGGAGCATTGTAGGAAGTAAGTAATGAATATTTCTATTTTTTTTTTCTCTTAAAGCTGAACAACGCTTTTTATCCTCAGGTTTCCTCAGCTTGTCTCACTTTTTCTTATATTTCTTTTTCCCCGCAGAGATAGGAGTGAGGAAGGGTCCACGTTAGTCTTCCCGGACTGAGCCACCTCAGTCTGGTATTATAATAGATTCCAAATTCCTTTGCTTTTATTCCATGTTACTTTTTCCATAGGTGGCAGTTTCTATTAAATCCATAAATCAGTCATTTGCAGATGGTTGGGCTTTTTTTTTTTCTTGGTCATAAGATATATTACACTAATAACTATTGATTTCATTCACTTTATATTTTCATTGGGTATATTTATTTCAGCTCTGAGTCATAAGAAAATAGTGTAGCAGATGAAAGGTACACAGATTTCATTGAGTGGGGCCACCTAATACAGATAGTAATAATTATCTTTTGTAGACAATTTGAAGCCCATTTCTGTGAATATTTAATCCTAGAAGGTTAAACCTAGGGGGAAAAAAGGTCAGGATTCATCCCCTTCCACCATCTAATTCTCCAAAAGAGGACCCTGAGGCTTGTGTGAAATTAGGTGTCTGAGGCCTCGTAGCAAAGTAATGTCAGAGGCAGGGCAGGAAATCGGATTTCTCCATTTCTAAGCAAGCTGTTTATGAGAAAACCAAAATGTTGTTCTGTAAAAATGTGTTACTAAGGCCTTGCACATAGTAGGCCTTCAATAAATATGTTTCCTGAGTACCTGATTCATAGTAATCATAAAGAATCTCTGGTGATAATAAGTAAATGGTGGGGCGGGGGGCGGGGGGGGGAGGGGGGAGAAACAAATCTGTGCCAAAGGATTCCATCCTCAAGGAAGTGAAGCCTAACTCCCACTCCAGTGTGGGGAGCTCATGGTGATTATCTTCCAAAGAGGACAAGTGGGAAAGGGGAAGGGGGAGGAGTAACTTTACTGTGGAGAAACTGACAACCGCTACCTCAGCCAGTGATCAAGGTCAACATCAACAGTGATAAGTCATTTCGTACCGGCAATAAGATGTCATGAGAAAGGTACTTCCTGTCTGTCGTCTTCCTTCCCAAAAAAACTCAAAACCCCAGTCTAATCATGAGAAAAGCATAAAGTAAATCTCAACTGAAGGACAGTCTACAAAATTCCTCACTAGTGCTCCTCAAAGCCCCCCAAACTAGGAAAGTCTGAGAAACTGTCCCAGCCAAGAGGAGCCGCAGAGATTGACAGCTAAATGCAGTGGGGTGTGGTGGAATCCTCGAACAGAAAAAAGACAGTAGGAAACATTTAATGCGATCGGAGTAAAGTAAGAACTTTAGTTAATAACAATAATGTTGCTGCTGGTTCATTCATTGTGACAAATGCACCATATTAATAATGTAAGATGTTAATAATAGGGGAAACCCTCATATGAGTATATGAGAACTCTGTATACTATCTTCTCAATTGTGTAAATTCCAAACTGCTCTAAAAATTAAGATGATTTTTAAAAAATCATTGATGAAGGGGTCAGGAGAAAGAGCAAGTGATTTCAGTTGCAGCCCATTGATATGCTGGCTTGCTCTACTGCATCTATTTCCCCCATCCCATCCCACGTAAAAGCTACCTCTCAAGAAGGAGTTCCCTTAGAGAAAAAGGGAAGAGGAGTTACTGTGCTTTAATTTCACCAGAGTTCCCTCCCCACTCAAATATGTGTGCTGTTTGTTCACATAAACCCTCCAGATAGGACAGTAGATTAAGAAAACGGTGCCTGAGGACAGGGATCTGTTTTGTGCGCTGATGTTTCCCAAGTCTGTAGAGAGTGTCTAGTACCCAGTAAGCTCAACAAATATTTGTAAAATGAAAGCCTTAGGGTAATAAATTACACTTGTTAAAAACATCTATTATGTGAAATAAGATCTAAAGTGCTATAGCTAATTTTTCAAAATAAATATTCCCAAACTTAAATAGTAAAATGAATGTGATCCTTCCAAAGTGGTACCCTTGGCAGGCATACACTTAATTCAATCCTGCTGTTACTCTGAATAATTTTAGGATTATTCACTTGGAATCTTCAGCACACTTCCAGGATCAAGTCCAAACACGAAAAATGAGAACTTCATAGTCTAGCCCTTCCAAGCTCTCGAGGCTCATTGCTATTCACCCCTCTCCCACCGTTTCCTCTAAACCACTTCCCATGAGACAAGGTCCTCCTGCCTGAAACCTTCTCCCATAATTCCTCCTTAACATCCTAGTTGAAGCAACACATTCTCTGAAAAACTCCTCCTTACCATCACACCACCACCATCCTAGGAGATAATTAATCATATTTTTGGTCCTGCCTCTGTCCCCTGTCATTGCCTTTATCATGATGATCTGTGTTCATGTGTTTATCTTCGTTTCCCATATTAACCTGTGAGCTTCTCAAAGGCAGGAGCCTGTATCACCCATCTCCATATCCGCAGCGACCTACAGAGCTGCTAACTCAATGAGTGCCTGTTGAATGGCCTGGAAGAGAACAGTAATTAATCTTGAAAGCATTAAGATTTCCCACCACTGAGGTTATTGAAAGGAGTAAGTCAGAGTCATGTGACTTACTCCTTTCAATAACCTCAGTGGTGGGAAATCTTAATGCTTTCAAGATTAATATATGATTGGAAAAAGATCAAAGCCATTTAGTAACTATTGAGCAATGCTCTTTTATACAACACAGAAATGTCTACAAATAATGAGATTAATGTCCTTAGGTCTCATAAGGTAAATAAGTTCAAAAATTGTCTTAATATCTAATAACTAAATCTGACGTATACAAAATGCTTACATATATAGATAACGGAATGTAGTTATTGCAAGATTTACTCATTCATTTATTCAACAAGGTACTTTTTTTAAAAAATGGAATAAGCATGACACTGTCTAGATCTGTGGTATTGCAAGAATGAGTAAGACCAGGTCTCTGTCCCCACCAAACTCTATTTAAGGGGTGAAGACAGATATACCTGGTTATCACACAAGTCAGACTGTGATAAAAGGTGTAAACACTATAGGAACACAGATTCTGAAGTAGCTCTTTTATTATTTGGCAATAATTTTATGTGTAGAATACAATATTGTTGACTATACAACATTATATAGCAGATCTCTGGAACTTACTCATTCTGCTTAACTGAAACTTTATGCCTGTTAATCAGGAATTCCTCATTTTCCTCACCCACCAGCCTCTGCCACCGCCATTCCACTCTTTAAGTCTATAAATTTGACTATTTTAGATAACTCATATAAGTGGAATCACGTAGTATTTGTCTTTCTGTGATTGGCTCATTTCAATATCCTCAAGGTTCATCCATGTTGTCACATATCGCAGAATTTCTTTTTAAAAAAATATATTTTATTGATTTTTTACAGAGAGGAAGGGAGAGGGATAGAGAGTTAGAAACATCGATGAGAGAAACATCAATCAGCTGCCTCCTGCATACCCCCCACTGGGGATGTGCCCACAACCAAGGTACATGCCCTTGACCAGAATCGAACCTGGGACCCTTGAGTCCGCAGGCCGACACACTATCCACTGAGCCAAACCGGTTAGAGCCAGAATTTATTTTTTAAGGTTGAATACTATTCCATTATACTTATACCACATTTTATTTATTCACTCATCTGTCAATGGACATTAGGTTGTTTCTTGGCTCTTGTGAATTATGCTGCAATAAACATGGGAGTAGTTCATTTTGACTGGGAAGGTATTAAGAAAGCATACTTATGGAATTGTTGTCTTCAGCCCTCTCCAGCTCTGGGTGGGCTGAAAAGCAAGGTTTAGGCCAGATTGTGATAACCTTTCAATGCTAGCCTATGATATCATTCTTTAAAAAAAAAAGTGTAGCAATTGGAAGTTTCTAAGCTCAAGGCAACTACCAGACCTATGTTTCAGAAAGATAACTCTATTGCCTGTAGGAAGGACAGACTGAGGGTGGTCAGGGTAAGGGGTGGGACGGGAGAAGCATGAGAACAAGGAATACCAATCAGCCAAGGCATTCACGTAGGCCAGCGATTGTCATGCTATTGGTCCCAAGACCCTTTTATCCTCTTAAAAATCACGGAGGATGCCAAAGAGCTTTTATGAATGTGTGTTATATCAATCTATATTTACTGTGTAATAAAATACAGTTGAGAACATTCTAAAACAGAAGAATGCATAAGCACAAATTCTGTTAGCCAGCAGAGATGTGACATCATCATAGTTTTTATAGCTTCTGAAAATTTTCACTTTCGTCTTAAAGATTGAGAGTAAAAGAAGAAAACAATGAAAATAATGTTTTGTTATTACTATAAAAATATTTTGATCTTAAAGATACCCTGAAATTATTTTTAAAATCCCAGTATCTTAAGAATATACTTCAAAACCACTGACCTGGGTAACAGGCTCAAGGCAGAGATAACAGGGAAGAAAAGAGCAGATAGATTACTCTTCAGAGGTAGACTCAGTAGGACTTGGTGACATTGAATTAGTGATGGGTCTGAGTGGGGTGGTTTGTGAGCAAATGAAGGAGAGAAAAAAGCAAATGAAGGAGACTCATATTTTTAACTTGGAATACTGTGTGAATGGTGATTCTTTCTCCCAACCCTTCCCACACTTATGTATGTGATTAATAAAATAGAATTTGAATAGGCTCACATTATAGTAACATACTTTAAAAGTGTCCCTTAATTTTTTTATATCCCTATTGAGAAACTTAAACAAACTCACGCCATTCTACCCATAGAGATTCTATGAATCTATTTCTCCTACCAACATAGTACCAAGTATAGTAAAGACTCCATATAAACGTTTGGTGAACAAATGGACTTTGACTAAACGAATTGGGTCTAGTAAATAATTTTCTAAGCCCTCAGATAAAAAACATAAAAGTGAAAATGTCCCCTCTTTAACAATGAATCACCTTTTAAATATTTATTGAAATTATTTTCATAAGGGCCCAGCCTTCAACTCTGCTAGTCCAAGAGCAATAGTATAAGCTGGCCTTACCCTAAGAACACCCATCACTTAACTGGTCTTTCTTTAAACAGGGTATGCTCACTTAATTGGTTTTCATTTAAAATGCAATTAACAAAGTTTCAATATAAAACAACAAGATAAAAGTCAACATTGTATTTCCTGACCTACTAAATCAATCTCTGATGATTCTGACTGAACCTGAACTCATTTTTTAATTATATTATTCCAAAGTCTTTTTCAAGCCCACATTCCATTTCTCTTCCCAACCTCTCTTCCACACCCTTCTTTTCTTTTTTTTTTTTTCCCCATTAACCTCATAAACATGTTTGGTTTGCCATTTGATCTTAGTCGGCCACTTCATTCCATTATTTCTGTCCTATAATGAAACTGGATACACTCCCAGAATATTACACTATACATTGGGACATGATACAGAATTAGCACATTTCTAGAATTTACAAAGTTGTTGCTCTGACATGCAGAGCCATTATGAGACCTTAGCGCGCATTCAGCTATGTCCCTCTCTAACCTCCATGGGCTGTTCCTGCCGTGTCCAAGTGGTCTTGTCATTTCCTGATCATCTTGTGCACATCATGCTTCTGTGCCTTTTCTCTCGCTGTTCCCTTCATCAGGTTTGCTTCCCCCGCTTTGTTTCCTTTACTTCAAGGTAACCATTCAATTGTCTTTTCCGACAGGATGCCTTCTCCAGTCCCTCTGGCTCTTCTCCAGTAGTTTCACAGTTCTTTACCCCATGACTCATTAGGCTATGGGCTGCTTTCATTCATAATATCATGTGCATAATCAGTTCTTTATCATTGTTGAGTGAGATTGAACACCCAACAAGCATAGAAAATAACCTTTTAACTCAGCACATGTACAGGAGTTTCTCCAAACCCCTAGCTCACATTTTATCTCTTTCTTTGTCTTCTCTGTAGCATTTAGCATATATTCCCAAGTATGTCATTATATCTTAAGAATCATTGAATGTCCAAGTCATCATCTCAGTAAAGAAGCTTTTAACTGGAGGAAAAATAGATGAGATGAGATCCAGAACAATGAGTGTGCTAAGCATGGCTCTCCAAGTACTTTCTACATTGGCATTTCTCTCACCCTCTGTCCAAGCACTGTGTACCTTGGTTTATGAATGAACTTATGATGTCTATTACTGACTCCAAGAATACAGCTTGTCTGAATTCGTCTCTGGTCTTGAGTTATTCCCCAAATCTGAACTGTCCTTCCACCATTCCTTCACATTTTCCTTTGAAACCAAGTTCATATGGCTCCAATTTACCTTGACCAGAATGAGAAAATGTTAGCCCTGGAATTTCTATAGTTCACACCCTTAATTAACAAATGGGGAACTGAGGCCATTTAGACGAGGTGACTTGTCTAAGACCACAGAGCTTCCCTGGAATCCAAGTCTCTTGGATGTGTAACCCTACCCCCTTTCACCATTCCCACTTCATTCTTTACTTACCTTGCTCTTCCCGCAGCCACTATATCAGGTGAGAAGTTTTTCATGAGGAATAGAAATTTGTGATTCCCAGTCACTGGTAAGATCGTGGAAAAGAATTGTGGGAGTCGGTGTGATGAAATGGAAAATCTATGGCATTTGGAATTAAACATAGACTCGAATGCAGGCTCTACCACATTCTAGCTGTGTGGCTGTGGACAAATAATGTAACTCTCTGAGCCTTAATTTCCTCATCAGTAAACAGGACTCAGCATGAGTGGAGCCTAGTAGATGCCAGGAGGGTGGATCAGCCATCAGAAGATGGACACTGACCACAGCAGGCTGTCTAAGTGAGGACCTAGTTCTGACACTGGATGTCCTAGAGAGGGTAGTAACATCTGTATAGCCCTCTTTCCATTCTAAATAGCTTCTTGACTCTGAGATCCAGGGTGGTGTCTATTAAAGCAACACATCAGCTTGTTTTCAAGAAGGGAAATGTTTATGCTGCCTCTGAATGGTCATTAAAAAAAAAAGTCTCCCAAAGATATAGTCCAAAATACAAAAATAATAACAACAAAAAACTTTAGCTTTCTGCCAAAATGACTTCAACGGTCTTCAATAATTCTAAACTCTAAAACTTGACCTTATGCTCAAGGGCATCAACCTCCCAATGCAGCTATTTGGGTCTTCTTACCCTGACCAAAGGCTATGTTTCCTTCTTGACCAGATATGATATCCTGTAACCCTTACCTCTGGGTCCCTAAGCGTGCAATTCAACTTTTTATCATTTCAAATCAGACCTCAGCACAAAGTCTGTTCACTGAATCCTGGATGAGAGTATCTCATACATCAACATTTTAAAAAAAGATACTCCCTTTTATTAAAACCTAGAAAAGGGAGCCCTAAATATGCTGCATGTTTTACGTGTCCAGGCTGGACTCAGAAATGGGAGGAGATGAAATGAGTGTCTCTTTTCTTTAAATACCTCTCATACTTTGAATTATGCCATTGAGCATGTAGCTGTTTTGGCATTTTATAAAATTACTAGAGGCCCGGTGCACAAGATTCGTGCACTGGGGGGCGGGGGGGTTCCCTCAGCCCAGCCTGCGCCCTCTTTGCAGTCCAGGACCCCTTGGGGGATGTCCGCCTGCTGGGGGGATCAGGCCTAAGCCAGCAGTCAGACATCCCTCTCACAGTCCGGGGCTCTCACAGCCCGAGACCCCTCACTCCTTACCACCAGCAGCAGAGGTGGGAGAGACTCCTGCCACCGCTGCTGCACTTTCCAGCCGTGAGCCCAGGCTTCTGGCTGAGTGGTGCTCCCCCTGTGGGAGTGCACTGACCACCAGGGGGCAGCTCCTGCATTGAGCATCTCCCCCCTGGTAGTCAGTGCGCATCATAGCAACTGGTCATTCCACCATTTGGTTGATTTGCATAATACGATTTTATTATATAGGATTAGTTTTTTTAAAAGGCACTCTGTTTAGTTTTAAACAAAATGGGTCGGTGGTGGTTGTTACTTTTATCCCCAACTAGCCTCCACTTCCCCAAAACTTCCCAAAAGCAGTTCAGGAGATGGTGTGCAATTTGATCTTAGGTTTCCTAAATTAGCCATAAACTTCAGGTTCACAAAAGTCAGTCAGTTCTCCCTTTTCCCTTGATTTATAGACATAGCTGTGTGCAGATTAGCTTTCTCTGATCGGTAGTCATTTCTTTGTGATTTATTACTATTGATTGCTCCCTACCCAGCTTCCGTGGCGTCTGCAGTGGATGCTGTTGGCACCCTGCTCTGTCCCTTTTCCAGTGGGTGTTGGTGCCACCCAGCTGCACAGGGCTGGCGGCTGGCGGCTCACAGGTGCCCTCTTCTTGGGAGAACTGTTCTCACTAAGACCTGCTAGGACCATGGTCGGCAAACTGCGGCTCGCGAGCCACATGCGGCTCTTTGACCCCTTGAGTGTGGCTCTTCCACAAATTACCACGGCCTAGGCGAGTCTATTTTGAAGAAGTGGCTTTAGAAGAAGTTTAAAAAATTTGGCTCTCAAAAGAAATGTCCATCGGTGTACTGTTGATATTTGGCTCTGTGGACTAATGAGTTTGCCCACCACTGTGCTAGGAGGTCATGCCTCCCACCTCTCCCAGCTGGGGTGGTGCAAAGCCACTGGCTGAGCGAAAGGCACATTCCCATTGCCTCATGCTCCAAGCCGCCCTTGGGCTTCATGGAAAGCCAGCATGGCTCAGTGGTTGAGCATCCACTGATGAACCAGCAGGCCATGGTTTGATTCCCCATCAGAGAACATGCCCAGGTTGTGGGCTTCATGCAGCTGATCGATGATTCTCTCTCAGCATTGATGTTTCTATCTCTCTCTCCCTCTGCATTCGTCTCTGAAATCAATGAAAACAAAACAAGCAAACCAAAAAAGCCATGTCTTTGCTTATTTTCTTGCCATTTCCTTACTTCCTTATCAGTTTCTCCCTCAATTAATCACTTACACTCCCTAAGTCACTCTCATTTCAGGCCTGGGACAATGCCCTGGGAGACCCTCATGAGAAGCATTGACATAATTACACATGCATTTATAGCTGATATGTACACTTATATCATG
Organism: Eptesicus fuscus; assembly: GCF_027574615.1. NCBI lineage: Eukaryota > Metazoa > Chordata > Mammalia > Chiroptera > Vespertilionidae > Eptesicus > Eptesicus fuscus. Next base: position 91,508,799 of record NC_072482.1, read on the forward strand.
TGTATGATTTCATATAAATTTCATACAATTCATAGCTGATTAAAACCTAAAATTAAAAAAAAATGACACATTATTACAAAGAAACAACTGGCTCACTAACCTCCATACTCAGGTATGATGAAATCCAAAATGTTGTTCAGATTAACAGCAGGGGCCAATGCTCCGAGCAGAGAAACCAGGATAAAATGCAGTTGTTATGTCCGGCCTACATGGGGGAGGGGCACGTTAAATACACATTTAATAACTGGAGAATTTTTTTTTTGGCAGAAATGTACTTGATTAGCACCCAATTCAAGAATGGAAGTGACTGATAACTGGATGATTGTAAAAATGTTCTTGCGACGTTTATGTAATTTTTTGGATCCCAGAATAGCCACTTAACATGGAGGGGTAACTATGCAGGCTTGAGGAATAGCAAGAAGGCAGTTCAGACCACACTGCAACGTTCAACTGGCCTTGCCCGTTCCCACATGATGCCCGACCCCACTGTCCTGAACCACAGCCCCGAGGGAAGGAGGGACCCTGTCGGGGTCTGAGAGAACCCTGTCTGTGAAGGCGACTGGAGGGCAGGCCTGACAGCTGAGTGAAATAATAATAAAATACACAAAAAGTATATTGACATCTTCTTGAGCTTTCTGAAATATTTTTAAAAATATATTTTATTGATTTTTTACATAGAGGAAGGGAGAGGGATAGAGAGTTAGCAACATCGATCAGCTGACTCCGGCAAAACCCCCAATGGGGATGTGCCCGCAACCAAAGTACATGCCCCTGACCAGAATCAAACCTGGGACCCTTCAGTCCGAAGGCTAAAGCTCTATCCACTGAGCCAAACCAGTTATGGCGAGCTTTCTGAAATCTTAATAGATAGATTAATGCAGTGAAACAAGAAATAAAGAAAATTACTGGCATATTGGTCAATTAACATAGAATCTTTTTTTTTTTATTCATAGGATAAGGTGGAATTTTCCTTTTCTCGGGAGAATTTATTTTATAGCATGATCTTGATCCAGAATAATTGCATGTAAATAGAATTTTAGAGATAAGAAAACAAATGACATCCTTTCCATCTGTGGATTCAAGCTATAATACTAAAAACCCAAAGGAAAACCCGTTACATCACTTTCTGTGAGGAATACAAGCCAATGATAGGAATAAAGTTTAATCATCTCTGCAATGTATAAAGAGGTTAACCCTATTTCAAGCACTGTATGAGCTCCAACCATAAAACAAATCACATTTAAAAATAAATATTCACGACGTGAAGACCTAAAGAGCATGTCTACATTTAAAGGAGTCAGTCCAGGAAAATATATACTTTTTCCAATGAGGTTGCCATTGTTTAAACAATTTAGGAGACCTTACTTTAAAATCACCTTCACAAACTACAGCATAATTCTTTTTTTAAAACATTTTTTAGTTTTTAATTACAGTTAACATACAAATAGTATATTAGTTTTAGGTGTTCACTCCAAATTAGACATTCTATAACTTATTAAGTGATCATGCCAATCAATCTCGCACCCCTCTGACACCATACAGAATTATTAGAATACTAGAGGCCCGGAGCACGAATTTGTGCACTGGTGGGGTCCGTTGGCCTGGCCTGTGGGGATCGGGCTGAAACTGGCCCAGTGCACGGATTCGTCCAGGGCGTGTCCAGCCCATCTCACCCAGTCCCGATCAGCTGGACCCCAGCAGCAAGCTAACCTACCAGTCGGAGTGTCTTCCCCCTGGTGGTCAGTGCATGTTATATTGCCTGGTCAAATGAACAGTTGGACACTTAGCATTTTAGGCTTTTATTATATAAGATTATTGACTACATTCCCTATGCTGTACTTTACATCCCCATGACTATTCTGTAACAACCAATTTGTACTTCTTAATCCCTTTATCTTTTTCATCCTACTCCCCAACCCCCTTCCCATCTGGCAATTATCAAAAGGCCAGGGGTGCCCAGCCAGTGTGGTTCAGTGGTTGAGTGTCAACCTATGAACCAGGAGGTCACGGGTCAATTCCCAGTCAGGGCACATGCCCAGGTTGCAGGCTCGATCCCCCAGTGTGGGGGCGTGCAGGAGGCAGCCAATCAATAATTCTCTCTCATCACTGATGTTTCTATCTCTCTCTCTCCCATTCCCTTCCTCACTACACACACACACACACACACACACACACACACACACACACACACGAGCACAGTGAGGCCAAATGCTGCTTGGTTCCCAGCTTGGCCTCACCTGGGCACCTCACCCTGGCCCAGTTGCCCACCGCTGGGTATCTCCGTGGTGGTTGTTTTTTCAGCTGGACACTAAAATCTGTTGAGTTTTTCTTATAGCCCTGAAGTTCAGCTCTCAGGACATAAATTGAGTCCTATAATATGATAATAATACTCTTGGCAGGTATCTCTCCATGATGTTAGCTGGAAGTTTGATGTCTTGCAGCCTGTGTGCTCATCAGTTACATTTCCCTATATCTTTCCGTGGCAGTGATGCCTGAGAACAGCAGGGACCCTGGAGCCAGGCTGCCTGGGTTCAAATCCCTGTGCTGATATTAACAGTAAGGCCAGTTACTTAACTTCTCTGGGCTTGAACTCCACCATCTGTTAAATGGAGGTAAGAACTGTACCGTCCTCATGTTGTTGTGGAGATCAAGTGACTTAATATATTTCCGGTGCTTAGAACAGTGCCTGCTGCACAGTCAACACTAAGTAAGTATTAGCTACTTAATAATTAGCTACTTTTGAATGGTAGCTGTAACAGGCAAACAATGAGAAGCTAGCCTTCAAAAACAAAACACAAAAATCAACCCTTTATTGATTCTAACACTATATTCTCCTAATCCAAAGCAGAGGGCCTTAAAAGGATCCCAGGCCATATAGTGATTCACAGGGCTCTGAATCTCTAGGATACAGACAGCTGTTGGGAGGCCCTTCACAGCACCATATCTGTAGTTCCCGATGTAATTTTAGGGACCTCCAAAGAGGTGGGATTATTGCTGTTATCACAGAGTTGCCTGTTACACCGTATTTTATTGAATATAAGATGCCACCGACTGAAACCAGTGTCTGTGTCTCAGAGATGCGAGTATGAATAAGCGTGTGCCTCAGAACCCATGAGACCTGGTCAGCGTGTCTGAGAGGGCCTCTGGCTGGCCAGCTCGGTGGCTGCTTCTACAGGCCACGGGGGGCCCAGCCCTGAGACGGGAAAGCTCCCCAAGACGCAGCTGCAAAGGTGACACCTGAGCTTCGGGTGCAGCACCGTGAGGAGGGGGAAGTCCCCCGGGGAGGACCACGTTTTATATGAGGTGAAGAAATGCGGAAGAATGTGGAAAATGTTGAGCGAGCATAAATGGTTCCTCAGGAAGGTGTTAAAAAAAAACGACCCGAGTGAATTCTGACATTCAGAAGGCTTTTTCCATCAGTGGAAAGAGTACATTGTTCCCGTCCAGAGCGAAACAACCACTCCAGAGGGAAGAACGCCCAAGCTTCTCCTTCCGTGTTGCCCTCTGGGCTCGGGCAGCTCCGGGGTTGGACTGCAGCCATGCGTTCTGTCACCTGGGCTGGCTGGCCTTCCAGGTCCCAGAGCCAAGACACCCTGGAATGAACATTAACGATGCAACTGGAACAGGGCGCCCCAAAGGCCAGATCCCATTTGTAACCATTTATGTTTATATGCCAATTCAGCAAGTATTAGTCCAAGGATCTGGACTAGGTACCGGGTATTGTGTTTTTTAAAAAGGGACCAGGTGCAGTGTTGTGCCCTAAGGGGTGAGAAAGAGCCTCAAAGTTGGCATCCACCTGGAACTCCATTCCGTGCAGGGGATGGAGGGATATGAACTGAGAAAGAGGGGCAGGGGAGGGAGGGGAAGAGGAAGAAGGCTTCATCCGCAAACAGTCCAATTTTCTCCGTGTTTTGGGCTGTTCTAAAAAGATCTTCACACAGAATTGTAGGAAAGCCTGCCTCTGGTAATCCACTGTAACCCATCCATCAGAAATTTGAGAGAAACCGAATAAGTGGTCCTAGGTTTCTTTGCATCTCACACTCTCCCCACCCTCCAGCTGTGACGGTCTAATTCGTAAATGTGCATCACACTTCCTATATAAGAATGTGACTTTTGGCCCTAAATGGTTTGGCTCAGTGGATGGAGCATCGGCCTGCAGACTCTCAAGGGTCTCAGGTTCGATTCCGGTCAAGGGCATGTGCCTTGGTTGTGGGCACATACCCAGTGGGGAATGTGCAAGAGGCAGCTGATCGTTGTTTCTCTCTCATCGATGTTTCTAACTCTCTATCCCTCTTCCTTCCTCTCTGTAAAAAATCAATAAAAAATATATATTTTTTAAAAAAAGTGACTTTTGGATCTACCTCAGCTGGTTTGGAAGCCTTTTTGCATAAAAGTTGAAAGTTCTGAGCAAGCCCCTGAGTAAATCTACTGCTATTTTGTTTGTTTGTTTTTTGGCAGATGAATGGGATATCATTCAAGAATGATCATATCTTAATATGAAATCTGGAACATGAACAGCAGCATAACATTATTTTTAAAATGTATCTTATTTTTATCCACTTAGAAGTAACTTCAATTTAGAACAATTAACAGTTATGTTTCAGTAGTTGTTTAATAATAATGCTCCTACACTATTGCAAGTAATTCTAAATTGTTTAATGTCTCCCACTTATGATTTGGATCCAATGTTACTTGAATTAGATTATTGAACATCTGGGTCTTCAAAATCCTGTATACAAGGATTTTCAAAAATAAGTTTGGCGTTTATTATGGAAGAATGGGCAGTGATCTAGCAGGAGATTATCTCAGAACATCATTTAGCTAATTCAACTTTTCCCTTTTTTTCTCATATATTTTTAAAAGGCAAATTCCAAAATACAGAAATGACTGTGTTTGGTTATCTAGTCTTTCATAACTAACCCATTAATGTCATTGTTAAAGGATTTGTATTGCATTTTTTGTTGTCAGCAAAATGAGCTGGTAACATATTGAAAGCCTGTCAGCTCTACCTTATTATCTTTCAAGCTTGATGACCTCATGGCAATGAACTTGAAGTCTTCCCTGCTACCTCCACTTTTCCTGGTATTTTTCACCACAGTTCCACGTCATTTTGTCTGAGGACCTAACAGATGGCAATGATAAAGTATATGACATCACGTAAACTATGGTATTTTGATTTTTATGTTGTCCTTAAATATAAATCCTGGCTAAGGCTGCCAAGAGGTTTGGCAAAGGTCAACCTGGTTCTATGCTAAGTGGGTAACATCGGAGTTCCTCAGCCTTACACATTCTTGCAGTCTCCACAAACAGCTCCTCCTCTCTAACATCAAGTTCACCTCCAGTGTTTACGCCAATGTGTTTGGCCAACTAATACTTCTTTTAATGAGAATTCCGTTCCCTGCCAGAAGTCCCATTTGGATCGTTTAGTTTTCCTTTGTTGATCATATCAAGCAAATCACTACAAATAATAATACTATCATAACATAGTTCTTTCCAGGAAATGGCATCTTGCTGATGGCATCTAAGACTGGATATTATTAAAATCTGACTTGCTTTTTTCGTTCGGCCTGCAGTGCAGTTTAACACCCCTTGAAGAGAGACAACGTGGAGAGATTTTTCTGGCTCGTGATCAGCATTTCAGGTTGGTGGTCGGATGAAAGCTCCGATAGAACTCTTTCCAAGTATTTGTTGTATACTCTTAGATTCCTGTGCTGTGCTGACTCAAGCAGTTTTATAAAGTCCCTCTGTGAAAACAGGCCATTAAGGCAGTCCAGAATGAAATAGAAAAAATAATGATTTCATTTGTTTTTCATTTTCTGAACACGTATAATCCAAATAACTTTATTACCCCTTCATGACAAATGAATGCAAAAAATGCCAAACAATGCAAAAACATTATAAAAAGTTGAATTCTGAAATAAAAGCATTTGCCTCCATCTTATGGTTCATCTATTCTTGTCCCATCTATTCTGATGCCCCACCCGTCACACAGAAAGAGCGCCTCCTGAATTAATGAAGGAAACAGTGCTGGTTTGAATGAACTATACAACTTTCTAATGTAACATTAGTCTCCAGCAGAACTTTGGAGAGCACACTTAGTAAATGACTTCTCCAGCAAAATGGCAAGAACTACTTCTTTGGCAGTAGATGGATAACAATTTTTAAAAATGTAGAATCTGGGTGCAGAATGCTTAATCTTAATGTCAGGATGTATTTGGCTAAAATTAAAAATAACTATAATATAAGAATTTCTATTTCGCTTAAGCAGAAGCCTGACAAAGGGTTGATATCACAAGTCATCAATGTAAAAACCCTTAGTCAATAACAACTATCAAATATGGCATTCATTTATTCTTTCACTCAGGCCTTTAAATATTTCCTTGGCCTCCTTTGTGCTGGCGTAAGGTCAGAGAGCTGGTGAGTGAGGGAGCTGGCCTTCCACCCCAGCCAGCCCGGCTCCACCATCCCATCTGCTCCTCAAAGTCTAAATAGAGCCTCTGAGTCCCTGAGCTGATGGCCTGTATCCCAACTGCCAGGAATCAAGAAAAACATGTATTTGACCCTTGTCCCATCTAAAACTTACAGATCGCCAATTCTACAACATGGGAAGGAAGATCAAACGCTGGTTAAAAAAAAAAGTACAAATACCACTCCAAAGGCTATAAAGAAAGACAGGTAAGAAGTAAAATAAGTGAAGGACCCAAACATGGGGAAAAACATCCTAATTATTATTAAGAATAATAGTTTTTAATAATTATTAAGCCAAGCAAGATTAGGTCATCTTTTCTTTCTAGGGGTTAGAGATACACAGATATAAATATTAGTGACCAGAGCCTTGTTTTTATCTCTCCCCTTCGCCCTTTGCCCTGAATTTTTGAGCTATTTCAGTTTATCCTATCTAAAAAAAGAATAATATGCAAATTGACCATCACTCCAACACACAAGATTGCTGCCCCCATGTGGTCAAAGATGGCCGCCACAAGATGGCCAGCAAGGGGAAGCAGTTGGGAGGGACCAGGCCTGCAAGGGAGGGCAGTTGTGGACGATCAGGCCAGCAGTGGAGGGCAGTTGGAAGGGACCAGGCCTGCAAGGGAGGGCAGTTGGGGGCGATCAAGCCTGCAGGGGAGGGCAGTTAGGGGTGACCAGGCTGGCAGAGGAGGGAAGCTGGGGGTGACCGGGCCTGCAGGGGAGAGCAGTTGGGGGGGACAAGGCCTGCAGGGGAGGGCAGTTAGGGGGGATCAGGCCTGCAGGGGAGGGGAATTAGGAGCAATCAGTCTGGCAGGGGAGTGATTAGGGGGTGATCAGGCTGGCAGGCAGAAGCGGTTAGGGGCAATCAGGAAGGCAGGCAGGCGAGCAGTTGGGAGCCAGCAGTCCTGGATTGTGAGAGGGATGTCCAACTGCCCGTTTAGGCCCAATCCTGCCGGGATCAGGCCTAAACAGGCAGTCGGACATCCCTGGAGGGGTCCCAGATTGGAGAGGGTGCAGGCTGGGCTGAGGGACACACACCCCTGTGCACAAATTTCATGCACCAGGCCTCTAGTGCTCCAATAATAGCAAAGAAGACCCTATTGCCAATGTCACATTAATCAACCCTAAGGAATAGTAACTAGAATTCACTATTATGTTGTTCTCAAATATAGAGAAAAAGAAATTGTGTTATTCCAAGTCACTTGGATTTATGTATCCAGTATCCAGTACAACATTTGCAATATAGTATTCATATACTTTGATAATGAGGTAAGAATACAAGGGAGATAAAGGACATTTTAAACCCCTTAGCAATGGAGCCCTGTTACATTCACTAAGGACATCAAATCACAGGAACAAATGTTGGAAGGAAAAGTGAATGTCTTCTTTGATAAAAATATATAACTAGGCATCTAACATATATAAATATGCAGCATTTTTCCTACAGGAGAAAATCTGGCTTGGTAAAACCCAGAATGTGAATTCAAAAGGACACATACCACAGGTATTTGCTCAGCTAAGTTGGGAACAAGAGAAAAAAAAAAAACTAGGAACACAGCTCAGAGAAGAATTCTGCACTCATATTTCCTTTTCCATATTTTGCACACAATCTATCCTCAATTTCCTTAAACGTCATCACTCTATTTAATAAAGAAATGATAAAGAAAGAGCAAGTCATGAGGCCAGTGGCACAACAGTTTTCATTTGATTTTTTTAAAACCCCACAGTTAACTCTAAAGGCCGATTTGATTTAAGGAGCCAATGACTTCTTGAGATGTTTCCTGTTTTCTTTTTAGAAGGAAAAAAGCCAGAATGAATAATAAGAATTTGTGGCAAATTCTAAACATGAAGCCTTCTTGCATTTAATTACATATTTCCACCTGTTTTGTTCTCTGGCTCTCAAGTTTAATGTCTTTTATAATTCCATAAATATGAATTTTCCTGAATTTGATTTTTAACAGCTTTTCAATAGGCAAAATGGATAATTGACCTTATTATTTTTCTAATAACAGATAGGGCAAAGACATCACATTCATCTCTGACTGTTTCTGATACTTGTTTTTCATTTATAAAGATAAAGATTCTGAAAGGAAGTTCTGGTGACTGGGAGAGGCAATGTCATTTCTGTTTAAACTGATTTTCATTAAGAAAACTTCATACTGCCCAGCCTGTGTGGCTCGGTGGTTAAGCATCAAGCCATGAACCAAGAGGTCACCAGTTCAATTCCCCATCAGGGTACATACCTGGGTTGCAAGCTCAATCCCCAGTAAGGGGTGTGCTGGAGGCAGCCAATCGATGTTTCTCTGTCATCAATGTTTCTATCTCTCTTTTCTTCTCCCTTCCTTTCTCTCTAATATCAATTTTAAAAAACATATTTTAAAAAAAGGAAGAAAGAAAATTTCATACGGATTTAAAACAGCCGATTACCCTATCCCTGGTGGGGTTGTATTCTGGAAAGCCACTGCTGCCTTCCATGAGTTGAAACTCAAAAGGTCAAAAATATACTCAGAAAAACTCTAGTTTTTTAAAAATAATTATAATCATCCATAAACATAACCTCTTTGTAGTAAACAGGGAGCACTTCCTGAGAAACTGTGGCCCCTGTACTTAGTCTTCACCTTGTAAGACCAATCTTGTTTGTCCTAAAATGACTTAGTTGAGCTGTCAAGGCTACCTCTAAATATCTTCCTGATTTTGAATCTTATTTCAAATACTTTCTTTATGAGGTAACATCCTTTACTTTCTCTTAGGAAGAACGATGAAGTAAATGATTTTTATCATCTTTCCTTGCTTTCTGTACTTGTATAAATCCATAAACACTTGGTTTTTTAAGAATGTTAAGTCTGTAGACATGTTCTCTGATCTCATTGAGCCTTGATTTCTTACTCAGCAAAATGAGGAGATTAGCTGGAGATGACCTCTAGATTAACTTTCTACAGTTAAATGGAACTGACGATGACAGCGTCACCGTGTTCACCGTCTGTGCTTCACTTCAAGTCCACACTGTAACTAAACATGGTCAACATCCAGGTCACTTGAAACTGGAAATAAATCCAAGAAATTATACTCAGTTGAATTGTTCTTTTTTTCCCCTTTAAATTCCTCAGTTGGGTTCACTAAAAGTTACCAAAACAATCAAGCTTACAGTTTTTCTTCTGCCTTCGGTCCTGAGATCTGTACGCTGAATTTTTCTATCTTTCCTCTTTGTCATTCTTTTGATGCCCCCATGTTGGTGAGGTTACAAAATGACCTTACAAAATGACCTCTTTCACATGGAAAAACATCCGAAAAGGCATCCATAAGAATCACTTTACCCAATGTTAAACACTGAGTCTTTTGCAAAAAAAAAAAAAAAAAAGTGTTTATTTTTGAGAGATACAAGTAAGTTCAGCTTCAAATTATGCAAAATAAATATTTATCATGTTTCAAGTGAAAAAGTTAAGATTTCTTTAATGCTGTAATGGAGATCTTGTACTATGGAAAACAACATTCAGACTGTTAACACTCCACTAGGTAGTGCTTTGATGTTTCATGACTTTCTTGGGCACACATTTATTTCTATTATTAGATTTAATTATTTTTCCTCCAAAGAGCTATTGTTGGTTAACCATTAATATTCTCATTGTCATGAAGTTAAATTAGTAACTAACTTCATGACAATGAGCATATCAATACCAAAGCCATCATCTAACACTGTAACAAATATAAACCAGAATAGGTTCTAGTTTTACTTATACCAAAATAAGTTCTAGGTGGATCAAAGATTTAAATGTAAATAAAGAGAGAGCCTTGAGGGGGGAAAAACTCATACTGGAGAAAGCCTTTTTAAATATGACTCAAAATATGGCAACCATGAAATAAAGAATTGCTATATTTGGCCACAAAAAAAAAACAAAAAAAAAACACACAAAACACCCACAATGATAAACTGGAAAATACTTGCAATTTCTATCACTGACAAAGGGCTAATTTCTGTAACATATAGATATCCTAGAATCAATAAGACAAAGGATAACAAACCAATAGAACAATGTCTGAAAGATATAACCAGACAGGTCACAGAAAGGGAAATAAAATAGCCTTTTAACTTATGAAAAGGTATTTTACCTCATTCGAAATAAAGGAAATGCTAATTCAAACTTTACTGAGATACTTTATTTAATGGTCATATTTATGAAAATGAAAAATTGTATGATTCAGTATGTTGGTACATTCTCATACATTACTGATTGCATTATAATTGATGCCTCAGGAAGAATTTAGTGATAACTACTAACATTTAAAATATTCATACCTTAGCCCTAGCCAGTTTTGCTCAGTGGATAGAGTGTCAACCTGTGGAATGAAGAGTCCCAGGTTCAATTCCAGTCAAGGGCACATGCCCGGATTGCAGGCTTGAACCCCAATGAGGGGGCGTGCAGGAGGCAGCTGATCAATGCTTCTCTCTCATCATTGATGTTTCTCTCTCTCTCCCTCTCCCTTCCTCTCTGAAATCAATAAAAAATATATATATTTAAAAATAAAATATTCATATCTTTTAATCTAACCAATTACACACACACACAGTGATAACAAATTGATTACAAGGCACATATTAGGAAGTGTTCATATTTAATAATATTGAAGTTACTTCCACAGTAATAGAAGTACAATAGAAGCTTTTCTCTCTCTCTCTCTCTCTCTCTCTCTCTCTCTCTCTCTCTCTCTCTCTCTCTCTCTGATAAGCTATTGTGAGCAAGAAATTAAATTAAAATGTATGCATTTTATTTATGGAACACAAAGCAACAGAATTGAAACTTCAGTGTCACCTATCCTAATTCAGCAGCTTAGGGGAGCAGATTTCAGGGTTTTCCTTGCTTCTTTCACCGTAAGATTCCTTCCTTCTTCCCACATCAGTTCTGAATTGAAAATTCCTAGTAACTGTCCAAGTCTGCGACAGAGACACACACACACACAGAGTGTTTCCTAATCTGGAAGCCTTCTCTGTGCTTCTGGCTGGAAAGAACGCAGGGAATCAAAGCATTTCCTAAACAAGGAAAGCCAAGATAAATCTACTCATTCTAAGAAACAATAAAAATGACATTTCCACTGGGATCAAACTCAACACAGCCGATTAGCATTGCTTTCATGCTACCTTTTGGCTTTGCTAGTATATCAGGGTAGGGGTTAGTAGAGGTGAGTCCATTAGCCATTATACCAAACATGAACATTCACCAAAGAGCAATTAACTTGTGTTTTACTTCTTCAAGTGCCCTTTCTCCTTCTTAATGGTCAGTATTTAGTATCCTATCTTGGACCAAAATCTTTGTTTGCTTTTCACATTTTTCCAGTTTGACAGTAAGAGGCTGATTCTAGAACAAACCAGACCACCCACCAACCACCAACCGGTAGCATTTTGTTGTATTTTATGTTGTGTTTCTAATCCATCTTCAGTAGCATTTCTATCCTGCTAATGAAAAGACTCAAGTTTCTCATAGTTGTTCTTTCTATTTAGCATGTAACCTAAGTGGGCAAGAGTGGGAAGCTAAGAAAATTCCAGAAGACATAATATGTTCTTTGGAAGGGAATCTAACCTTGTTTATGCATCCAATACCAGGCAATGAAGACTTGTATCTTCTTTTCAATGAAGCCAAGCCTAGCCACAGGTTCTGGTTGGCTCCAGAGTTACATTTGCTGTACATGTGTTATTTTCATCTTGTGTGTCTGCTCTCTCTTCTCTTCCCCTGGCCATTTATCCCAAAGTATCCACCTGTACTACCCAACCTCAGACGCCAGCAGTCACACGTGCTCCATTTGAACCTTCTTTACTCCTTCCGTAACTTTAATTCCCCCATCACCTTGAACTCCAGTCCACTTCTTTTTGTGATGCAGGTCTCAAATCTCTGGGTTCAGAGCTGGCTTTTTTTGTCTTCTGATGGCTCGTTTCACCTTCTACCAACCTCCAAATGCCTCTCTGGGTTGTTAGACCTCTGCTTGCCTTTACTCTTCCTCACTCTACATATTCCCTTTATTTTTGGTGCCCTCCACGGTCCCAGTGAGATTACCCTTGTGTGGTTCTCGTCCTTGGACGACCAGGGAATCAGGAAATATTCATCCCGGGAACTTGTTTCAACAGGGACATCCTAAGTTCCACTTTAACACTGGATTCTGTGTTCAATGAGGTTCAGTATAAGTGTCGTATCCACTATGTTATCCCGAGCTGCCAACAACATGTCAAACATATGAGATTCTCAATCAACAAATGTTCACTGAGTACATTTCTAAGACAGTAACAAAAATTACTTCTACCATTTGTCCACATAATTAAATGTATGATTTCGCTTTGTGAGCAACATGCAGGTTATCTTCTCTCATGTTCATTTCCCTTCTTTGAGGGCATAGCTACATTGGGCAGCACCAAATACACACACAATGGCTACATGGGCTCAGCTAGACCTCATTAAATGACCTTGCAGTGAGAAAACTGTCTTATGAATCCATGAAGCTAATCTCTGAGGTTACGATGAAAGTCTAAGATCACCAAATTAATAGCAGGCAAGAAAATTCGAGAATGATCAGAAGATTGGCTTAAAGATAATCAAGAAGTTAAAAAAAATAATTACAATTGGTCTGAGATGCTGTGAGAGTACACATTATAATCTTTCCCTAAGCCCTCTATTTTCTTACCCCAGCTTTCATAAGATTCTAAACCCTATCGAATACTCTAAGACAAAGATGTATCAGTAAGTGCATTGCTATAAAAAGGATTTCTAATAAAATATATGGCAATTTGATAAGACTTATCAAAACAGCATGAATAATAGGATTCTGTTCCTGTAAAAATGTACACAGAGAGAGAAATATCTGGAAGATTTTTAAATTAATACATAAAACCCATACAGTAATGTGCACAAATCTTGTACAGCTGATGAATTTTTACTTTGTATACACCCACATGACGACTAACCATATAGAAAAATGGGATATTTCCAGGACTCCAAAAGGCTCCCTCTAGCCTCTTCTCACTTTCCCCAAACATTTAGTAGTTATCCTGTTGGAGGGATTGAAGGTGATTTTTAACTTTCTTTTTTATACTGTTTTTTTTTTTTTTTTTGCTAGTGTTTTCTACATTAGTATCACCTATATCATCAGAAAAATAATGATGTCATTTTCATTGCAGACTTTCTGAGCAGCAGAAATATAATAAACTAATCTCAAGGAAGGGGACTTAAGGCACCTGAATTCCTGAGTCCAGCATTTACCTTTTTTTCAACGTTCAACTCCTTTATTATCCTTATTTTTCTTATTTAAAAAATATATTTTTATTGATTTCGAAGAGGAAGGAAGAGGGAGAAAGAGATAAAAACATCAATAATGAAAGAGAATCATCGATCAGTTGCCTCCTGCACACCCCCCACTGGGATCAAGCCCACAACCCTGGCATATGCCCTGACCAGGGATCGAACCATGGCCTCCTGGTTCATAGACTGATGCTCAACCACTGAGCCACGCTGGCCGGGCTTTCTTATTTTTCTTTGCATATATTTTTGTTTTTCTTTTTTTCTCTCCTTAAAACCTTTCTTTTCTTTCTAACAGCCTAATCTGTTCAAGTGTGCAGGGTAAGGTGTCCATGTTTCCCGAGCCTCCCGGACATGTGTGGGCTACACACATGGAATGTGGGTGTCCCCTACAAAATCCACACATGAAATCCTAATGATCATCTGATGGTGTTTGGAGGTGGGACTTTGGGGTGATTGGGTCATGAGGGCCGAGCCCTTATGAATGGGATTCCTGACATAACAGAAACCTCAGAAAGTGACCTTGACCTCTCCACCATGGGAAAAGATGACTCTCAACAGGCACTGAATCTGCCGGAAACTTGACCTCTGACTTCCCAGCAACTGTGAGAAATAAATCCCTGTTGTGTATAAGCCACCCAGTCTGTGGTATTTTATTATAGCAGCCTGAACAGACTGAGACAGGTGGCCATCGAAACCCAAAGTAGAATGACACCAATCAAGAAAGAGACACAGAGTCAGAGAGAAAAAGGGATCAAAACATAAGGTTTATTACTGCGGAAGGCATACAGAGGAAGGCAGCCTGGGTCTGCAGCCAGGACCATCAACCCTGTGGCTCACACACCCACAAGCCCAGCTCCCTGTGCAGACAGCTCCCCTCCCTCCCCCCTCCCCCCCCCTCCCCAGGAAGCGCTGCTCGGGTGAGAGTTAAAGGCATACAGCCTCAGGACCCAGCTCCAAGAGATGGGAAACCACGCACCCAGCACTCAGTGCTTCCTACCCGTCTCGCCAAGCAGGAAAGTCACCCAGGGGAAGGGGAAGAGAGCAGAGCAGAAGTCATCCTGCTAATGTTCCCGCCAAGGACTGGAGTAGAAGTTTCCTTTTACAGAAACATGAGGATTCAGAAATCGGATCCCTCCAGCACGCTGGGTACACGGCTGACGGGGTGATCCTGGAGGGCTCACAAATCTAGATTCTTGTTTCTCTTTCCTGTCTTTCACTATCAGGGTGTTTTGTTTGTTTTAAATATATTTTTATTGATTTCAGAGAGGAAGGGAGAGGGGAGAGAGAGAGAGAGAAACATCAGTGATGAGAGCGAATCATTGATGGGCTGCCTCCTGCAGGCACCACACTGGGGATCGAGCCCACAACCTGGGCATGTGCCCTGACCAGGAATTGAACCGTGACCTCCTGGTTCTTAGGTCGATGCTCAACCACCGAGCCACGCCGGTCGTGCGGTATCAGGTTTTTTAAAGGAAGTTTGTAAGTAAATAAACAAGCCAACAAATGAGTTTCATGAGATAAACAAGAAACTTTAAAGAATTATCTGGAAGCTTATACATTATTGGCCAGACACGGGGTTGAAACCCTCTGAGAATCTCTGCATTATAGCAAAGACAAAACAAAGAGAAACTGGCTTACTCGTTCCAGTAACTGATCCCCTTGGTGGCTAGGCGTCCAAATGCCTCTTCATCTCGTTGTCACGACGTGGGATGAAGCGTCCCTGGAGTTTCTGTGTCAAGTGCAGTTGGCAGGGGATGAAATGCTGCGGCTGCAGTTCCCACCACGCCTGTTTGTGTGACCTGTGAGACACATTCAAACAATTCAGGACCCGTTTCCTGAAAGGATGTCCTCCACTTTCCAGCAACTCTGCTGACTTAAAACTGGACTCGGCCTTCAACTGGGGAGTGTGAGGAGCCTGAAAAGGAAACCATGGTTTTTTTTTTGTTGTTTCTTCAAGTAAAAATCTCCAGGGTGGGGTGGGAAGGGGAAAGGTTTACAGGATAATGACTCCCTTTCCTTCAAGAATTCTCCAAAAGAGGTCATGCAGATTTATGTACCTATTATGTAAGTTAACTTCTTTTTACTGACGTATGGCAGCCCTATGGGGATGCAGAGGTTGGACAGTGAAGAAGGCGGATAGGGAAAAAAGGATTCCTTTGCAATGCCGTGTTGGAGGAGAGCTGTCCAGATTCCCTGGGCCAGAAAGATGAACAAGTGAGTCCTAGAGTAAACGAAGCCTGTAACATGACTGGAGGCAGAAATAAAACTGAAATTGTCCTGCTTCAGGACATCATGGGAAGACAGGGTTCTTTGGAAAATACAATAATACTGGGGAAAATAGAAGGCAAACGTGGAAGACCACGTATGAGCTGGATTGAGTCCATAAAAGAAGCCCTAGGCATGAGACTATAGAAGCTGAGCAGGGCTCCTGAGGAAAGGCCATTACGGACATCATTTATTAGCTTTATTACCAGGCACTTGGCAGTTTTGATGCTAATACAAATAATATTTTTACTTATAATTTCTAATTTATTTTTTTGCTGTCCCTAGAAACAAAGTGATTTCTGTATGTTGGTCTTATATACAGCAACTTAATAAATGCAGCTATCAATTCTAACAGTGTAATTACAGAGCTGTTTAATCCGCCGTGTAAATCATCGTGTCACTCACGAACAGTGAGAATTTTGTACCTTCCCTTTTGGTCATTGTTACTTGCTAAATTATATCCTTCCAAAATTCATATGTTGACGTCTTAACCCCCAGGACCTCAGAGGGTAGCCATATTTGGAGATGAGTCTGTTAATCTGATATGACTGCTTACAACAGTGGTCGGCAAACTCATTAGTCAACAGAGCCAAATATCAGCAGTACAACGATTGAAATCTCTTTTGAGAGCCAAATTTTTTAAACTTAAGCTTCTTCTAATGCCACTTCTTCAAAACAGACTCGCCCAGGCCGTGGTATTTTGTGGAAGAGCCACACTCAAGGGGCCAAAGAGCCGCATGTGGCTCGCGAGCCGCAGTTTGCCGACCACTGGCCTAGAAGAAGAGGAGATTAGGACGAAGACACACCTGGGCAGAAGATTGTGTGAAGACACAGGGAGAAGATGACCATCTACAAGCCAAGGAGAGAAACCAACTCTGCTGACAGCTTGACCTTGAACTTCTAACTTCCAGGAATTCGAGGAAATAAATTGTTGTTTGAGCTACCCGGTCTGTGGTATTATATATATACTAGAGGCCCAGTGCATGATTGAATCATGCACGTGTAGGGTCCCCTACACGCTTTCGCTTTCGATCGCTGGTGCACCAGGCCTTTCAGAAGCCTCCAGTGCAGCGAAGGCTTCTGAAAGGCCTGGTGCCAGAGCAGACAGGCACCCAGCTCCCCCGCTTTTGATGGTCCGCGGTGGGACGTGAGCTCGCTGCCCCAGAGGCTCCTTCTGTGCCACAGCACAGCCATGGCGCAGACGCTGAGCTCAAGCCGCCGCTGGCGATGCAAGCTCAGCGTCCCGCTGGCCCAATTGGCCACCCCGGCCACCCCGAGTCCCGCCCCCCTGCGCCTCCTGGCCAATCGTGGGCATAGCAAAGGTACGGTCAATTTGCATATTTGTCTATTATTAGGTAGGATGGCAGCCCAGGAAATGACTACAATCATTATGCTTCATAACTCACAGTTACTGACTTATGCGCTATCTGCCGAGCACTGAGCTAAGCACTTTTCATAACCGTTTCTTTTATTTCTCACAGTTTTCAAAAATATATGTCGTATTATCTCAACTTTACCAACCATCAAATAGACCCTGAGAACTGGACATCAACCCCAAACCCACATGACCCTGCTCCTTGCTTCTCTACCTTCCCAGAGCTGTGGATCACAACATTTGTGCCTTCAGTTGCTTTCCTTTCATTTAATTGAAAAATAAATTACATTTTTCTCAGTGGGGAATATATAGAGACCTATGTCTGGTCCAGTCCTATCACCCAGAGCTACAAGATTTAACCAATATCCCAGAGTGAAGTGTCAAGCAAGATGCAAATTTTCAAAGGATTTCACGAAGGAAAAAAATAAAACAGGCATATAACTCTTGAACCCCTCACCTCACTGAGAACATAAAAGGGTCAGAAGAGAGTAGACTGAAAGATTCTAGATTGAAAGATTCCCCACCCTACCTGGAGCCCCTCCCACCACGCACACGGAGGCATTGGAGAGGCCCCCCCGGGGGATCTCTCAGCTTGGGGAGACAGTGGATTGTTCTTTCGCTGGTTCTCAGCTGAGATCTCCAAAGTGAAAAAGCAGGGACAGCTAGCAACGGATGGGCAGGCCAAGGGGCTGTGAACAAAAATCTAAATGGAGCCACTTTAACATGCGGCCGGCGCTGCCATCCAGAGGCACTGCCTGGCAAGTTGTATGCCTCAAATCTTTGGAATGTTAAAACAGGACAAGATGCCGAAACCGGTTTGGCTCAGTGGATAGAGCGTCGGCCTGTGGACTCAAGGGTCCCAGGTTTGATTCCGGTCAAGGGCATGTACCTTGGTTGCGGGCACATCCCCAGTGGGGAGTGTGCAGGAGGCGGCTGATCGATGTTTCTAGCTCTCTATCGCTCTCCCTTCCTCTCTGTAAAAAATCAATAAAATATATTTTAAAAAAAAGAAAAAGAAAGAAAGAAACAGGACAAGATGACCCTTGGACTGGGCCTAAGGCAAAATTGTGTCCCAAAGGAACTGTTTGCAAAGAAAACAAGAAAGCAGTGATGATGACTACTGGAATGGTGACCATGAGACTGAAAATTAAAAACATTGTTTAAAATGAATGTTACTATGTTCTATTATCTGCACACAGAGAAACGCCTCCCTCCTATGGATGTAATTCTTCCCTTTTTCTTTCTCATAAATACCCATTGCCTTTGTCTCCTAATCAGACCACTATTTGGGCTTCTGCCTGAACCAATGGTTCCAGAATGGCCCTTCTTATTGATCTCAAACAAATGCGCGTTGCCTCTGCCTCGGAAAGGCCTCCGTTTCAGGCTAACAGGAGTGATGGCCGCGTCAGGCCCTCCACAGCTGCAGAACCTGTGGGAGCAGAGATGAGCTAATGCTTCCTAAGGACCTCATAAGAGGAGGTTATTCTAGGTCTGTCCAAGGGGGCAAACTACAGAGGCAAAAAGGCCTCCGCAAAGAAAAGTAGACATGATCCCCCAAGTTCTGGCTGCTGAGGGAATCAGCAACCAGCTGGACTGAACTGTATTCTCTGTGTGCAAGAGGAGAGAAGTAGGGGTGGGGGCGGGGGGTAGGCCGAGCTCACCCAAAAAGTCAGTAAGTCAGCCTTAAACACCTGCAGGCCCAGGAAATGCCAGGCTGCCTCAGGACAGTACCAGAAAAAGAAAGGACTTTCCTGGTCTGGAATTTCCCCTATCCCTGTTGTCCAGCAGAAAAAAAAAAGGGGGTGGGGTGGGAGGGAGTGAGTGTGGGGGCAAAAAAGTCCTTTCTTTTAGGCTTCTCCCAACCCCTCCCCCTCGGGCTTAGCTGGGGGAGGGGAGTAGATGCCTCAAGCTTAAATCAGTTTGGACATTTTCACCAAATCTTGATTCTTTGTAATACCTAAGAACAACTGGAAAATAATCTGGGCAGAGGAAGGAGTGATCCCATTCAATAAATTTAACAGATTTAAAAGATAATTAGAAACTGCAATGAGAAACCATCATGATGGCCATCATAAAAAAGGATAATAGCAAGTTTTGTCGAGGATGTGGAGAAACAGGAATCCTCCTATTCCTGGCAGGAATAAAAAAGGTACAGCCACTTGTAGACCAGTGTAGCAGAGTCTTAAAAAGATAAACATAAACTTAGCCCAGCAATCCCACAGCTAGGTACCTACACAAGAAAGATGAAAACATGTTCACTCAAAGATTATTACATGAATGTTCATAGCAGCTTTATACATAACAGCCAATAACTGGAAACAATCCCGATGTTGATCCACTGATGAATGATAATTAAAATGTGCTACATCCATACAATGGAATACAATTCAGCAATACCAGTAAAAAGAAGCAAACTACTGTTACATGCTACAACACTGATCAGCATTATACCCAAAACATCATACAAACTTTAAAAAGTGAGATGCAAAAGACTACATATTGTATGATTCCATCTAAATGAAATGCCCAGAAAGAAAAAAACAATCTGTAGATTTGTAGGTTAGGGTTACCTGGGGTTGAGTGTGGGAGTAGGATTGACTGCAGTCATAGGAAAAGTTGTTGGGGTGATGGAATATTCTAAAACTATGTTGTGGTGATGGTTTCACAATTCTATAAACTTCAAATCATTGAATTACAGTTCAATGTAAGTGTACATTTTCTTACAATGGGTGACTATTATGGTATATAAAATTATACTTCAATAAAACTGTAAAAAAAAAACACCAATATGGGATCAGAGGTAGGGATATATAGATAAAGCAAGTTTGGCAATATATTGATAATTTTTGAAGCTGGACAATGGATAATGAGATTTTATTATATTATTCCCTCTACTTTTATGGATGTTTGAAATTTTTTCACAGGAAAAGATTTTTAAAAGGCAATGAGAGATTAAATTAAAATTGCTTTAGAAAGACATACTCTTTCAAGTATTCACTATAATTCAATCATTACACCTACATTAAATGTGGCAGCATTCAACAGAAAACTGGCCAAGGAGATGCAATTGACTGATGTGTTGGCTAGATCTGTACTTGTAGGTGGCATCCAACAACTTTAATAGGCCTAATGCAACTCAAAAATCGTGGTGTCAAGAAGTCGTAAAGCTAAAAGAGACTTAGAGAGGTCACCCGATGACCTCTGCTTCTGAAACGGTCTCACACAAGAAGGCTATCTTCTTCTTTTAAAATATTTAGAAATGTACATAGGGAGAGACTCAAAATTCCTTTGCTACTTTAAGTCCACACAGTCTGGCTACGTTAATGAATACCTTCCTGTGCTCTGCTGGCAGCCAAGTCAAACAGCGAGTGTTTGGAAGCCAGAAGTAGGTTATGCGTCCATTCTATGTCTGGCTTTTAACATAGAGAAAGAGCTAATGAAGGAAAATTACTGAGCAATTAAACATGTATTATTAGAGAGTTTTTAAGAGACTTTGTTTTTAAGGTACTAGGATACCCAACTGGCTCATGGAACAGATGTCCCTGAACCATGGTTGACATCTGGAGGGTTTGCCATGAAATAGTTGGCAGGAAGATAGCACCATCTGTTGATATATAAAAAAAATGTTTAAGTCTTTCCAAACGCTTGTTAAAGAGTCGTGTTAGAATTAAAGCCACAAGTTCAGTGGAACAATTACCAAATTGTGTTTATACAACACGTCTCCCATGGAAACAGTCTATTTGTATAGACGAGGCTGTTAAGTGTGTGTGTGCGTGCACACACACACACACACACACACATCTACATTATGTTATACATAATATATACAATTTATATAATATATAAAAATTGATATAAATGTTTGCAGCCCTGCAGATACCTGAAATGTCTCTACCTTTACTCTCTTCCACTGCTTTGAAACAATTCCGTGGGGCCACTTAGAATCTGTTCCTCTGACTTCCTGGAAGTTTCTAATCTTGGTACTTATTACACTCCTGCTGCATGCTGCTAGGTTTGAAGGGATTGCTGATAAATTGTGTCGAGTATATTAAAACCTTCTTTCCAAAACAAATCAAACATTGACACGTAGACATTCCCATTGCAATCTCAATCCTTGTGAACGGTGACATGCTCATTTTGCACTCTGAATAAAGCCCCTGGCCTATTGCAGTGCGTAAACATCTAACCACCAGAATACCTGGGCCTCTCACGGGAGCTCAGTAAGCACAAGGAGGGAAGAAAATGCATTGTCACTGTTCACAATGACCTAGAAGTCAATGTTTTGGTTCAAATTCATTCCTCAGCCTTTCAAGGTTCCTGAAAACTCAATGCTTCTAAAATCAGATGAAACAGATTTCGTTTCTGTGCTAAAAATAGATTAAAACGTGGGTAGTTCCCACCGTGAGCACAGAAAGTTCTCCGGTCCTTTCCTGGAAGATTCCAGCTCTGACACAGAACAAGGTCTTGGTTAAAGCCTGTCTAGTGCGTAGCCTTTTTAAAGCTATAATTCCTGTCCTTCACATTAAGGAGCACTAAGTTTATTATTAGTTTTGGAAGAAAACGTTATGAAAGAGTCAGAGTACATATACTGCTCAAAAGTTCAGGCATCTTTCATATTAACGAAACTCACCACATGAAATCCTTCCAAGATGCTATCTAGAGTTTTTGGACCCCACTTGCTAAACATTGTCTAAGTGCTTGCAATTGCGAACATTCTTGATTCTTCTGTTCAGTCAGCCACTTCGTTCCGTTCGGGAAGAACCCATTGGAAAGAGTCAGTGGAAGAGATGTCAGGGAGTGCCATTTTCCACGGACTAGAAATGGAGACGTGGGGTGGGGTGTCTTGTGACACTAAGAAAGAAGCAAGCATGGATGAAGAGCAGCCAACCCTTGGGAGAAAACCCCCCTTCCCTTGCAGACACTGCTGCTCAGGAAGGCCGAGCCTGGCTCTGCCCTGGAAATCCAGTTCCACCAGTGCTCAGGCCATTCACCTCCAGAGTGGGCAGGTAAGACCGTTCTTTGTGGGGTAGGAAGAAAATATTAGACTGCCTGTTTCGGGTTTTAGTTTCTCTTTTTGTAAATGTTTTCTGATATATGCTGTTAATAGCAGTGATTTATAATTAAGTGCATATATAAATGCAGGTGAAAGTCAATAAATCGTGTGTTTTACCAACAAAAGTGAGAAACCAAAGAAGTTTGGGGTCTGCTATTCTAAGAAGCCATAGCCAATAAATGGGAATTGTTATAAGGAAAAGAACTAATTGCCATCACTACTCTGGAGTCTCTCTAATATACTGCAGCATCTTTCACTCAAAAACAAACAAACAAAAAAACAAAACAAAAAGAAAACACACACACAAATAAACCAAATCTTGATTTACTACTTTACTTCCTGGTCAAAAAGAGGAGCTTCCTTCCCCTTATGCTCACGACCAATACAATAGTGACCATGTTAAAATTGTGTTTTTATCCCAACCTTGAATCATACTTCTCATTTAGTAAAAGACTCTCTACTTATTTCATCAACATCACCGGGAAAACAGATTTGATTGACAGAGTTGTACTTCCCTATATTTACCAGGGTCTCATCTATGTGTACTGGATGGTGATCGCCATTAGTGCTCGTCACCGAATATTTCATCTTCTGCCTTCTGGGCACGAGGTAGGACTGTGCGTCCTGTTCCCATTAAGTGTGGGAACAGTGGACACTGAGCGACGTCACCTCTATTCTGGAGCATTTGATTGGCAGTTTGAGAGCTTCCGGGGTGTTCTCTTTTCTCCCTCTACCAGTTGACCTTCCCCATCAGCTGAATATCTGAATGACCACTATGAACAAAGCCATCTCTGCCAACCGCTCAGATATGGAGCTCCAGTGAGAAATAAACCTGTGTTCTAAGCTACCGAGATTTGAGGGTTGGTTGTCATCCGAGCATGATCCTGTCTGCCCTATGACATCTTTAGGGGCATCCCAAATCCACTCAGAACCCAACAGATCACATGGCCAAGTTCTGGTCAATAAGTCATTGTATATTGCAGGAGATCCAGCCTTAGTGTCAAATGACAGGAAGTTCTCCATTAATAAATTCCCCGAAGAGACAACTGGCCCTACCTATTCCTGTAATTTTGAAAGGGGAATTTCACCCTTTGGAGTTTCAAAGTGGAGCCTCTGGAACCAGGGCCAGGTGGGTCTGCTCAGAGGGCAAAAAGCAGGAAACCATCCCGTTTGACTCTGACTTGAAATTTTCAACCTGAGCCCTCCCCTCCCGCGGTGAGAGCTGATGAGATTTGCAGACCTGGTTAGTCTTCCCATGTTTCCTTACTCTCTAAGCAAAAGGAAAATTAATCTGAGGTAATCAATTCCCCCCCACCCCCGAAAAAAAAAGAAGCCCATTTATATTTCATAGGGGATTAGTGTCCAAATACAGGGTGGGGCAAAAGTAGGCTTACAGTGGTTCATATAGAAAAAAATACAATAATCCTATATAATAAAAGGGTAATATGAAAATTGACCCTAATGGTGGAACAACCAGAACGACCGCTGGACCAGTCACTATGAGGCGCACTGACCATCTCTCAGCCCCTTTCCCCGGCCAACAGGCTTTGATCGCCTGATGGTGAGTGGGGAATCAGGGGTGGGTGGCGGGGGACATGGGCAGTGCCCGGACAAGGCCCCCGCCCAGCCGGTCACCCCACACACAGAGAGCGACCCGTGGCGGGGACGGGGCCGTCAAGCGGGCAGGAACAGCTGACCTCTTGGTCCCTTCCCCTGGTGGTCAGGCACTGATCATCCGATGGTGAACGGGGAACTGGGGGTGGGTGGTGGGGGGCAGGGGCGGGGATGGCTATAGACAGCTGGGGAAGATGGCCCTGATCACGGGCCAGGCCTAGGGACCGTACCCATGCACGAATTTTGTGCACCAGGCCTCTAGTTAGTAAATAATAATATAAGAATAAACTCTGTGTTTTGCATACTCACAACTGTAAACCTACTTTTGCCCCACCCTGTATTACAGTTGTGAGTATGCAAAACACAGAGACATTGCGTCTGAAAATGAGCGAACCATTGAGTTACTTTGGCAGAAGGATCATCTGCTTGGGAAAATTTATGATGAATCAACACAGACTTACTGTTTTATCACACGTTTAGCCAGATTGTTTCAGACTCTGCTCTACAGCTTCTGGTGTTTTATTTTTCCTTTCTAATTTTCCCCAAGTCCGTTTACAGAACCGGAAACTCTCCTGTCACAAAACAGGAGAGGCCAAGTTGGGGCAGAATGGTCTGCTTCCTCCTCTCTCCCTCCTCCGTGGGGCCTTCCTTTCCTTTGACTCCATCTCCGGTGCCTGCACTCACCTGGAGCTTCGGTTTCTTCCACTCCTGTCCATTACCTCTTACACCTCAGGATGTGGGTTTCTGTCTTTTTTATTTTAATATATTTTTACTAGAGGCCCGGGGTCCCTCAGCCTGGCCTGCAGGATTAGGCTGAAACTGGCTCTCTGACATCCCCTGAGGGGTCCCAGATTGTAAGAGGGCCCAGGCCAGGCCGAGGGACCCCACCAGTGCACATTTGGGGCCAGGGAGGGATGTGGGAGGTTGACCAGCCAGGGAGGGACCTCGGGGAGGGCTCCAGGGCGTGTCCAGCCCCTCCCACTCAGTCCTGATCAGCCAGACCCCAGCAGCAAGCTAACCTATCGGTCAGAGCACCTGCCCCCCTGGTGGTCAGTGCACGTCATAGCGAGCAGTTGAGTGGCCTTAGCATATCATTATATTACTCTTTTGATTGGTTGAACAGCTGACCGGAGACTTAGCATATTAGGCTTTTATTATATAGATTTACTTCAGAGAGGAAGGGAGCGGGAGAGAGAGATAGAAACATCAATGATGAGAGAGAATCATTGATCAGCTGCCTCCTGCACACCCCACACTGGGGATCACCCCACACTGGGGACCCAGCCCTTAACCTAGGCATGTGCCATGACCAGGAATCGAACCCTGACCTCCTGGTTCATGGGTCGATGCTCAACCACTAAGCCACACTGGCTGGGAGGGTTTCTGTCTTTACCAACTCGCCAGGCAGCTGAGCTGATAAAATCCCGTGTGTGATAAAAGACCTCCATAGTGGCCTGTCCCCAGCTGCATCCTCAACCAGAGAAGAAACACTGTGGTTCAGGTTTGGGAACAGATGAGAGGGAGGACAGTGTGTTGAGAAAGGGGAGTTTGAGTCACATTCTGCACACAATTGTGTTCACAGCCCATACACAGGGGGACGCTGGGGTCGTGGCCAAAGACACCGTCCAGGCCAGTGTGAGACCTGAGATAGAAGTCCGGCCCCGAACCTGGAACCAGAGCAGGGGTAACTTTCTGCACCCATCGCTGACGGAAACCAAAAGGATAACCCAGGAGCTCTGAGCAAAGAACAGAAAAATCATGCTCTTGTTTTGGGGGTGTTTTTTTCTACAAACGTTGAGAAATGTGAGTGGTGTCCGCCTGCCAAAGGAAGCTGGTGGAATTTATGTTGCTAGTCCGGAGCCCACAGTGTCGAAGGCACTGCAAGAAATGCTGCCGGGTAGGGTGTGTGTGTGTGTGTGTGTGTGTGTGTGTGTGTGTGTTTAAATGACTTTAACTGTAGACTGGTTTTGAACTTCTCGTTTTTAGGATGTGCTGTCCTGCTGTCGTTTCTTTTTGTTTTGCTCCGCTTTTAACTCCATGGGGATCGTGATGTTTTCAGGAAGAAGAGCCTGGAGAGGAGGGAGGTTCGGGGAAGAGGAATCAAAACAACCCTGGAAACTCCCCTAGGGTTGCAGCCTCTCAGAGCTGGGCCAGGGCTGAGCGGCTGAGCCGGGAGGCAGGTTCCCGTGAGTCACGTACATTCTCTGCGGCCACAGCAGCGCTGCCTGTCAGCGGCACACGCAGGGGGCATCCGTGAGAAAGCCTGTCCCGGTCATGGCACGCCGTCTCCCACCCCTGCCACACAGCCAAGGGGCGTTCCGGAAGAACACCGTGTCCGGAGTTTGCCCGAAGATGCTTCCATCTTGATAGTCAGAGGATTCCCACCTTCTGTCACTTGTCCGTCTCCTGTAGATCTGCTACACAAATGCCATAGGTCAGGCACAAAAGGGGTGCAGCATCAACACTAGGCATGCTTGCCGCCCCGAAAGAGCTCTCAGGTCTTTCTCAGCCTCAGCACCGAATCTACGTCGAGTGGAATCCACGCTGGGGAACTTAGTCTACCCACCCCCCACAAATGCAAGTCACGTTCCAATCTGTGTTTGACATGACTAGCGTGGCTCTGAGCCGGCGGTAAGTAAAATAAATGTAAGCGTATTCCTCGGCGTTGTTTATTGTTAAGGAGCTTCGAGGAACAGACCTTCTCCCAAGCCAACCCTCCCCAGCTCTTCATGGACTGCCAGGTGTGGTTTCCAATAATTACCCAGAAGCCTCAGCGTGCATGGTCCTCTTCCTCTCCTATGACCCCCTTCTGCTCTGTAAAAATGCAGAATTATTTTTTTAATATATTTGTATTGATTTCAGGGAGGAAGGGAAAGGGAGAGAAAGAGAAACATCAACCGCGATGAGAGAAAACCATTGATGGGCTGCCTCCTGCACGCCCCACATTGGGGATCAAGCCTGCAACCCAGGCCTGTGTCCTGACGGGGAATCGAACTGTGACCTCCCGGTTCATCAGTCAACCACTGAGCCACGCCTGGCTGGGCACAGAATTATTTGTGGAAGGATGGACGTGAAGCATCCAGTACGTGGCCCTGACTCGCCACTCGGAAGAGAGCCCGTGACCAGGGGCAGGGTATGCCCTGTGTGAGAAATCAACTCTTGTTTCTCTAAAGTCCCCGGCCTTCAGAGTTAGGAGGCAGCAAAGGCTATTCGGCCCGGCCTCAGAGCGCTGGCGTTTGATGGTGAAGTGGTGGTCAGAGAGAAGAGTTAGAGGTCAAGACCTTGCATAGGGCCCTGACCGGTTTGGCTCAGTGGATAGAGCATCGGCCTGCGGACTGAAGGATCCCAGGTTCGAGTCCGGTCAAGGGCATGTTCCTTGGTTGCGGGCACATCCCCAGCAGAGGTTGTGCAGGAGGCAGCTGATGGATGTTTCCCTCTCACCGATGTTTCTGACTCTCTATCCCTCTCCCTTCCTCTCTGTAAAAAAATCAATAAAATATATTTTTTTTAAAAAAAAGGAAAAGGCAGGCTAGCAACAGGTGAGTGCAGACATGTGTGACGCGGTGACTAAAGTCTTTTCTTTGGAAGGCCGTCCATGGCTGACACATCCCAGTTGGACGCGGCAGACAATGACTGTGAAACTCAGCTCACACTTTCCATACTCAGGATGGACTGAGCCTGTCACCTGGAGGAGTGAATGAGCCTGCACCGCACCTGGCGTGCGTCCAGGGCCATGAGCAGGACTGACTTCTACTTACGGTGAGGAGCAGTTGAAACATTGAAGGAAATGATGAAATGACAGGATTTCCTGTAAAATGCACGAACAAAGCAATACTGCACAAGGTGCCGTGGGACACAGCCCTGTGGGGTAAGTGGCACAGAAAGTGCCTGACATGACCTTTTGTGCCTTTGAGGTACTCCGGTTACAGTAAGATCAGAGAAGCTGGCCAAAAGCATTTCCTATAAGTTCAAATGTTTTCCTATTGACATGAATCATGCATGGAAATCAATGCCCACCTCCCATTCAGCACACTGGGAACTGCTATGCACAGGCACACGCACAGGGAGAAAGAATACACGCTGTGTCCCCCCACCCCGTCTCGTTTTGATGTTATATTAAGGGAACACCAGCAAGCACATGGCGTCTAGGGCAGGAAACGCCAGGCAGGCTTCACGAAGCAGGTATGAAATGCCAGCCACCAAGTGAGCATTCCTCCGTCACAGGAGTCTGAGTGATCTCACCAAGATTTGTCCTAAGTAATTAAGTCAAACGCTTTTCCCTCCAGCGCCTAGAACTTGGCAATATTCAAGAATCTTCTCATTACTTGGCCATTAACATTCATGCACCCCCCTCAATTATACATATTTGAGACGTTTTAGGTTTAAATTATTTAACACTTAGAAACAGAGGGAAATAATATTATTCTATCCGGTAGTCTCTAAACTTTTTTTCCCCTTTATATGACGTTAGTCACCAGATTGCTATCGAAGAAAGCAATTTTCTATAACATTTTACTCTACTGCAAAATGTTTCTCCTGTATTTATCTAGAATATGTATCATGATATTGCCTCAATACCAATATGGGAATGACTGGCGGGCAAGATCACGATGAGAGAGACTAGAAGAGAGCAAGAAAGTGTAAGCTGTAGGGACTTGGGTCTTAATGAGGAACACACCTGCGAATAACATAAAAAGCTATTTTTAAATATATTCCATTGTATACGTGCACCACATTTTCTTTATCTATACATCCATCACGGGCTTTGTGCTAGTGCTGGCAATGGCTACTTACAAGGAGTCTAAAGGGTCTGATGCCCTGGCTGGTTTGGCTCAGTGGATGGAACGTCAGCCTGTGGACTGAAGGGTCCCAGGTTCGGTTCCGGCCAAAGGCACATGCCTGGGTTGTGGGCTCCATCCCCAGTAGGGGGTGTGCAGGAGGCAGCCAATCAATGATTCTCTCTCATCATTGATGTTTCTATCTCTCTCTCTCCTCTCCCTTCCTCTCTGAAATCAATAAAAATATTTTAAAAAAATAAAAATAAAGGGTCTGAGCACCAGACTGGCCTGCAGGGAACAGACACTCATTCCACACCCCCTCCCCCCATTCCTCTGACTTCCATCATGGCCTGTCCAGAGAGCAGCAGCTGCCATGGACCAGTTTCATTTCAGTGTACACCAACTTTACACGGCGTTATAAACACATATTTACTAGTACAGTTCTCTGGGTGGCCTCAGCATATCAACGGCCCTGTTATGGATTGGATTGTGTCCCCACAAAAGATATGTGTTGAACCTCAGTACCTGTGAATGCAACCTTATTTAGAAATAGGGTCATGAGGTTATACTGGATTAGGATGAGCCAATCTGCAGGCTTCTGACCTATGATTAGTGTTAATAATTATTTACATACATAAAATACACATGGATTGAATACTTGAATTCAACAAAATTATTGTTTTATGGTTTAAATGCTTCTTAAATTTAGTTTTTTGTCCCTTGCAGAGACATATTTTTTAGCTGATTCAGATTAAATAAACTTTTGTGAGAGGTAGTGGTGGAAGTAATGATTTGGCAAATGTCAATAGAAAAAAAGAGAGAGAGAGAGAAAAAGAGAGAGAGAGAGAACTTACTAACAAACTTGCCAAAAAAGAAAATGAAATTTTGGAAATATTCTGTGTGAGGGATAAAATCCAAGATTCTTTTAAATGAGGGCATTGTTCACAGGAATATTAAAATGATCATTCTATTACACTTCAAAAGAATTTGAGACCTAATGGAACAGTGTGCCTTTCATCTCAGCTGTAAAATATCCAAATAAGAACTACACCAAACCTAAATTTCTCAAACCACACATTGGTGGCCTCAACTTGCTCCCAGATTCCTACACTTTCAGTAATTTCCTGCCTGGGGCGGAGGGGGGGGGGGTGCGGTTGGGAGGGTCGAGGTGGCGGAAATCTACCAGTGACTTCCCAAAAGACTTGGCGTTTCCCAGATGAAATGATTTCTGCCCCCAAAAGTTTGGGATTAGAACCAGATTCTCATCAAAGAAAGCAGGGGTTAAAACCAGAGGAAACGAAGTGGGAGATAAGGCAAATGGGAAGTCCTGGGGTATTGATGGCATTCGCATTCTGGTTCTCTCTGTGGTGGCCTAAGTGTCCCTTTGCAAGGCTTGAACCAGGATTTGGCATCAAACATTTCTGCTTGGTACCCAGGTGTCCAGCCCCACTTTAGGCTAGGAGATCTCTCTTCACAGGGGAAAGAATTGAACATCAGTGGTGAGTAAATGTGGAGAGCGACTACAGAGTTTGGACAGGTTCAAGCCTCGGACTGATGAGAGGGCACAGTCCTCTCATGGCCATGTGCAAGTCCCAGCGTGGAGGGCAGAGCCCTCCCAGCACCATTATAGCCAACAGCTGTAGTTGTAAGCGTGAACCTATGGTCCGAACACGTAGCCCCACGTGCCTGAGTGATAGAGGCTGCAAGTAAACAAAGCTGGATCAGGTGCATGTCATTGAGTAGAATTGAAACCCACGAGAATGTTGTAAACATCTTGACCACGCCCTTCCTTTGCCTCGTGGCATCTGCTATAAAATAAAGACACGGCCTGTAATCCGTGGTGCTGTCGCTAGCTCTCCATCCGAGAGGCTCTCCATCAGAGAGGACAGCGTCCCACGAGACCCAGCTTTCATTCTCTCGTCTGTCTTTTCTCAGCCCTTCACCGCCCCCTCTCAGGTTCCCCCTTGGGCGTGCTGGCGCGGCACAAGTAAATACTTACACTCTCACCTTTCTTTCCCGGGAGACAGTCTGGGTTTTATCAATTCATTAGGAAGAATGTTTCCCAGGCTTGTTCACTAGAGGTCACCCTCCTGACGGTGGCCTCCGGTGGGTCTTTTGTTCCAGGGAAAGACTGCGGGAGCGGGCTGCTGCTCAGGGTGTCCAGCAGATGTCACTAGACTCCCACGGAAAACTGCACTTCGCTGACAGCATCTCACTTCTGTCAAGACAGGTTCATTACTTCAATACATTTTTATTTTATTCGTATTTTTGTCTTTTTTAATCTTTATTGTTGAAAGTATTACATATGTCCCCCTTTTCCCCCCATTGACCCCCTCCAGCCTGCCTCCACCCCCTGCCCCAGACTTTCACCACCCTATTGTCCATGGGTTATGCATATATGCATACAAGGTCTTTGATTGATTACCTCCCACCCACACACACCCCGCCTTCCCACCGAGATTCCACACACTCTTCCATGCTTCCATGTGTCTGGATCCACTCGGTTCATCAGCTTATTTTGTTACTTAGATTCCACATATGAATGAGGTCATGTGATACTTGTCTTTCTCTGACTTATTTCACTTATCATGATACTCTCCAGGTCCCTCCATGCTTTCTCAAAGGGTAAGATATTCTTCTTTTTTTACTGCTGCTTAGTATTCCATGGTATAGATGTACCACAGCGTTTTTATCCACCCAATACATTTTTAAATATAACACTTATCCACCCAATACATTTTTAAATATAACACTATTTGGTTGTCAAAATAGTCTGCCCAAAACACACATAACTCATCTTCTGGGAGAGCAAAACAAAATAAGATATCTTGCTTGAAATAACAAAGTAATGAGGGTGTGAAGGGGTGTTGGGGGGGGGGGCGGTAATTGACAGGAAGGGCAACTGAGATTGGGTTCCAGGTTGTTTTTTCAATGGCTTTCACCAAAAACCACAGTACACCCAAGATCAGGGATACAAACGAGTGCCTATGGCTTCCAGTGTCTTAGTCAGGTTGAGCTGCCGTAGCCAAATACCATAAACGAGGGGCCTTAACGAGCAGGAGTTCATTTCTCACATTTCTGGAAGCTGGAAAGCCCAAGTCAACGGGGCTCGGCCCCTGGTGAGGACTCTCCTCCTGGCTTGCAGATGGCCACTCTCTCGGTGTTTGAGGAACCCGGGCCGGACCAGGCTCGGGATCAGCTGCTGTCACCACCGCTCCACAGCTGCCACACGCTGTTTGGTCACGTGGGCTCCATTCATGAAGCCTGCTCTGGAGTCTCTTCTTACCAGGGCACTAACCCCATCCTGAGAATCCACCCTGAGGGGTCAGCTAACCCTAATCACTTCCCCCAAACCCTGAGCACCAGCCCATTCGGGGTTAAGTCTTCAACACGATGTGGAGGAGGTGCAGCTCAGTCCACAACACCGAGTTGCGTGGTCAATAGATGCCGACGCAGCCCCTGTTCGGTGAGGCCTGCGCTATGTCAGAGGAGCCCCGCACACAGGTCATGGCCTTTTAAACCACGTGAGCCCTCGGAGGCCTCGTCAGCCCCCAAGTCCACCCTATTCCCTTATGAGGAATGTACTGCTGCACTAATTGCTTGCTTCAGAATTCTAGTTCCTGGGCCATCCGCCTGCCTACAGCGGCCCCACCCACTTTACCTCCGGGACTTTGCTTGATTTATCTGGAAAGCTATCTCAGTGTATCACTACCTGTGCAGGTGCCATTATATGACACAGTCATGGAGGGCACTTGTCCACACCCCTCAGAGCTATTCTACTTACTGCCCATTTCATAAATACAACATTGTGAGAGCAAAAGAGGCTATCCAGTAAGGATGAGTATGGAGATAAACCTGAACAGCCTTTTTATTAGTATGACTTAACTGAAATAAGAAAAACAAAAAACAAAACAGGGGCTCAGCTCACCAATTTGAACCAAAAGTCTCAAAATTAATTTGAATATTAAAAGAAACTTTGGGCCCCACCTTAATAAATTAAACTACATTATTTACATATAATTAAGGTAACATATTAAAACTTACTAAATAATAATGCATCATGCAATGAGCAAAAATGAAGAGTATCTAAACGTTGTCTGATGTTTTAGAAAATGAAAAGAGAGGAGTGCCTTAAGGAGGGGACCCCAGAAAGATGCCAGGAATGGCTCCGAAAATCTGAGTTGGGAGGAAGACAGACAAACTATCCAACAACTTCCTTTAGATTTGGCCTCATCGGTTTTCAATCCCATAATGAGGTCACACCGAGGAAAAATTAGTTTTACATGATTCTGAAGTTTCTTTTTTGATATGGAAAATATTAGAGAGGCTCTCGGTTACTAGAGAATTTAGTTATTACTGTTAATTGTCTAATTTTCACTCATTCAGAATATATTTATTGATGACTTCTTATTGTATGCCAAGAACAACTGCTCTGGCCACTAAAAAGAGTAAGACAAAAAACAACAACAACAATAAACAACAACCTCCCAATTGGAACCTGAAATTGTTTAGTTCCATGGTGAAATGGGGAGATAAATAGACACATGTACCCAAAAAAGGAAGGAGGTAGGAAGCTCTTACCGTTGCCTTGTGTCAGGGAAATCATTGCAGAAGTGGCTCTGTTTTAGCCTAGACTGGGAGAGTAGAAGTGAGTGGTGTGCAAGTTGGGAAGGCATCCCAGTCAGCATGTGAGAAGCCCCACGTGCTCGGAGGGCGTGGTACCCTTGGAGACTTACAAGGGGTTGGATATTTGTGGAGCATGAAGTGTAACAGGAGAGGAATGCTAAGTTGACACCACATACAGTAAATGCAAATCGATGTGAGCTGGGCCATTTCTGTTTACAAAAGTATTTATAAAAAGGTTGTTACCAAATGTGCAAAAATACTTTGAAGATAGTGCAGAATCAGTGGCCATCTAAGCCAACCTCAAATTTCACATTATTTAAAATCTCATTGGATTATCTTGTAGCTTTTTCGAACAAATTACTTTGGTCAGGTTTTCTTCGTCTAGAAATTGACTTTTCACCTTCCCCAGTGGTCGGCAAACCCCGGCTCTCGAGCCACATGCGCTCTTTGGCCCCTTGAGTGTTCTAACGCCGCTTCTTCAAAATAGACTCGCCCAGGCCGAAAACCGATTTCTGCGCATGGGCCACGAAGTTTCAATCGTACTGTACGTGCGCGCCCGCACATGGTATTTTGTGGAAGAGCCACACTCAAGGGGCCAAAGAGCCGCATGTGGCTCTCGAGCAGTGGTTTGATGACCACTGCCTGAGGCAATATGTTGAAGCTAAAACTAACTTTTCCTACACCCTTCAGGCAGTCCTGGGTGTGTTGCTATGAAACTCTGAACAGCCATTTATTTTATCATTTCAGATCAAATTAATGGAACATAGAGCAGTTAAACAGAAAACTTTATTTGTTCTATTTCAAGTTGGAAAATAGGAGCTATTCACTCCTTTCATATTTTAAGAACCCAGAGGTAGCTGCTATTTCATCATTATCTTATACAAGGGATGTACGGATTCTGAAAATGAAAAAATTCTCTAAAACACATCCAATAATAAAGACTTTCGAAAGAAAATGAATTCCTGGTAGAACTCAAGTGGAAGATGACACACTAGTATTAAATCAATGTCCTATCCACTAAACTTCTTTTAAAAAATCAAAATGGATTTTTGGTGATTTTTTTCTTTTTTTGTCACTTACATTTTTTAAAGCATTTGGCTTCAGTTTCACAGGCCTCACTTTCTCATTTCACATTTCCAGCTCACTTAAATATTCATGGAGGATTTTTTATTCTTGATTTTGTTCCAGCATCATTGCCTAAATATAGAATCTCTGATGAGTAAGCACTTAACCCCAGTTTACCCCTCACAATCCCACATTCCCCTTTTCACGCTTAACGTTGAAGTTGCGTAATATGTTTATTCTCTTCCTTTCATAACCAAATAGAAGCATTTTTAAACTAGAGAGTGTTTGTCCTTCATAAATACTTCTATTAGGGACCAGTGTTGGAAGTCACATGTTAAAAGTTTGCCTAGGCAAAATGTTTACCAGATAACCTGTTTGCATAGTGGGAATTTGTACAGCGTCTCCTGTCAGCATACTGTTAGGCATGGAGTAGCAAACAGGATGGATCTGAATATAGTCCCTCCACAGCAGGAGCGCATCATCTTACTGAGGGGAAATACAGAGGAAGAAGACCAGTAACAGTAAAAGGCCATCAATGGCCGAAACCGGTTTGGCTCAGTGGATAGAGCGTCGGCCTGCGGACTGAAAGGTCCCGGGTTCGATTCCGGTCAAGGGCATGTACCTTGGTTGCAGGCACGTCCCCGGTGGGGGGTGTGCAGGAGGCAGCTGATTGATGTTTCTAACTCTCTGTCCCTCTCTGTTCCTCTCTGTAAAAAGTCAATAAAATATATTTTTTTAAAAAAAGGCCATCAATGATTACTTAACCAAAGGGAGTGCAATGTGTCTGTCTCCTATGCTTTCCTAGCAGAAATATTCCCTGGAGGAGATTAGGTCTGGGAAGGAATCAAGGAATTTGAATGTACAAGAACCAGGTGCTGATTATTATTAAGATAAAAGCAAAAGCCAAGTACTCTGGTGTGCCCAAGGAGTATTTCGTTAAGGAAATGAGCAACCAGCTGAACCTAACAGGATGGAAAGGACGTAGTTTGATTTGAGAGCAGGAAGAAGGTCATGTGTGTGTGTGTGTGTGTGTGTGTGTGTGTGTGTGTGTGTTAAAACGTGTGCTAAATGATGTGTTTGGCTGGGGTCAGAGAACTCATGTTAGAAGTAGCAAGAATTAAAAGTAATACAGGATTTTATTCAGGCCGAGAAAATTCTCACTTTGTAGACAATGCAAAGGTATCAGAGCTGACACAATAAAATCAGCAATATTTATCTAGCAGAGGCCTTTAGGATAAGTGCATGGTGAAAGCCAGGAGACCCCGCCTGCTCATGCATTCATTCACTTAGCAAGTACGTAGTCAACACCCAAACAATGTGAGATGCCCCATGGAAGTAGGAAGCGTGCACAGCTGTGAGAACCAACAGCCAGAAGGACTAGAACGCCAGCTCTGGGAGTTGTCTGTATTGAATCTTTTTTGGTCACTTACATTTCTTGCTGTAGCCTGCCTTCTTTAGGACTATCCTAACAGCTTTCGGTTCTGTATTTATGCTAATTTGCCTAGCTATTTGGAGTTACTGCATTTGCAATTAAAATGTTCTATGCAGTTGTTAGAAAACTATGTAACCGAGATGAAAAACAATTTTGTTCCACCCAAAATATATTTAAAAGACTCTGAGAGAGAAAACTGGAGATTTTAACAGACCCTCTCAAAAATGCATTGCTAAAGCATACTAAAAATAAGTGAAGATACAGATGCTATAAGTAACATCCTATATAATAAAAGGCTAATATGCAAATCGACCTAATGGCGG
Organism: Eptesicus fuscus; assembly: GCF_027574615.1. Taxonomy (NCBI): domain Eukaryota; kingdom Metazoa; phylum Chordata; class Mammalia; order Chiroptera; family Vespertilionidae; genus Eptesicus; species Eptesicus fuscus. The sequence continues at coordinate 91,545,078 of NC_072482.1, forward strand.
AATGACCGGTGGCTATGACATGCACTGACCACCAGGGGGCAGACACTCAATGCAGGAGCTGCCCCCTGGTGGTTAGTGCGCTCCCACAGGTGGAGTGCTGCTCAGCCAGAAGCCGGGCTCACGGCTGGCAAGGACAGCCGTGGTGGCGGGAGCCTCTTGTGCCTCCACAGCAGCGCTAAGGATGTCCAACTGACGGCTCCCAGACTGTGAGAGGGTGCAGGCCAGGCTGAGGGATGCCCCCCCTCCGAGTGCACAAATTTCATGCACCAGGCCTCTAGTGATTAATAAACTCACATAAATAGCTACATAAACAACCAACCAACCAAAAAAACAAGAATTCTTTTGTAGAAACACATGTAATTTGGACGAAAATTCTCCAGAAACACTCTCAGCTGACTTTTGTCTACGTCTTACTGACCAGACCTGTGGCTAATGGCCCCTCCTAGCTGTATGAAGCTTATAAACTAGCCTTGGGATTTACCAACCTCTACTGGAGAGGCAGCAAGGGAAAAGGGATGTTGAGAATGAAAATGAGTCAGCCAACCTACACTGTCTGCCACATCTTGGTTATGTCATTATTCTGTCCTTACTTGAATAATCAAGAGCAACTGAATTTATACGTTCAAATCCCAAGTTTTTATGTTCAAAATTTCAAAGGCATTTCCTGCATCCAATGCAGAGAAGAGAAGTTTTATATCTGTCTCTTCCAAGTTCCTTTGTAGTTGTCCTAATGTTTACTCTGAAAATTTTTAGGATCTTCATATTTATTTATATTCTCATATTCTGAAATTGAGTGACTATGTCTAGGTGTGGGTTTTTAAAAAATTGATCCTATTCAGCCTCAGTCAGCCCTTTGAATCCAAAGTCTTCTAGAAGTTTTCTTCTATTGTTTCTTTGACAACATTTTCTCCACTTTCTTGAGACTTCAATTAGTGGGATATTTGGATTCTCCTGGGTTGTCTTTCTCTCCTATTTCCTGCATTATAATTTTGGGTTCTCTTTTTCTCCCCTTCTATATCTATGGCCCTTCTACTCACAATTTGTTTGTGGATCCAGCAGCCCTAGCCTCACCTGGGAGCTTGTTAAAAATGTAGAACTTCAGGCCTCACCTCAGAACTACTGAATTAGAATTTTCATTAATAAGATCCCCAGGTAATTCTTGTGCACATTAAAGTTTAAAAAGTATTGTGGGATTTCTTCCAACTTTTCTCTCAGTTCTATTGAAATATTTTTGTTGTGGCATTTGTAGTACTAGTTTATGGTAGCCCTTTCATGTACTGTTTGCTTTTTGAAAGAAAATTTTAAAATTTATAAAATACTTTTTTGAGAATAATTTTATTTTAAACCTTCTTCTGTTTCTTAAATTATCTGTTGACTCTGGGATTGTTAAAATAATATTTTTATTGATTTTTAGAGAAAGAGAGGGAGAGGGAAAAAGAGAAAAAAAAAACACCAACGAGAGAGAAACATCTATCGGCTGCCTCCTACACGCATCCTACCAGGGAACAAGCCCACAACCTGGACATGTGCCCTGATCGGGAATTAAACCAGCAACCTTTTGGTGCATGGGACTACGCTCAACCACATGAGCCATACCGGCCATGGCTGGAATTTTTTTTTTTCTTCTTATATATCTTAGTCTAGCTCTTTCATGATGCTTTTCCCTCCCCCTCCCCACCCATACATCTTTTGATTCTTGATAGCTCCTTTCTATTTAAGAATAAAGAAGTGATACAATTTTTTGATGCAGTTGGAATGAATTTCTCCTACTCCCTCCTGATAACCCCTTTTCCTAAATGGGGAATTGTTATATGTTTTATGGACTTGTTAATGGTGATGCTGTATTTCATCATCGGCAGCCAAAGAACCAAGCCCCGTACTCACCTTGGAAAACTTAGGTCTTCAAACTGCTAAATTTTCTTAGAAATCAGGCTTTCTTCTCATTTGTGATGCAGCCTCCGGTGAGGTGTGAAAGTTGGGAGTGGACTAACACAGCTCTTCTCTTTTGTCAGCCCCACTTTGCCCTCCCACTCTCTTCGATTTATCAATTCCAGCTGATCTCCTGACTAGGCTGCTACCTGCCGGAAACAAATCAGTTTCACTAAAAGAGAGATGTTGACAGGAAGCCAGGAAGGCCGGTCAACAACCTTAATTGCTCTAACCACTCACCTTTTAGTTGAGATATTGTTAGCTGAAGCAGCTTCCACCTTTGTTTGTCCCATGTAAGTTTCTATTATTTCCTGCCTAAGGGCTACATGTAAATTTCTGTTTATCTTGCCTAAGATGTTTTTCCCCAAAGCCTCAATAAAAGGGATGGCAGAGCCAGAGCAGTCAGTAGTTCTCCCACTAGAGGTGGACTACTGCCTGGCCCCCCATTTCGCCAAATTGAATTTCTTCAAGTCTCCATTCATTTGTGTGCGGCCCTTCTCCAGAACTCGAACCCTGGACCACGCGGGACGTGGAAAGGGATTCCTACAGCTACCCTATTGAACTGTAGTTTGAGTTCCTTCTTATCCATCAACACACATCGGTCCCTCTTTGTCCACCAGAATTTATCCGCTGATAAATCCCCTCATTGTCTACCCTATTGCAGTGTTTATGTTACTTTTTCTATTCCCATTGTGTCACGTCAGGAGTCGCAGAAGGGAAGTGAGGCAAATGCATGTGTTCGGTTCGGTTCCTTATCTTGAGCCAGAAGCCTCTACAGCATTTTTTGTGTGTGTGTGTGTGGTGCCTTTTTAAAGCATAAAAGTATGATCCTTAACTGTAGGCTTAAAGCTAAGATTCCCACCATGACATTGTGCCTAAAGAGGATTTGTGAAAGGAATGCTATAGCATTTAGGAGGAATGTAACTGCATTGCAGGATGCTTTTGTAGACAAGCTGATATACCGTGGGTAGATTTGTATTCAATGGAGTAATCAGAAAAGACTGAAACTCCTCTTTGATGTCAATTATGAAAGGGCTCTAAAGCTGAAGAGTAGACACCTTAATAATCAGACATTTTTTTATAGCTATTGACATCATGACAATGAGAGTGTGCTGATTAAATCTTCAGATGAGGTAAAAATAGAAAACTAATAGATTGGACAGAATATGATTTTTTTTTTTAAAGGTAGTAGATTGGAATGATGGGCTTAATCTAAGAGCACGAAGTTTAATATAGACAAGTGTAATGCTTGGCCCAAGAAACCAACTAAACAGGAGTACAGCTAAGAGGAACAAATGTGATGTGATATAGGAGCTAAAAATAGCAAATGCAATTTTTAAAAATATATATTTTTATTGATTGTAGAGAGGGAGAGAGAGATAGAAACATCAATGATGAGAGAGAATCATTGATCGGCTGCCTCCTGCACGTCCCCACACTGGGGATCAAGCCCACAACCCAGGGATGTGCCCTTGACCAGAATCAAACCTGGGACTCTTCAGTCCACAGGCTGATGCTCTATCCACTGAGCCAAACTGGCTAGGGCCGTGGTTGGCAAACCGCGGCTCACGAGCCACATGCGGCTCTTTGGCCCCTTGAGTGTGGCTCTTACACAAAATACCACGGCCTGGGTGAGTCTATTTTGAAGAAGTGGCGTTAGAAGAAGTTTAAGTTTAAAAAATTTGGCTCTCAAAAGAAATTTCAATCGTACTGTTGATATTTGGCTCTGTTGACTAATGAGTTTGCCGACGACTGGGATAGGGCAAGCAAATGGAATGTTAAGTTATCCAAATAGAAGTACAATGGAGGCCTTAATAGGTATGGACCTCTCTGAGCTGGGCGGCCCTTGTTTGTAGCATGTATAGTGTTCTGTTTAGAGAGCCACTATTTAGGAAGAAAATTAGACTCTGGTGCAGATCTGAAGACCAGGGTTTGATTAGTGAGATGATCATATGATGAATGACTAAAAGAAATGGGGGGAAAAAAAAGAAATGGGAAACAGTATAGTTGTTTATGTCAAGTAGAAAACATGATAGCTTTGAATTCTGAAAAGGATTTTTTTGAAAGAGGAGTCAAACCTATGCAGCGTGGCTCTGGGATACAGGCCTGAGACAGGTGGGTGAAAGTTCCATGGAAGCATGCTTTGGCTCAGTTTGAGACAGAACTCACCTGCACACAGAACTGAAATTAATTGGAGAATAAATTGGACTTCCCAGCACTGGTACCACAAAAGCAGACACTGTATGACCACTTGTGAAACATTCACATAGGGGCTAAGTATTGGTGTATGCTTACATTCTTTTCAACTCTGAGATTTTATAAAATATGAATGTGGGGGAAGGAAATACAGGTTTGATGCTTTATTCAGTTAGAAATGAAAGCATGTGAACTTAGTTATTTCTGGACAATTCATCAGTGCTCTTCAAATCATGGGCTTGTTTTCAACACAACCTGGATATGTCCTATAGCCTTATAATATATATTTATATCTATTATATAGTTATATGTCAAATGTGCAGATATACACTGAGTGGCCAGATTATTATGATCTCTGAACGCATAATAATCTGGCCACTCAGTGTACTTCTCTTGAGTACCTCATTTATTTGATATCAGAGATACTACAAATCGTGCACCTGATCAGTTTTCACCTTTGCACTGGCTGATAGAAAGCTCAGGGCAAATAGGTGGTTGATCTCCAGCAAAAGTCTAGAATACTTTTGGTACCCATTGGAGATACAAATACACTGAGTGGCCAGATTAGTATGCATTCAGAGATCATAATAATCTGGCCACTCAGTGTATAGCTTCATAGTAGATATACTTTATATCTTTACATTATCTTCTGCCTTATACCTTAATTATTCATTAGTTTATTGATAGAACTTGATTGGTTTCTACTAATATAAATAATGCATCAGTGAGAAAATTTAAAGATAATATTTTAAGTTGAAGATGTATATGTGTATATATCCTATCTAATAAAGAGGGAATATGCAAATTGACCCTCATGCCATCACAAAGATGGCAGCGCCCATAGCCACAAGATGGCGGTGCCCAGTCCTCTCAGCCCCGCTGGAGTCCCCCAGTCCTTTCAGCCCCACCACTGGGAGCGGACAGCAGGGCGTGGGGGCTTCATTGCCACCGTGGCAGCGAAGCCCCCAGGCCCCGCAGACAGAGAGGAGACAGCAGGGCATGGGGGCTTCGTCGCTGTGGTGGCAGCGAAGCAGCCAGGCCCCGCAGAGAGCAGAGAACCACAGGGGTTGGGCCTAAGCCATCAGTAGGACATCCCCTGATGGCTCCTAGATTGGAGAGGGTGCAGGTGGGGCTGAGGGACTGCCTGCTCCCGTGCACGAATTTCGTGCACTGGGCCTCTAGTATATGTGTGTGTGTGTGTGTGTGTGTGTGTGTGTGTATAAACATCATATATACATATGTGTGTTTATATACACATGCATACTAGAATACACAGATAACATGAATGAATCTTAATAAGCATTATAGTAATGAAATATTGAAAAATACATTATTCCACTTATATGAAGTTCAAAACCCAAAATAAATTGTATAGGCATACCTACATATTTTTAAAAATCTGGAAAAAAGCCAGAGACTAATAAATATACACTTTAGATGGTGGTTACTTGGTGGATATAGGGAAAATGTTCAGGATACAGTGACAAATTTGAGATGGGCCCAGGCAGGAAGTGGGTGGCAGAACAGATTAGCAGCAGGCCTGAGACTGCTATCCTTAGAAAGACCTGCCAGCTTAGACCTCGGCTGGTGTCTGGGAGTTTGGGTTTCACCTTGGGAGCGTTCCCACCATTGCCTAATGAGAGTGGCTCTCTGTGCCTGAGTGTTTGTACGAACAGCGTGCTTTGTGCCAAACACCTGCTTTCCTTCCGGAAGTCTTGGCTTTCTGTAGGCGCGCCAGGCACAGGGAGGCTGTGTGTCCAGCCCCAACACAGTCTCTGGGTGCTGTGTCTCTCAGGAGCTTGCCCGATAGGCAACATTTCATACCTGTTGTCACTCTTCATTGCTGGGAGAATGAAACTCATCCCGTGAGACTCCCCAGGGAGGACTCCTGGAAGCTTGCACCTGGATTTCTTGTGCCTTTTCCCTCTGCTGATTCTGCTCTGTGTCATTTCACCGCAATAAATCATACTGTGAACAGGACTATTTTCTGAGTCTGAGTCCTCCTGGCTCATATAGAACCTGGAATTGTTCTTGTGACTGTCTTTAAGAGTGAGTTACATGGGTATTCGTTTCAATATTTTTATATCATTGATATATTATAAATATTGCACATATTTATCAGTTAATGAAAAGGAAAAATGAACATGAATTACCCAAATAAAAATGAGGTGCAATTGTTGCAGCAAGCATTCCAGGAAAATGAGATAGCATGGCAAAGGCTGGCGTGCCCAGCATCGATGTTTCCTGTGTCCCTCCTCCCACACCTCTCTGAGTTCGTTGCTGCGCCCCAGGTACGTAGTCTAGGAACCACGGCCACAGCCCCTCGTCCTCTTGAACGCTTACATTTCTCCTCTCTTTCCGGTAAACCTCTTGAAGAAAGTGGTTTATAATTACTCCCCATCCCATTGCCCTCTGGTTTTTGCTCCCGCCCCTACCCTGAAGCTTTCACCTAAGTCACCAGTGAAACCTGGTTACGAAACCTCACGGAACCATCTAGGCTTCCAACTACCTAACTTCCGGACAACGGTTGGTACTTCTGACTGCCATCTCCTTAACATGCTTTCCTCGTAAAAACGTCCCTCTTGGCCTTTCTCTCCTTGTTCCTGCCCCTTTTCCTTTTAAAATCACTCTTGCCACGTCTTCGTCACCTTTGCATGTCCATTGGAACAGTTCAAATACAAAGGCAAGAATGCAGGAAAATCTAGGGACACATGATCTCGCTCATCTAGGGGAAATGATGAACAACATAGACTGAGGAACAAGAACAGAACCAGAAACAAGGAGGCATCGATCGGACTATCGGGCCTCAGAGGGACGATAGGGGAGGGTGGGGGGAGAGGGGAGAGATCAACCGAAGGACTTGTGTGCATGCATATGAGCCTATCCAACGGTTAAGTTCAACAGGGGGTTGGGGCATCCGTGGGGAGGGGTGTGGAATGGGAATGGGGGGATGAGGACAAATATGTGACACCTTAATCAATAAAGAAATTTAAAAAAAAAAAAAGAATGCAGGAAAAGCTGGGCATTTTGTAGGAGCCAAAGACAAATCCTAGAAAAGCCATAGAACCATAAACGCACGTGTCTGGGAGCGATGGACGGAACCACTGATGAACATAAAAGGTAACTCAGAAACCGAGCCATGAGAAATTGCCAGTGCAGGCAAGGTGACCTAACGCTCAGCCAGCACTGTGCCTTTTAAGGCAGGAATAACTCGGCCTCCACCTGCTTGCCCCGAAAGCTGTCTCCCACATGCCAAGCTATTGGGATGGCAAGGGAACTCCGGCGGTGCCCCAGCCCACTCCTGCAGTGCAGGACCCAGGCTGCCCCTGGAAAACGGAAGCGCCTTGGCCTTCTCTTCCCCATGCCTGCAAGCTGCTCTGGCCCGGCCACAGGGGAAAACCCTTGTCCTCCTCCTGCCAAAGCTCTGTCCTGACTCTAAGGCAGTTGAATCACGTTGCCAACAGCGAAGACACATTCCACGTGATCATGCTGAGCAGCAAAACATTGCTTCATTTTCAGAATGAAATTGTAAACAAAGATGGTATTCCCCATGCCCGCCCCCCCGCCCCCTGCCGCCATGAAGAGCAATTTTACTGTCAGAAAGGGTTCCAAATCTCTCCCCCCGGATGAAACTGTTGGCAGCCTTTCCCACTACGGTCAGCCTGCAAGCTTTAAACAGGATTGGGGTCCCAGCCTGAGAATTTGATATGACACCTATGTTAGTTCGCTAGGGCTGCCATGACATAGGACTACAGACTGGTGGGTCCCGCAACGGAAATGCATGTGCTCAGGCTTCAGGAGGTGGGAACTCTGAGACAGGTGTTGGCAAGGTTGACTTCCTCTCTCCTTGGCTTGTAAATGGCTGCCTCTTCCTTGCGTCTTCACACGGTCCCTCCTTTGCGTGTGTCTGTGTCCTGGTCATATTGGGTTAGATCCCATGCGAATGAATTCATTTTTAACTGAATTGTCTGTCTCTTTAAAGACTTTATCTCCAAATAAGAACCCTGCGTTCCGGACTTGGGGTTAGAGGAGAACAAGCTCATAGTGGATTCTTTCACGCTTATGCCAGCTCGAATGGGCTTGTGATGCTGGAACTAGGAATCCTAACGAATACATACATACATACATACACTGTAGGTACGGGAATTGACATTGCCACGTTGTGGGGGTGTGTAGTTATGCATGAACTCTTTATTTTGTCATTGCTCTGGGCTGCCAGCCTCCCTTTGCCCCCTCTAACCTCTTTCTCTACTTTTCTTCTTGCTTTATTTCCTTCTCACCTTAAGAGTGTGTTTAGCCTGTCCTCCCCACTCTCCCCCCGCAACCTCCCCCCCCCCCCATTTTCCTTTCCCTAATCAAAGTATGCCCTCTGCTATCTTCCTGGGTGTGGAAGCTTTACTAAATCAGGTCATGTAATGTGTTAATACCCCATTTTATTCTTTAGCGTGAACTGCATTGAATCTCTCAGGCCTGAGTAATTCAGTCAACATCCATTAATGACTGACTGAATAAACAATCTCTCATCCGCCAGAGCAGTGAATGCTGAGAATCTGGTGTGAGCAGAACTGAGTGGGAGACTTGTGTAAGCCCAGCACACTACCATACGTGGACTGATTCGGACAGACCTCTCGCAAGAGGGCGACAGAATGAGGAGTCAGCTTTGAAAAGAACCATCACAGCACCTCGCTGAGGCAAGGGGCACATGCAAGCATCCTCCTCGGTAGGAAAACAGTGCTGTCAAGGAAACTGGGAAGTCATGTGGGCAGAGTGAACAAGCAGGAAGGTAGTGTGAGCTAAGGTGGCCGGACCATGGTAAGAGGTTATGATCATAACTGAAGTGCAATGGGAGTTTTATAGAGATTTAAGGGAGTAACCTGATCTGATTTGTGTCTAAAAAAAAAAAACAAATCCCCAAAATCCTCTGGCTACAGTCTGGAGAATGAACTACAGTCACAAGCCACTTATTGACCGGATACATTGAGAAATGTGTTAGGTTATCTTGTTGTGGGAACGTTATAGAGGCACTTACACAAACCTAGATGGCTTAGCCACTACACTCCTAGGCCATGTGGTCTAGCCTATTGTTCCTAGGATACAACCTGTAGATCATGTGACTGTATAAAACAGCAGGAAACTAAATTAAGCAAAGCAAAATGATTCATTCAAGAGATGTGGTAAACAGGAGATATATGAGACTGCTGCGGGCAGAACATGGCGCAGTATTTTACAGCAATATTTTTTTATAAGTAAAAAGAGTATACCCTAAAATGATAAAAAAAAATGTATAGTATAGTATAGTAAAAACATAAGCCAGTAACGTATTCATTTATTATCAAGTCCTAGAGGCCCAGTGCACGACATTTGTGCACTGGGGGGGGGGGGGGGTGGTCCCTCAGCCCAGCCTGCGCCCTCTTGAAGTCCGGGGAGCGGGCCTAAGCCGGCAGGCGGACATCCCCCGAAGGGGCCTTAGCGCTGCCAGAGACAAGAGAGGCTCCCGCCACTACCGCTGCGCTCACCAGCTGTGAGCCCAGCTTCTGGCTGAGCGGCGCTCCCCCTGTGGGAGCGCACTGACCACCAGGAGGCAGCTCCTGCATTGAGCATCTGCCCTCTGGTGGTCAGTGAGCATTATAGCAACTGGTTGTTCTGCCATTTGGTCTATTTGCATATTAGCCTTTTATTAAATAGGATTATATACTGTACATAACTTTATGTGCTATAGTCTAATATGTATATTAGACTATATATATATATTTATATATATATATATTTATTATTTATTTCAGAGAGGAAGGGAGAGGGAGAGGAGAGATAGACACATCAATGGTGAGAGACAATCATTGATCAGATGCTTCCTGCATGCCCCCTATTGGGGATCAAGCCCGCAACCTGGGCATGTGCCCTGACAGGGAATCGAACTATGTGACCTCCTGGTTCACAAGTCAACACTCAAACCACTGAGCCACACTGGCTGGCTGTATGTGCTATAGTTTTATATGACTGGCAGGGTATAGGTTTGTTTACACAGCATCATCACAAACAGGAGCAATTCATTGTGCTACAGTGTTAAGTTGGGCTATGATGTCAATAGGCCATAGGAATTTTTCAGCTCCACTACAATCTTACAGCACTACTGTATCACATGCTGTCCTTCGTTGACCAAACCGTCATTATGTGGGTCATGACTGTACAGGCAGACAAGCAGGGGGCCAGTTAGGAGGCTACTGCAGTTCCTGACAAAAGATGATCATGGCTTGGCCTATGAGGATTGGGGATGGGGAACTTTGTGACGGCATCTGAGTTTGGAAGGTGAAAGTGTAAGCTCTTACAGATGAAGTTACCCCTTTCAGCCTGAGTCCCCATATTAAAGCTGTCCGTGAAGCCAACTCGAAGACCTAAAATGCGAAGGAGCCAGTGTTTCTTAGTTTCATAGGGTTCAGGATCCAGCTCTCAACCAAGTACCTTGATTACAACAATCCTCTGCCCTCCTTTGCCTCCCTTTCCTTGAGTGAATTAGGGAGAAATGACTGCTGAAAACCTCTCTCAGCAAGAGGACAGTGGTGCTCGGGGTTCGATGATACACCCTAACTTTTAATGTTAAATAAATGCTCCCTTTTATTTTGGTATTGGTTATTTTACCTTGCACAAAGCGAGAGAAGGCATTTTGCTCCCCTTTTATCTGGGAATATTGTATTCCCCCTCTTACTCCAAACAGTCTAGGGCAAAAATCCTTTAGAATAATTCATCTTTCCCAAAAGACGGGTTCCCTTTCACCTATCCAAATCTCATGCGTCCGAGGACCCGCTCCCCAGCGCAGACAAATGCACTCATTGTCCGCGCCCCTCCAGGCCCGGGATGGAGGAGCGTGCACTTCCTGCAGCGAGCTGCCTGCGGATCGGGAACTTGGTCTCTAACGTGACTCCCCCCGACACACACACTATTAAAATGCTTGCGTACAATTGTTACCAAATAAATGAATGGGGACTTTTCTTTCCTCCGTTAAACTTCAGGCCACTGTCCGGCAAAGTCCTGATGGTCAACAAACCCCAGCCTGCCTTGCAAAGGGGCCGATCCACACGGAAACCCACAGAAACGTGGCAATGTTATTTCCTCAACTTGCGGCTTTGCGAGGCCGTTTGCTTTTTGTTTCGAGCAACGCTCGGCACGGTCCTCCCAGGGCCGGTCGAGGCGGCTCCCGCCCTCCCCACCGCGCCGGTAGCAGCGCTCGCTCCCGGGTCAGCGGGGCGCTCGGAGGGGGCGGAGCGCGGGCTGTCCCAGGGCCAGGCCTCCGGGCGGCGACGCTCTGGCCGGGCCACCTCGATGGTCTTCGCGCGGGCGCGGCAGCCACGCGGTCCGGGCGCCAGGGGGCGCGCTGGCGGGCGCCGCGGCGCTCGGAGCTACGCGGCCCGACTCGCTTCCGCCATATTGGATGCCGCAGCCGCCGCCGCCGCCGCCAGCGCTTCCTCCTCCGTCGTCGCCGTGCGCTGCCGGTTCCTGCGGCCCTAGCGGCGGGGAGGTGAAGCCGGAGCCCGTCGGAGGAAGAGGAGGAAGGGGGTGGAGAGTGTAGGGAACGGGGCTCCCGGGGGGGGAAGACCGAGACGGAGCCGGGCGGAGGAGAGAGGCGCCGCGGCCCAGCCCCTCCCCCGCCGCCGACCCGCCCAGGCAGCGTTGTGTCCCCAGATCGGCGCTCCGCCCGCCCGGCGGCCATGCCCGCGCCGCGCGGCCCCTGAGGGCGCCCTCCCCCGCCAGTGCTCGCCCTTCCCCTCCGGCCCCGGGGTCGCCGCGGCCCGGCCCTCGCCAGCGCCCCTGCTCGCGGCTCCTCCGCCGCCGCCGCCTCCGTCTTGCCCTCCCCACGCAGTGCAGTGGCCGCCGCCTCTTCCGCCGCCGGGCTCCGGGCCTCCGCGCCGACAACATGGAGGCGGTGAAAACCTTCAACAGCGAGGTTGGTATCGCAGTCGGTCCTCCCCTGTGGCCCCCGCCCCCCGCCCGGGACGAGGCCGGCGTGCGGAGGGTGGGCGCGGGTGTGCGGGGCTTTTCGGGACGGGGCGCGCGGCGGCCTAGCGCCCCCGGGGGGGAGGGGTGTTTCTCCCCCCGGCGCCCCTCCCCCGAGCCCGGAGCGGGCGCCGGGGGAGGGCCGGCCCGGGCGGAGGGCGGTTCCGGCGTCCCCGGCGCCCTGTGAATGGCTGCGGGGTTGGAGGGAAGGCCCCGTTGGGCCCTCCCCCGGACCGGAGCCTCCGGGCTAGTCTCTCGGGGTCGGTTCCGCGGAGGCCCGGCCCGCCCCCCTCTTGCCCGGGCCTGTGGGAGGTGAACTCCAGGCGGGACATCCCCGTCCAGACCCCTCGGGGGTCCCGGCTGAGGCCGGCGCCGAGGGGGGAGGGTGGCGGTGCACGGAGAGCGCTCGGAGGGGCGGTGCGCTCGGGTCACCGTGCACGTAGCGTGTGTCATGGAGATCCTGTTGGCTGGGTCACCTGCCAGCTAGGGACTTGGGGGAAGAGGATGGTGGGTTGGGAGGCGAGGTCATGCTGTGGTTTCTTCTGTTCTTCGCCCCTCCGTCTGCTCCTCCCTGCCTCCCACCCCCCCGCCATCACGGCGTCAAGACAAATGGTGGGAAGAGGTCTGTGCACGGAGGGAGGGAGGGTGCCGGGGAAGGATTTCCCGTGGGCTCATTCACGTGTCAGGTCTCACACTGGGTTTGTACAAAGCAGGGGTCCGATTGTCCCTGTTTCATTGCATTTGCCAGCCAGCTTTGGGTGAAGTATATTTCAAAAATTGCTAAAACCCCGACTCAGACAGCAATGCAAACATGAAGTAAACATAACGAGCACATGACCACACAACCAGAATTATCCGTAACCTGTATGCCTTAGGGGGACAAAATTGAATGTCATGTCAACGACGCATGGATTTCAGGAACTTGGGATGTGAAAGTGCTGATACTTTATGCAGAAGTGTGAACACAGCCTTACCTCTCACAGTACCAGAGCTGCCGGGATAGTACCAAGAGGGCAGAGCTTTTAAAATCCGCTTTGCCGTTGTGTTTCTTTCCTTTTACTCATGTCCCCGCCTCCCCCCTAAGAATTGGCATCTGGGAAGCTCAGCGAGGAGGCTAAGAGTTAGGTAACGCCTGTGGATTGGGCTCTCCATGTGAGTAGGTAGCAGTGGCACAGCTGAATGAAAACAAGCCTTTTTGGTAAAGGATTTTCTCCTCCTTGATAAATAACCAGACTTGAGAATATTTTTCATTATACTTATGAATTTATAGCTGATAATTTCAGGCAAATTATAAAATTTGGTTCCACCCCCACAGTACTCTATGGTGCTAAAATCTGGAATAATAAATATTTAATGATTCTGTGTTCTAATTCGTTAATAGTTCACACCTGTGCAGGAAACCTCCTCCCCTGCCCCCAGCTCTGTGTAGCCTTTTTATTTGCTACATAGAGTTCTACAGCACTTAATACAATGTTAAACTTTATTATTTTTTAAACAAATTCTTTGTCTTCTTCCACTGCAATTATTTGATTTGCCCTACCGCACCCCTTTTTGATGGGTGTCTCCTGTTTGTCTAGGAGGTTCTTAATATGTATTCTCTGTGAAAAACAAGATCCCTTATGTGGTAGATAGAAACAAGCATAGCATGTATGGTTGATCACAGTAGAGCACAGTGGAATAGAAATGTTTTTTCATTTTAATATTGACGTGAAGTTTTAGGGACCTCACCTCTTATCTAATCTTTAGAGGAACAAGTAAGTAGTATTCCCATTTTAGTGTATGTAGCACTCATCCCTCCTCCCTATGGATTTCAAATAACTTAAAAAATCGTCAACTCCCTTATTTCCTAATATGCTCAAATTTCACCATGTTTGAAAGTGGGGTTAGCGTAAAAGTAGTAGCCATACTACTATAGGTTGAGGAAGGGAAATAAATTTGAAGAAGATCCACAAGAAGAATATGCTTAAACCTTTTTTTTTTTTTTTTTTGGTTTAAACACAAAATACATAATCTTTTTTTTTTTCCTGATTTTGAATATAGTTTCTGTGAATGTCTTACTATGCTTGCTGATGTGAAAATTTTGTGCAAGTAAGCACATAGTGGGAAATAATTCAGTAATAAGTGTTTTCCATGAAATCGTGTTGCAAAGTGCAAAATTAAAAAGAAATCTAAATTGTAGGATTAGGAGAAAAGACGTTTTAGGAGGTTTACTGTGTTTGGTTTTTAAAGGCATTTATCCTTGGGCTGAGCCCTTCAGCACTTTCTCTGCTACATTTGAAGGTATCTTTGAAGCATTGAATTGTGAAGAAATTCCATTTGCTTTACAAGGCACCAGAAAGTAGCCCTAAGCATAATGATTAATGTTTGTCAGTGAGATATTTTGATACTTAAAATGTGTAAAATATGAAATGCTTAGCTTTTATGGCTTGCTACTTCTCAGGTTTTTCAAGACTGCCTCTCCCACCCGCCCCAATTGGTTTGAAAACAAGATCATGCCAGACATTGTAGCCCTGGCTGGTGTGGCTCAGTTGGTTGGAGTGTTGCCCAGTGTACTGAAGGGTCATGGGTTCAGTTCCAGTCAGGGCAACCTAGGGTTCAGGTTTGGTCACTGGTCAGGGCCCATACTAGAGGCAGCTGATCAATGTCTGTCTGTCTCTCTCTTCCTCCTTCCCCCCTCTCCCTCCCTCCCTCCCTTTCCCTGTTCCTCTCTCCCCCTCTCATTCTCCCTTTCTCTCTCTAAAAAACAAAACAAAAACAAAAAAAAAAACCAACAAAAAAAGAATATAGGTTTTAATCTACAAACTGGATGAGTTTCAAGTCTGAAACACCTTACCTCACGCAGGACATGAAGGAGTCACGATTGTCCTGCTTCCCTCCCTCCCCCGCCAGTAATTTCTCCGGGGTTCTGTGGCCTCCCCACCCCTGTGTTCAAAATTCCTGTCAGAAGATCCTTCATGTGGTGTAATTTCTCTTAGTTATCACGAGTTAAAGGGGATTTAGGCTCAGGCATTGATATTTAGGTGCCCACTGTTAGTTTTGTGGGAAAACTAGAATTTCCACTTAACTGTCATTGTGATGAAATAGTTAATGCCATCACCACTAATGTCAATTCTGAAGTGAAAGAAAGAATGTAAGACTTCCTAAGAGTTGATGCTTGCTTGACTGGGCAGTTAACTCTAGAATTGTTATCGTTACAAGATATTGTAGTTGTTGATACTCTGAGATAGTGGCCTTTGCTTATTATGGTTTCGTGTTCTCACCTAAGTGGAAAGGGTCTCATTGGTCCTCTTACATCTGTGGACTACTTTAGTACCACAGTCGATTGATTACTGGATCGCAGGAGCTTTATGTGAGTTGTAAATTTATACTCTGTTCTTAAGAATGCCGCTGTGTGGAGGCCATTGTGGTCAAGTTTGCTTTTGAAAGAGGGAAAAGAGAATAGCAATGCATGATCCTTTGTTTAGAAAATTATAACTTAATTGGAGTAGGCACTTTAATAACGTTGGAACTCCTAATATATCGAACACAGAAGAACCTGTTATGCATTGATTATGCTTGGATAAGAAAGTGAATGGTGGTGGTGGATTTTGCTTATGTATTGGATATTTTTTCTATTTAAGGACTTTAAAAAAACAGCACCAATTCCAATTTCACACTTCAAAAATTAATAAATTTTTAACATAATCAAATACCAGTGAGATCATCCTTTTTTTTTTAGGTTCTTTGTATAGATAGTTGCATTACTATGGTTGTTTTCCCTCTATGATCCATTCTCTTGCTGCTCTGAATAGGCTGCATGGGAAGGGAAGATCTAGGACCAGATTTGTAGGTATGAGATGCAATTTAATTTTGGGATTTACCTTGGTTGATCAATTCTGAGAGGATTCTAGTGCCTTCTATCATTTTTGGATACCTAAATTCTTCGTGTTTTTGTCCTTAGGATCCTTTGGTTAGTCAGATAACTTACTCTTTAAACTTTTCCAGGATGCAGACTTCCCAGTCATTATAACACCATTCTATGCCTTGTCTTTCATATCAAAACTGAAATTCCACCTTAGTTTAACTCTATTTCCAGTTTTGTATCAAGAATGTTCATTTGCTTAACTATAGGACTTTTTTTTATAATACTCTTTCCACTAATATCTAGGGGTAGACATGGGTTGGTAGAAAACAGTGGAAAAGGTAGAGGGAGGAATAAATGTGAAAATTTTTAATTTGTGTATTTTCCCCTTTGTTTATGGTTCAGGAAAGGGAATTTATGTGAAGCAGCTATAAAACACTGCATTTCCTTTAGTTTTCATCTACTAAGGAATCTGTTTCTCCTTTTTCTTTCCTATTTTTAACTTCCCAGTGGGAGGTTTGGTTAATTGTATCAATCAGGCCTTTTTTGTTTCTTCTGCCTTGTGAAAATCCCTTAAAGATGTAGCATACTAAATGTTATAACAGAAGGAAGCCTTCACGAAACCCTCCCTGCCCCACTAGTTTAGATCAGGGTTTCTCTGCCTCAGCACTATTGTTATTTTGGACTAGGTAATTGCTTGCTGGGAGGAGCTGTCCTGTGCAGCAACCCTGAGTAGAAGCCAGAAATGTTTCCAGCCATTACCAAATGTCACTTGGAGGATAAAACTGACCTTGGTTGAGAATCACTGACTTAGCTCTCCTGTTAAACAGTCTTAAAGCACTCTGTACTTTCCCTTCTGGTGATTACTACAATTTTAAGTAATTACCTTTCCCCCCAGAGTGTAAGTGCCATGAGGACAGTGACCGTATGTGGTCATTGCTTCATATCCTTCATACATCGCAGTGTCTTAATACATGGTGTACACTAAATACAGATTTCTTGAATGGATGGATGGATGATATACTGGGCAGATGATTGCCCCTGGATCAGGGTAGTTAACACTTCTGGATATTTGGTTTTCCCTCTGTAAATAAATTACCAATTTGAGATTGTATTTAGATTTCCTGTTGGGAGATTCTTAGACTAAATATAAAATTAACTTTTTAAAGGGCTTAGTATGTATAAGTATTATTTTGAAGGTCATTTCATGGTATTGTAGGACTATAGGAGATTAGATGGATATTTTTATTTTTAAATCAAAACTTTGATGTGTTTATAATTTTCACTTTTTACTAGGGGGAGAGTCTGGAAGGGACTTGGCTTAGAATTAGTACTCATACACAGAATTTCAGATATCTCTTTCTAGGGCCAGTTTTGTTGGTGTTGGACAACTACTAATTCATTGTGATATGAGAATGTAATCAACCTTGATCTTGAACACTGGCTGAGCTCCTAAGCTCTTAAGTGAGCTCAACTTATTCTGGTTTTGTTTTCTCAACATATTTCTCTACTCCTCTCTCTCAGGATTGTGCCTCTACTCCTGCTTGTACAGACTGCTTTTCCAGCAGCATGGACACAAGAAGCATAGTAAGATGATTATAACCCACACAAGGCAGGCCCTTTGGAAAATACTAGGTTTAGATTGATACTGAAATGATGTCTTGATTATATGGGCAGTACTTGGGAAGCAGAATAAAGCTGGTCACTTAGAATATATTAGTAATCTTAAAAGAGAACATGCAGGGAATCAGTTTAATTTCTTCACACACAAAAATAGCTTAAGTGAAATAGGAGTTATTTTCTTAATAGTGAGCATAAATTATATATACTCTGGTTGCATTTATTTGCCTTCTGCTTCACAAAATTTACTGTATGTTTTCTAAAAAAATTCATTGCTTACTTAATATGACTAAATTGCAATTTGATGGTTGGAAATAAAATACATCTTATATTTTGAGGAAGTTCTTCAAACTATAAGATGACAAATCATTGACAGATATGCTGTAGGAATAGAGAAACAAAAATGACTAAATCAAATATTTGATTTTTTAATTACAGAAGAGCAGATTTTGGTAGTGGTACTATTTATGAGAAATAAATGCTGATGAGAAATGTTTCTGTAGCTTGTGATTTCTTATCTGAGTTAATACTATCTCAAGTTTGATTGTAAACATGATACATTTGCTTTCCTGATTTTGATTTTATGCATTTATTTTGTCTAATTCTGCTTTACATGAGTTTCTGATAAGACCATATTTTAAACTCAGGGAAGGGTATGCAAATATGTTACGGTATCTACTATAGGTCAAGATATAGCTTACAAACTTGGACATCTATTTAGTTAGAATGGGGAATATTGATTATTCATTGTTTTTGTTTTATTTTTTATTCATGTTTTTTAAAAATAATATGACTATTAAGTTAATGTATGCCAGGTTTTTAAAATAATTCTGCTTCTTAATATAGGTTGACTTGAAAGACCTGGGATTTAATTTTTTCGTTCATTTGTTCATTCATTTAACCAATATTTAATGGATGTTTACCATGTACCAGCTATTTTTCTGTCTGCTGGGATAGTGATAAACAAGAGAAGCTAAAGCTACCCTCTCGGAGCTTATGTTCTTGTAATCCTTGAGTGCAGTGGTCTTGCTGTAGAGCGAGTGAGGCTGGGTAGGCATTACTGACTTCAGTTGATTCTTTTCTAGGGATTGCTTTGTCTGGGACATTTCTCCAGGCTCAGATCTGCCTGGTTTGTTCTCAGCATTTTGCCTTATAGAATCCACATTGCTCATCTATTCAAAATAGAGATTGAGCAAGTAGACTTACTTAAACAAGAATATGGTATGTTTCCAACAATGGCCTAACATGTATTTAAAAATACATTTGGTATTTTGGAATAACTCTTCCTTATAAAATACAGCCAATAAGGATGTTTTCTTTGGTCCGTGAGATATTAGTGTCCACATATAAATGATTAAAAAATACTTTAAGTGGTGACCAAACCTTTATGAATTTAGAAGAATAAATTAATATTTTTATAATAAACTTTCCCTTGATTTGAGTATATGAAAAAATTTGGCTTTTCTCTCTCTCTCTCTCTCTCTCTCTCTCTCTCTCTCACACACACACACACACACACACACACACACACACTTATTTTCTGAATTTGATTTGATTCCTCGGAGCTTATTTGAATAGCATGTAAGTAAAGGAAGAAACAGTTTGGATCATGTATTTTACTCTGTAGAACTTGGGAAATGATATGAAAATCTTTTTGTACTGGGTCACAGTATCTAAAAGGTTGACCAGAACAGTATACCTGAAACTAATACGATGTTATATGTCAATTATCTTAATTTTTAAAAAAAAAGTTGACCAAGCCCTAGTTAATGGCTTTCTTTAATTTAGCAATGTTTTGATACTATAGTTTTATGGCAAAAAAAATCAATATAGCTATTTGCATTTATTGAAATGCTTGAAATTATATTGGTAAAAAGGATGTTGAATAAGTTAAAATTTTTGCAAACCAAAACATTTTATGCAGCAAGTGTCTAGTTTCTAGAACCAGCTGCTCACTATGATGAAAAATATCTGGCTTATGTATTTTTGAAGTACTTTTTTTTTTTTTAATAAACATTGATAAAAGTGAGCCGCTGTAATATATAGAGCTTTATAAACTCCTCTTTTCCCCACCCATCCTTGTATTTCAGTAGATCTTTAGGATAACCTTGTGAGGAAAGTAGGATAGGTATGACCCCCTTTTTACAAGTGAATAAATTGAGGCCCACCATTGTGGTTTTTCCCACCAGGAAATGCAGCTTTGTAAGTATTAGAGCTCAGACTAGAAGCACCCAGGTCTCAAACTCTGATCGAGATGTTTTTCTTATCCTTCCGTGTAAAGGATAAGAAAAATCACTTGATTTTTCACAATTTCTTCTTACTGGCAATGTCCAAATATAAGTTAACTATTTTTTTCTCAGTTTTTAAATTTTATTTTTACAACTTCAGATTTATAGAAAAGTTGTAAGAATGATAAAAGAATTTTTATGTATGCTTCATCCTGATTCCTTAATTATAACCATATTCTTTTTCTTTCTCTCTGAACACATGCAGGCTTTTCTTGGGGGAACATTTTGAGAGTAAATTGCATTTCATGATACCTTTTACTTACAAATCACTTTTCTAAGAAGAAAGACAAAAAAAAAAATAACATTGAAAGCATTGTTTCCTGATTTAAAAAAATAAATAAAGAGGACATTCTCTTATATAACCATTGTATGATGATCAAAATCAGGAAATTAACATTGATACAATGCAATAGTTGCAGACCTTATTCAAATTTCACTAATTGTACCAGTAATATCCTTAACAGAAAGAGTAAATCGTATACTGCATCTTGCATTCATTTGTCTTGTCTAGTGTTCTTTAGTCTAGAGCACTTAGTTATTAGTGTCTTTGTCATTTATGATCTTACTAGAGGCCCGGTAAACGAAATCGTGTGTGGGTGGAATCCCTCAGCCTGGCCGGTGATCGGGGCCATCGGGCCGATTAGGGTTAGCTGGGGAAAGGGACCGCGGGAGATTCGCTGGCTGCAGGAGGTTGGCAGTGGGAGCACACTGACCACCAGGGGGCAGCTCCTGCATTGAGCGTCTGTCCCCTGGTGGTCAGTGCATCCTCATAGCAACCAGTTGAAATGGTTGCTTAGGCTTTTATATATAAACTAGAGGCCTGGTGCACGAAATTAGTGCACGGGGGGGGGGGGGAAGGTCTGTCCCTCAGCCCAGCTTGCACTTTCTCCAGTCTGGGACCCCTCAAGGGATGTCCGACTGCCCGTTTAGGCCTGATACTGGTAGGATTGGGCCTAAACAGGCAGTCGGACATCCCTCTCACAATCCAGGACTGCTGGCTCCCAACTGCTCGCCTGCCTGCCTTCCTGATTGCCCCTAACCGCTTCTGCCTGCCAGCCTGATCACCCCCTAACCACTCTCCTGCCAACCTGATTGATGCCTAACTGCTCCCCTGCTAGCCCGATTGCCCCTAACTGCTCTCCCCTGCAGGCCTGGGTCCCCCCCCAACTGCCCTCCCCTGCAGGCCTGATCGCCCACAACTGCCCTCCCTTGCAGACCTGGTCCCTCCCCTGCTGGCCATCTTGTGGCGGCCATCTTGTGTCCACAGGGGGCAGCCATCTTGTGTGTTGGAGTGATGGTCAATTTGCATATTACTCTTTTATTAGATAGGATAGAGGTTTGGTGCACGGGTGGGGGCCGGCTGGTTTGCCCTGAAGGGTGTCCCAGATCAGGGTGGGGGTTCTCTTGGGGTATGGGGTGGCCTGGGTGAAGGGCCTGTGGTGGTTTGCAGTCCCACCATGCCCCCCGACGACCCAAGCGGAGGCCCTGGTATCTGGGACTTATTTATCTTCTATAATTGAAACTTTGTAGCCTTGAGCGGAGGCTAGGGCAGGCCAGGGCGGGTGAAAAGCTTGGCTTACTCCATCGCCGGGGAAACCCAAGCCTCCTGCTCGCTCAGTGGCCGCAGCCATTTTTGTTGGGATTTATTTATCTTCTATAATTGAAACTTTGTAGCCTTGAGTGGAGGCCAAGGCAGGCCAGGAAGCTTGGCTTCCTCCATCGCCAGGGAAACCCAAGCCTCCTGCTCTCTATGGCTCTGTGGCTGCTGTCATTTTTGTTGGGATTTATTTACCTTCTATAATTGAAACTTTGTAGCCTTGAGTGGAGTCCACAGCCGGCCAGGGTGTGCAGGAAGCTTGGCTTCCTCCATTTCCGGGGAAACCCAAGCCTGCTGCTTGCTCCGTGTCCGCAGCCATTTTGGTTGGGTTAATTTGCATACTCACTCCTGATTGGTGGGTTGGCTTGTGGGTGTAGTGGAGGTATGGTCAATTTGCATATTATTCTTTTATTAGATAGGATAGATAAATTGAGAATGGGCCAGTTATTTTTAGAATTCCCTCAATATGAATTTGCTTACTGTTACTTCATGGTTAGGTTTAGGTTATGCATTTGGCAGGAATATTCCAGAAATGATTGTGTCCTCTGGAAGTACATGATGTCTATTTATCCCATTAATGGGAATGTTAACTTTTTTTCTGCAAGTTTTCTCCATTGTAAAGTTACTCTTTTCTCCTTGGTAACAAATATCTTAAGGGGAGATATTTTGAAACAATGCAGATACCCTGTTACTCATTAAACTTGCACCCATTTGTTTTAGCATCCATTTAGTTCTTCCCTGAATCAGTTATTACTAAGATGGTTGCCAAATAGTGATTTTCTAAGTCTGTTCTTTATGTATTAGTTGACATTCTGTAAGAGCCTTTCTTTCTCCTCATGTATGTATGTATGTATACGTGTAGTATGAACTTATGGATTTCTTTTTATTCATTGGAGTGTTATTATGCTTAGATTGTCTCAGTTTTGACCAGTTAGAGCTCCTTCAAGCTGACTCCTGTGTTTTTTGTTTGACATGTGCTCATTATTTTTTGAGTACCCCCTTACTTTCTTGAATAATAAGACATTCCCACCCCAGCCCTGGAATCAGCCATTTCTCCAAGGAGCTCTAATTTCTTCTAATAGATATCTATTAACAGATTGAGCTGAAAATTATATATTTTTATATATGTACATAATTTTCTTTACCTAAAAAGCCATTGAGTTCACCCTGATGATATCATCAATACCATTCTAACATCGAAGGGTTCATTCTAGCCTTTCCCCTTTCCAAATGTTATTTGATCAATCATAAGGTACACGAAAGTAGTTTCATAAACCATATGTCTGTGAAAACAAACTTTTAGCCCTAGCTGGTTTGGCTCACTGGATAGAGCGTCGGCCTGTGGACTGAAAGGTTCTGGGTTCAGTTCCGGCCAAAGACATGTGCCTGGGTTGCAGGCTTAATCCCCAGTAGAGGGCGTACAGGAGGCAGCCTATCAATGATTCTCTCTCATCATTGATCTTTCTATCTCTTTTCCTTTCCCTTCCTCTCTGAAATCAATAAAGAAATACATTTAAAAAAAAAAGAAAACCTTTAACCAAATTTAATATTTGTTTATAGTTAATTTTTTATTTAGTCTTAGGGTACATAGTCAAAATACTGTGTTCAATCATTGCTTGGTCAGTTTTTTCCCTAAATGTAGTTTTATTCATTTAAAATATAATTAGGTTCAGTTTCTTCCTATTTGTATTAATTTTGTTTTCTCCTTTTTTTTTGTTATTTTTTAGTATGTAAAACATTAAACATAAGCAAGCTAACTTTAATCCTCCTTTACTTTTTACTAGCTTCAGCTTCATAACCACTTAATTCTTTGGATAAATAATTTTTTCCTTAACATTCTTAAAAATCAAATAAGCCCAGCCCTAGCTGGTTTGGCTCAGTGGATAGAGTGTCGGCCTGCAGACTGTAGGGTCCCAGGTTCGATTCCGGTCAGGGGCATGTGCCTTGGTTGCGGGCACATCCCCAGTGGGGGGGGGGGGGGGGTGCAGGAGGCAGCTGATCGATGTTTCTCTCTCACTGATGTTTCTGATTCTCTATCCCTCTCCCTCTCTGTGGGAAAGCAATAAAATATATTTAAAAAAAATCAAATAAGCCCAAACTTCAGAGGTTTCGATGTAGAGAAAGTTAAATCTATTTCTAATGGCACAGTTTCAATTCATAGATGGAAGAAAGTATGAATTTAAAAGCTTTCTTCTCTTGTGAATGGAATCTTTCTTCATAAGAGTCAGTAGACTCTTTCTGTAGAGGACGAGATAGTAAATATTTTAGGTTTTGTGGGTCACTTAAGGTATTTTTTGCATAGTCTTGTCAGTCACAATTCTTTGTAGGCTTGAGGGCCTACAAAAATAGGGCATGGGTCATACTTTTCTGGCCCCTGCTACAAACTTTGAAACCTGAGAACTTGAATTTATAGCATGCTACTTATAAATCAGAATTAAAATTGAGCAGGAAGTTATATTCTTCGTAGGTCTTATAAGGCTTATTTTAACATTAAAAACAAAACAACTTAAAAAGGCTGCATTAGTGAGAGTATTCATTCAACAAATTTCTTGAGCACTTAACCACTATGTGCAGACACTATTCTAGTTTCTAGAATTTTAACAGTGTGCAAAACAGATTTAATAAAAGATGCAAAAAAAACTTGCCCTCATGGAGTTTACATTCACTTTTTGTGTGTGGGTGTGAACTGGAAATGCATGTTTTCTTGTTCATTTAGTGACATTTTATCTACTAAACATTGTTTCCATGTTAATTGCAGAGTGAGCATTTTTTCTTGAAAACTTGATAAAATATACAGCAAAAGGGGTGAACCTAAAAATTTTGCTTATTGCTTCCCATATCTTCTTTTGTGTGAAGCAAGTTTTATTTGAAAATGATTCTCAGTCATAAAGCTTTCAGCGTGTAGCTGTACTAATTCACTAAAGGATGACAGTGAAGTAAAACCTTATTAATTGGGACAAAGGGCCCATACTTAATTTAGTAATAAGTACATGTGTATTATAGGATCTTTAAAAAATATTATCCAAGTATGTAATAGTAATTCAACTAATCTTTCTTTAAGGTTTTAATGAATGAATGAGAATGATTCTTAAAATACTTGCTTATGTAGTTTCTTGAAATAGGGAGAAATTCTCCTGATAATGTTAATGTTTGTCTAATAAAAGCTCAAGAACTACGTGCAAGTTATCTGTTTTGTTCCTGTTTAAATATCAACACTGCTGGAAAAATAAGTTTTACCATGTTAGATGTTTGTTGCTGAACGACTTATATCTATCTGAGTAGTTTTTCTGTAAGTGTTTAATAAACCAGTAAGTACTTTGAATTTATTTATTTATTTATTTTTGGTAAAACTTTATTGAGATGTGAATAACTCTTTGGCTTTTTTTACACCAAGAAGAGTGTCTTTTTTGTTTTGTTTACTCCTCACTGAGGATATTTTTCCATTGATTTAGAGAGAGAGAGAGAAACATTGATACATCGATGTGAGAGAGACACATGAATGGGTTGCCTCCAGCATGTACGCTGACCGGGCCTGGGAACTGAACTCATGACCCTTTGATGTTCGGGCTGATGCTCTTACTACCTAGACATATGGGCCAGGGCAGAAAAGTGGTTTTTAATGCAGTAGCAACTAGTGATTGGAAAGAATGCTAGAAAGTATTTGCTGGTTGAGTTTTATTATTTACTAGAGGCCCGGTGCACAAAAATTTGTGCACTTGGGGGTCCCTCAGCCTGGTCTGCGCCCTCTTGCAGTCTGGGATTCTTTGGGGGATTTCCGCCTGCTGGCTTAGGCTCGTTCCCTGTGGGGAGCCGGCCTAAGCTGGCAGTCAGACATCCCTCTCATTGTCCAGGAGCCCTTGCTGCTCCTTACCGCTCGCTGTTCCTTAGTGCTGCTCACCTGCTCGCTGCTCCTTAGTGCTGCCTCAGAGGTGGGAGAGGCTCCTGCCACTGCCACTGCACTTGCCCAGCTTCTGGCTGAGCGGTGCTCCCCCTGTGGGAGTGCACTGACCACCAGGGGGCAGCTCCTGCATTGAGCGTCTGCCCCTGGTGGTCAGTGCACGTCATAGCGACTGGCCATTCAGTCAATTTGCATATTATCTTTTATTATATCTGATGATGTGTATTATCAAGCATTGTATTCTGCAGAGCGGTTGCCAACATTAATTAGCTACCTACCTCCTTTTCCTCAGCTCATTTCCTAATAGGATGGGTTGGCAGTGAATTACCATAGAATTAGGAGAAGGTAATGTGATGAATATTATGAAACAAAGAATAATGATGTAGCCATTGTACATACTGTGTGTATAATCTTCTGTGTGTATCATGATGTATATACAGCATGAAGAAAGAGACATTGAATGAGGCAAAGGATAAAGATCATTTTCAAGTAAATGTCAACTTTGGGTAGGAGATAGGGTCGTGAGGAGTGACTGAATTAGGCAAGGATTTTCTGATGGAGGGCCTTTGTGTACTATGCACAAGACCTCATTTCTAATCAAAAGTGAGTGGAGATTCTGAAAGGTTTTAAATAAAAGCACAAGTTTTATATTTGTGTTTTAGAAAGGTGATTAGTATCTTTGTAGAGCAAGACATAGGGATGAGGTTGTGGGGAGAAGGAAGGTTAAATTAGTATAGAGGAGAAGAAGGGAAGAATGCAAGAGAAGTTTACTAATAATAGAGAGCTGGATATGAGGAAGAAGATGGTGGTACCAGGGCTTTGGCTAAGGGACCAGATAGATACAATTGTATAGAACCAATCACTAAGATGGGCCAGTCAGGAGGAGCAAAGAAACTTGAGCAGAAATAATTTGGTGGGTTGGGTTGAATGGGGGATGTTTTTTTTATTTTTATTTTTTTTACTTAGAATAAAAGAAAGATCTTAAGTATGGAAGGAGAGTTGAAATCACCCATATCTCCACCACCCAAAGACACTGACTATTTTGTTGACTACAGCAGTAGTGTTGTACTTCTTGAAGATTTGGTATCTGTGGGACATTAAGGTGGAGATATCCAGCTGGGTATATATAGGTCAGGCACCTAGGAAAAATAGGCTAGAGATGAAGATTTAGGAGAGGGTACAGTTGTCTAGAGAGGTGATGTAGAGAAAGAAGAGAATGAAGCTTAGGGTAAAATCTTGTAGATTTTTATATCTTCATCCTCCCCTCCCCCCCCCCCCCCCCCCAGAAGGCTTTGGTCCCTTTTCCCTATCATTGTATTTGTGAATACAAGGAGATTTAAAAGCAACTCCATAGAATATGCTTACTTTAAATTCTGCTTATGCAACCAGATGTTCCTGTGTGCAATTAAAACTTAAGTATTAAATTGAATGATCTATGAATAAAATTAAATATTTAAATTTTGTTTAATGAGATTTTAACAGAATTTCTTAACATGAAGCCTGCTCATATCATTCAGCATTTTGTTAGCTCCTCATAGTCACAAAATGCTTTATCTTAAATCTGTCTACAGTAACTGCTTTATTGTGAACATGGAATTGTGGATTTAAAGGCTATATTATTAGAAATAGAACCCATGTTTATTTGAGAAATTCCAGCTAATATGGTTTGTGGGGATTGGTTATGAGAGGATTTATAAATGAATTATTCTTCCTCTTGTTCTCATTTGGCCATTTTACAGTTACTAGTATTTCTAAAATTAAGAGGAGGTAAATTTAACATTTTTTCATTTTGATGTTTACAAAAGACATAGGAAAGAATTTAAATTAAATGAAGATTAATTGCTTGTTTCCCAGGGAAGATTTAAACTGAAAAGTCATTTTTATATATGTGTTTGTTTATATGTATATATTTTGTTTTCTCATGGAGAATCATTTCTGTTCCCTTTAGTTTTAGAGTAGGGTAGCTAAAGACTATTACAGTCATGTTATGCATTGTATCTATAGGAAGAGCTTAAGTTTGTGGTTCTGTGGTTGGGTTCCTTGTTTATTTCCATGCTTAATCTTGCTTCCAAGAAATTACAAATTTTAGACCTGAAAGACTTGTGATAGTATATCATTTAACCGACTCATTTTACGGGTGAAGAATCAGGTTTCTGATAAAACTTGTGTAGAATCACAGCTTATCAGAGGCATGTGCTTAGATGTCAAATAAGAAGAAATTTCTGCTCTGTGTCTTGGTTCATTCTAATTTTCATTTTCTCCATATGGATTTTTTTTGGAATGAGAATTTGGTAGTGTTTGTGTTGGAGGTGGAAGCGTGCAAATTGGTGATTATTAGTAGATTATTATCGTTTCATGTTAATGCTGGCCAGGATAAGAAACAAGCTGCAGTACTGCCACTCTTGTTCATAAAATAGGTTGCCATACGACAATAGCATGTATTTCTTGGCAGGGAGGTATTGTACAGTAACATCACTTAGCCAGCATTTTTCTAGCTACTCAGTAAAAACAGCCTTTGGTTATAAAGCTCATGTACCTTGATCTTTTTCGAAGGAGTGCCGTTACTCTATAAACCTGTATCCTTAGCATGTTTCTAATATTCACATTGTAATGATGGTGGCTACTTGGTAACTGCCTCCTTTAGATTTTCATAGATTACTGTTTAGAAGGCTCCTGGTGCAGGTATATTAAAGTATGACAAGGCTTCAAAATTAATGTGGTTACTATGAAAGTAAGATGTGATAGGTTACAATTGGCAAGAAAGAAGATAGTTGTTTCATCATTTAAAAAATGGCATTAGACAAGATAAGCTCTAGGATCTCTTAAATGTTAACCCCAATGAACAAGTTTTCCAATTTTTCTTAGTTTTAGTTTATTCATTTTAAATATAGGGATATAATGATGCCTTCCCTGACTAACTCTCATATTTAATTTAAATATTTAAAGTATTGGCTGGTTTTAAAATATTAAAAAATCGTTTGAATACATAAAATTATAAAATAATTTTATAAAGTATTTGGGAAGCTAAAGAATACTAGTTCTAATATTCTTAGTTTTCTAAAATTTTTGTTTTCTAAAATAGTTTTCTTAAAGAAAACTAAAGAATAAGAAGTAAAGGTAGCTTAAAAAAAAGGCCGCAACTGGGAACTTTTGGTGTCATTGTGAATATCTCTGTCACCCTGAAAGATATCTCCATGTTACAACATACTTAATACTGGATAAAATTATGGAGATTATGAGTATAAAGAAAGTACTAGATTATGTTCAGCATATTTTCCAAGTTGGAAAATTAGTTGAACAAAACTTTTCAGCAGCAGAAAGTAACAAAATACAAACCATCATGTATTTTGTATCAACAATATTAGTCAACATAAGAATTGTTTTACTAAATTCAAGGCTTTTAAGAAAATCAATTTTAGACAGTTATGAAGAGGATAATTTTTGCTTAAGAATATACATTTAGAGTATCTATTTCAGATACACACATACACATATTTATAATATTTATGTGTACATAACTGCATATAGAAAGGCTTGAAGGCTGGCAGCCTTACCAGCCTTTTAGCAGTGATTATGTCTTAAGAGAGCAGTATGTGGATGGGGTGCAGTGAATGAGAGCTTTTAATATTTAGAAATTTTCACAGTCAGCATTTATTACCATATTGCTTTTCTAATATGTCCCTCAAACCCAAAAGACTACATGTCTTAGCTTTTGGGAGAGGGATGCAGTTGGCCTATTTTAATATTATTTGAATTTAATCCTTTCGATAAAGTGAGTTTCCTTGTTAAAGGTTGGAAAACTGAAACCTGTTTGAGGATTGCTTAAAATTTATATTTAAAAGGAATTTATTTAGCTGTTAACTTGATCAGTAGACATATTAAGTTTCATAATCTGATGTTTTACAGTATTCTTGGTTATTACTTAGGTTGATACTATTACATGGTATGTCTCCACAGTTATCTATCATCTTAGTGACTCAATTTTATATGTTTATGTTTAGTTGGTTGCTAACTGGTGGACGTTTGTTTTTTTTTTGGAAAATTTGTGTGTTGGTAGCCAGAACTGAGCTTGAGACATGGTTTTGTAGCTTATTACCAATTTGAATTTAGTGAAGTCACTTAGCCTAGGTTTATATATCTATAAAATGAGAATAATAAAAGTCTTATTGGGCCATTCTGAAGGTAAAAGTGATACAGCATTTGTGATAGTGCTTAACCTTTTGCACTCGGATGTCGAGTGTGACTCGACACGGTTAGCATTAGAATAAAGGAATCGAGAAAAAAGCAAGCGAGTGCAAAGGGTTAATAACTGACATAGTGCTATAGACATGAAAAATGTTACTATTGTGTATGCTACAGTGTGTCTCTTTTTAGTCTTTGTAGTTGTTGCTCTCATTTCTGAAATGATTTTACCCTGAGGCCCGATAAGCTCTTCTTGTTCTATTTATAGTCTCTCTGATATTTGGTCTTCAGTATTTTATTCTATGTCTCTTCAACTATTGTCTCTTTAGGGATGACTTGTATTTTGGCTTTTCTCATCTGGGATTCAGTCTCATATCTTCTAGGCATTTTGTATACATTTGTTCAGGAAATAGGATTCTAATCACCTTGTCTTTCTTTACCAAACTTCTTACTTTTAGACTTTATGTTAGTAAAATCATGTTCCCAAATACACTTGAAAACTTGGGTACCTCCCTCTTGTCTATATCTTTTCAGTCATAGAATTCAGTGAATTATATTAAAAATGTTTTGCATCCTTCTTTTCCATTTTATTCTCAATCCTAAATAATAAAAATAAATATTGATACTTTAGTCAATGTCCTCATCACTTCCCCTTGCTATAAATATGTTTATCATATACATTGTTTATATGCAACACTATGAAACAGGAATATTTATTATAAGCAAAGCTCTGCACTATATATTCCTGTCTGTGTGTCTTGTTACGGGTACTCAGTGACAGCATTCTGTTGAGATTTTAATGCTTTCCCATTAGGAAATAGCCACTTCTCCAATCCCTTTTGAAAACTACTGTTCCTAAAGAGAGATTTACTCATGAGGGTGTTGCATATGTAAATAGTGTGGAGGCAGAATCACAGCTGAACAGGAATGCTTTCTTTTTCAAGTCAGTCCATTTTACTTCTGTTTTCTTTATTAATTTTCTCTGTTGTTCCCAACTAGATGTACATTTCATTTGTCTGAATAGTTCCCCCAGAAGCATTTTTTATTTATTTTGGCACTAAATTATGACGTGTGTTCTTGTTTTCATGAGGCAAAGTCTTAACCCTTTGCACTCGCTTGCTTTTTTCTCGGTTCCTTTATTCTAATGCTAACCGTGTCGAGTCACACTCGACATCCGAGTGCAAAAGGTTAAGTGTTTAAATACCATTTTATTAGTATACTAGAAGCCCGGTGCACGAAATTCATGCATGGTGGGGGGGTGTCCCTAAGCCCAGCCTGCACCCTCTCCAATCTGGGACCCCTTGAGGGATGTCCGACTGCCCGTTTAGGCCCGATCCTATTGGGATCGGGCCTAAACGGGCAGTCGGACATCCCTTTCACAATCCAGGACTGCTGGCTCCCAACTGCTCGCCTGCCTGCCTTCCTGATTGCCCCTAACCCGCTTCTGCCTGCCAGCCTGATCACCCCCTAACCACTCTCCTGCCAGCCTGATTGATGCCTAACTGCTCCCCTGCCAGCCTGTTTGCCCCTAACTACCCTCCCCTGCAGGCCTGGTCACCCCTAACTGCCCTCCCCTGCAGGCCTGGTACCCCCCAACTGCTCTCCCCTGCAGGCCTGGGGCCCCCCTCAACTGCCCTTCCCTGCAGGCCCGGTCGCCCCGAACTTCCCTCCTCTGCTGGCCTGGTCAACCCTAACTGCCCTCCCCTGCTGGCCTGATCGCCCACAACTGCCCTCCCTTGCAGGCCTGGTCCCTCCAACTGGCCACCCCTGCTGGCCATCTTGTGGCAGCCATCTTGTGTCCACATAGGGGCAGCCATCTTTGACCACATGGGGGCAGCCATCTTTGACCACATGGGGGCAGCCATCTTGTGTTTTAGAGTGATGGTCAATTTGCATATTACTCTTTATTAGATAGGATTGTTTCTCTGTTAAATGCCATATGGGACAAGAGGGGAGAAAAACAAATACGTTAATCCACTAATAGTTAAGTAAATTGTTTCCTCATACACCAACTTTTTAATATACACGTTTCAAATAAGCGTCTCCATAAAATTATCTGTGATTACATTTTAGACACCTCCTACTGGGGATCTAGCCTGCAACCCAGGCATGTGCCCTGACTGGGAATTGAACCATGATCTCTTGGTTCATGGGTCAGTGTTCAACCACTGAGCCACACCAGCCAGGCTGTTCTGTTTTATTTTAATTGGGCTAGCATTACCTTGAGAACGTTCTTATCTAGTGGGTTAGTTAGGTTATGGTTTGATAAAAAGTAAAAGACCATTTGACGGGGAGAGAATAGCATGAAATAGAAAAGTAGAACTTTTGTTCTTTTTAATTTTAAGGAAATATTCTATGTCTAATAAATTATATGCAGTTGTTATAACTGATATTTTCTGAATATTTTTCCTGGTATTATTTTGCATTTAATTCATACATATATAAAGTTGTATATATATGTTATGTACAAATATTATGTACAAATATTTTGTATTTGTTACATAACACATTAGACATTTTCTTACTTGTACATTAATAAGTTTCTATTACTTAGTATACCTTAAAAAATCTCTCTTTCTGGACTTTTTAAAAACTGTCATGTAATATGTTATATAAAAATAATCGTGATAGATTATCCTGTCCATTTACTTAAAATATATAATCCTGCCCATTTACTTAAAATATATCGTCACTAGTGAAGTTTTTATACCTCTTGTGTTTAGCAGCATGCTACATTTTTTGTCGATACTGTAATTTTTTTAAGTTCTAAAATTTCTATTTTTATTTTGTAGTTTCTTTTTCTCTGCTGAAACTTCTTTGCATTTATTTCAACAGTTTTTCTCCTTTACCTTATTGAGGATGATTATAACTTTAAAGTCTTTGACAGATAACATCAGTGTCATCATGGGATTGGTATCTGTTATCTTTTCCCTTGAGCAGTGTGGACAGATTTTCCATGTGTGTTGGTGTGTGTGTGTGTGTGTGTGTGTGTGTGTGTGTGTGTGTGTGTGCACCAAGTAGGTTTGGCTTGTATACTGGACATTTTTAGTATTGTAGGACTTCATTAAATCCTCTGGAGAACGTTGATGCAGGCCTTCAACTTGGTAAGGTTCGGGATGCAAGTTCTGTGTTGCCTTTTTGTGGTTGTTCCAATGTCACTTCAATTTCAGAGCATTTATTTTGCTATTTAGGTGTGCCCAGCATATGTGCCACTCAGGAGTTAATCTCTGGGCATTGGGTTTACACAGGTTTTAGTTCTCGGAACCTTTGCTGCTGGGTTTCTTTGGGTCTCTCATGAAGGCCCCATTCCAGAGATGAGCCCAGGATTTGTTAGTTCCTACACGGAATTAGGGGAGCTTCTTCTCCAGCTTCGTCTGGGTTCCCCCATACTGTGTCCAGGTCCCAGGGCTTCCTTTTCCTGCTTCCTCTTTCTGGAGATGGCTCTTCTCTTGGGGTTTTAGATTCTGGTGTGGCAACAGTGGCTGCCCTCTAATGCTTAGAAGGGCCAGGGGAGAGAAGGAAGGTTGGGGAATACAGGAAGAGCCCCTCCCTGAAAACATGGAGAGGTCCTTTTGGCTAGCTGCTAGGCAAAGGGGGTCTCCCCTGTTGGTTTTGCTGGTAGTATTGGCAAACCTGTTGGATTCTGCCAGGTCTGGGATCAAAGCCCAGAGATAACAGAGGAACACCAAACACTGTGAAGTTTACCGCAGCACCCATACACAGCCTCCTCCCCTGCTGTCAGTGGTCATACTCAAGTTTGACTCTGGTCTTCAGTTGGCTTGCTGTTTTCCTTTTCAGAGTCCTCTGGCAGTTGCTTTTTGTAGTCTGGCGTTTTAGTTGTAGTCAGTGTGAGAGAGGCTGTAGTTGTCTCACTACATCTTGGCTCACTGTAACTCATGTACTTTTTTTAAAGAGTATTTTTTAACCCCCTTTATTCCAAGAATTTGGAAAAGATATAAATTTGTGCATTGAATTAAGGACCATGCAAATAAATTTTTGTGATCTAAATTTAGTTTTTTTAATGGTCTTTGTGGGAGGGGGATTGATTACAGTTTTTCTGTTAGTAACACAGTTTTAAACTATAACTTAGATTCTAAAATAAATAGCTTCCTTTATATCAGTATTAAAAACTGTAATGTTAGCCTTAGACATCTGACAATGCTTGAGAAATATGATATTCTACTTAATAATAAAAAAGATTAATTACTTATTTGAAAATGCGTATAGCCCATAGGAAAGCATAATTGGTTATAAAGCACATAAACATTTATATTTGTCATAATCTTGTTAGTACTTACATATATCAGATTATGGTCTTATTTCCTTTTTTTTTTTTTTAAACAAAAGGATTTCTTTTTTCTCCCTCAAAGCTTGGTATATAGGTTTGATCTTACTAGATAGAGGTTTGCTTCAAATTTATAATTTTAAGAAAATAGACATAATTTTCCCTTATGTATTTGTAATTTTAAAACAAGAGGTTGTGGATTTGAGATTCTGAGGAAGATGTACAATTTTGCATTCTCTTCACCAAATAACATTTACTACCTTCATTGTGTACTTAAATACACACTCTGCAAACTGTGTCTATTTGTTTATTAGAATATCTTCTGTCTCCAGATGTACTGTACCCAATTCGTTCCATGAGGACAGAGACCTTGTCTGCCTGTTCTATTGGGTCTATAGTGCTGGCACTAATGAGTATATTTGATTTGAGTGATGAATTGTTGAGTTATAGATGACTTACATTTTCTATCTTTTGTGCTTAATTGTATTTTCCATTTTTTTCTGTACTAAAATATTTTTATAATGAGAAAAAAGTATGTTGTTTTGAAAAAACAGTTCTTTCTATGTTTACTCACTGGTTTTTAGGTATAATAACATTTGGGATTTTATGTTACAAACTAGTAACCCTGCGCATGAATCTGTGCACCAGTAAGCTCTCTGCGGGGCCTGGCCCAGAGGCTCTCCGCGGCACAGAGGCCCATCTGTGTCCTGGCCTGGCCAGAGGCCCACCTGCGCCCCAGAAAGCAAGCATTCTGCCAGGCCGCTCACGCGGCCTGCTCTCAGCGGCCGCTCCTGCCCCTCCCCCCTCCCCTCCCCCAGGACTGGAAGACTCCGGCGGGGCTGAGTGGACTGGGCGCCGCCATCTTGTGGCTATGGGTACCACCATACCATCTTTGTGATGGAGTGATGGTTAATTTGCATATTACCCTTTCATTAGATAGGATGGTCTATTTTTTTTCTCCAAAGGTGCATTTGAAACTGTTCTGAAGTTTTCATACTAGCACAACACATTACTTAGTATAAATAGTTAAAAGCCTGATCTGAGGGGGTCCTTGCAGAATATCTTTAACATAATCGTTTGGCCTTTGCTCTTTAAAAAATTCTGATTGCTCAGGAATATTGCTACTTCAGTAGAAGTAAACCCACACTTATATTTTTAGAGTTTTATTTCAAACCTTTTTTTACAGAAAAATTTAATTTAAAAATCTTAGGAGGAAGTCACTGTTGGTCACATTATTATTTTAGAGTGTGCTTTTCTTAATGTTGAATCTGATACAGTTAATTCTAATGTTATTTTCTGGTTACATTTTATGTCAAAGGCATCTGACTTTGTGTGTTACTTTGTTACATGCTTATATTGTCTAATATTTTATGTTGTGTCTCATACCAAAAATAATATGGAAGGTGGTGTTCTATGGGGAAGGAGAATTTGTATGTTAGGGAGTGAGAAATTTTGGATGTAGAGAATACCTAGTTTTTGACTTGTTGAAGTAAAATTTGTAATAAGGTGTATTGGTTCTCAAGTATTAAAGTTGGTGAATTATAGGCTCTTTTTAAAAGTTAAATTTATTGGGGTAACATTGGTTAATAACATAATTTTCAGATACACAACATTGTGCTCACCATCTGTTACCATCTATTTTATTCCCCGCACCTCCCCACTCCCTTGATCTCTGGTAACCACCATTCTGTTGTCTGTATGAGTTTTTGTTTGTTACTTTTTGTTTGATATCCTATATAATAAAAGCCTAGTATGCTAAGTGTCCAGTCGTCTGGTCATCTGGTCAGCCAGTCAAAGCATAATATGCTAATGATATGCTAAGGCTGCTCAACCACTCGCTATGACGTGCACTGACCACCAGGGGGCAGACACTCCTACCAGTAGGTTAGCTTGCTGCTGGGGTCCAGCTGATTGGGACTGAGCCAGATGGGCCAGACATACCCTGGAACCCTCCCTTGGTCCCTCCCCAGCTGGCCAGCCTCCTGCGTCCCTCCCTGGTCCTGATGGTGCACTGGTAGGGCCCCTTGGTCTGGCCTGCGCCCTCTTGCAATCTAGGACCCCTTGGGGGATGTCGGAGAGTAGGTTTCAGCCTGATGTTGGAACAACTGATCGCTATGACGCACACTGACCACCTGGGGGCAGATGCTCAATGCAGGAGCTGCCTCCTGGTGGTCAGTGTGCTTGCACAGGGGGAGCACCGCTCAGCCAGAAGCTGGGTTCACGGCTGGCAAGCGCAGCGGTGGTGGCGGGAGCCTTTCCCACCTCCACAGCAGCGCTGAAGATGTCTGATTGCTGTCAGTTGGACATTCCTTGAGGGCTCCCAGACTGCAAGAGGGCGCAGGCCCGGCTGAGGGACCCCGACCCCTCCGAGTGCACGAATTTCAGGCACCAGGCCTCTAGTTCCACATAAGAGGGAAATCATACAGTTTTTGTCTTTTTATATCTCACTTCACTTAGCATAATACTCTCATGTCCTCTCTAATACCTTGATTTTGAGTGGTGGGCATCTGGAATTCTGCAGGACAAATTATTTTTCTCTTTGGTTATATCTTCTTTTGTATGGACTGTGCCTTGAGTATTCTTCTCTGTTTCATCAGTTACCAATCCTTACCACATTTCCATTTCCTGGAAATTTGTGACGTTTTGTCTGCTGATTCTATAATCCTCATTCTGCTTTTCATTGTGAGTTGTTATACCTTCTGAATTTTTTATTTCTTTATTGTCCTCTCAATAGGGAGAGGAAAAGACAAATGTCTGTGGTTAGCATGCTATTTTGCATTGAAATTGTCAAGATTGTATTGCTTCAAGAACTTGTATGATTTCTGATTTCTTTGTAGATTTAAGGGATCCTAACTAGTACTCTCAAGTCCCGAAAGGACCACTGTAGAAAAAATGGATTGAGTTGATTACTGTTTTAGTTACTGTAGGTTCACACTTAAGGTTAATTCCATTGGTCATAGAACCAACAGCTTTGAAGGCATAATATTAGTCTGTAAATGAGCAAGATTTCACCCAAATTTTGAATGTCCTTTGGGGTATGTCACAATTAAGTTCTTTGCTGGGTTCTTCCAAGGTCATAATAGTATTTATTTAGTAGTGTTCAAGTTGAAAAAGGCACTCATTTTTGAACTGCAGAGTACTTGAAATAATAAGCAATAGAGTACAACATTTTAAGTTTGGGGTAATGAGCTTCACTCAGTGTGTAGATGAGGGAGGGCATGAAGATGCTTTCTAAGGACATGAGATTGCAATGTTTATCCCCCCAAATAGTGCACATTTGTAGAGTTGAGAAATACTGTCCAAATGCAGGGGTTGGCCTGCTTTTGTAAAAAAGTTTTGTTGGAGCACGCCCTGTCCATTTATATATGGATTGTCAGTGGCTGCTTTCTTGCTATGTGAATAGAGCTAAGTATAAGGAGTGTGATAGAGATCATGTGGACTCCAAAGCCTAAAATATTAACTGTGCTGACCCTGACCTGGGTAGTAATCAACAACTTAAAAAATCTTTTTTTTTTTTTTTTTTTTTTTAAATATATTTTATTGATTTTTTAACAGAGAGAAAGGGAGAGGTTTACAGAGTTAGAAACATCGATGGGAGAGAACAACTTAAAAAATCTTTATTAGAAATGAAAGTTTTTTGTTGCAGTAGCCACTAGCATATAAGATATCTCAGTTTAGGTAAAAGATTCTTCATACCTTGATTTGATTTGCAGAAGTTGTTTTTAGATCTAAAAATAAGCATTTGATGTGGTGCCTACAAGTGATAGTATAGAATTTTAAAATGTTACTAATTCAAAGAGCACTTATTTTTCAGTGTACCTGAGGGGAATTGAAACATAAATAATGAATTAATTAGACTGAAAACCCAGGCTATTGTTTACATCTTTCCTTTAAATTGGTAAGTCTTGAGTAGCCGAAGGAAGGGGCAGGTCAAGACTGGATTTCATTTCAATCACTGGGGTCAGATGGATAGAGTTTGTGTAAGTAAAGAATTGTTCATACAGTATGAGATAACATGAGAACATAGCACGTGACGGGGGGAAAGCTTGAATTTGGAAGCAGAGTGTAGACACAGCAGGCATCAGTAGCCCTAAGGAAGTTAAAGTAGTCTAAACTGAGTGAGTAATTGGATGGAATGGCATAGCAGGATCAGCAGCCACTTTAGACTTTGGAAAACATGGTAGTAGGGAGTCAGACCCCAAGAAATAGGTGGTGGGATTACAACCCGTATTTGAGAACACTGGGTCTGCAGAGAGCCCAGGCCTCAGGAGCAAGCAGCCACGTCTGTCTTCTGACTCAAACACTGAGAGGAGAATTGTCAGGCAAAGGAAAAGAAGGTCCCAGAGTCAACTTTTATTCTTCTCCAGCATTTTCCATTGTTCAAACCATGGTGTGCTTTCTGTCCCGGATCAAATGTTGAGTGATAGGTTATATACAGGTGTCTCCCCAAAATGTACACAGTTTAACAGCTGATAGTTCAAGTGATGTTTCTTTTCAGATTTAACCCATTGGAATTATAATTATTCAAAGTGTGTTTGCATTTTTTTGGAACACCCTGAATTTGATTAAAATGAGGGTTTAAAATACTGAATGGTTATAGTGACATCCATAAAAATTCTCAAGTCTTTGATGGAGGTCCAAGATGATTGAGTTTGATGCAATGGTGGAATATATAGAATATTTAAATGTGAAGATGGAAATAGAGTAGAAGGAAATTGGATGATGACAAGCTGTTTCTGATGTCATGTGCTGGGTAACACTAGTTCATTAAATGTGTAAATTTATACTCCACCTACTTCAAAAAGAACTTGGAAGCATCTTAGCATTGTTCATCACAGTTGAAAATAGATTTTATTTTTGTATACAACAAAACTATAGAAAGGACCTTCAAATGGCTTAGTGAAAACATGTTTGATGGGTCTTTTAATGTTGTTCACTTAATGGAGAATAACTACCAAAGAGGAGCATTTTAATTTTAATAATGGCCAACTTTGTTGAGCTACTTTATTGTGTTCTAAAAAGTTTATATGCAATGTTTCTGTGAAATGAGTATTTTTATTTTATAAATGAGAAAACAGCTTCCAGAGGTTTAACAACTTGTAGTAAGATGATTTAGTTGGAATTCAAATCCAGTTCTTTCTGTGTAAAGCTTGTGCAATGCTGTGTCTTGTATTTGTTCATTTTAATTTATTAATAAGCATATATTCTCTATTGGACACAGAGGATACAGTTTGGTGCAAAGGGAAAAAATCTAAACAAAGTCAGGGTTTCATTCTTAGAGCTTATTCTCTAGTAGGAGAGGGCGGTAGTGGATCTCAGATGGGCAGCAATGAATTCTTCGCTTTGCATGACTTGTTACAAGCACTATAGAATGTGTTGATGTTATTTTGCACCTGGTGAGTAGACTGGCATGGGGTAGGAATTGAGTCTACAAATATATTGAAGTTCCCTGTGAGCTGGACAGAGATGGCACTTCTTAAAGGATCTGATGAGATCCTAACCCTGGTTGGGCATTATTATCAACAGGTGGGCAGCTTTATGGGAACTGAATGTACTTCTACCAGGATTGATTTCAGCTTGCACAGCTCTTGGTGTACAATTAACCTCTTGTTAACTTAAACTGCATTAAAGAACTTACATCCTTTGTCTTTTACTAATACTCAGATATTAAAAATCATACAGTAAATGCCAAATTACTGCAATGACTACTTCGAAGGCAACGAACAGTAGAGTGAGAGCATAAAAGGTTTTGATCTGGTTGGGGAGGGAGTAGGGAAGGCTTTCCTCATTAGGTGATGCTTTAACTAAGGTGGATGAGTGTGCATTAACAGCGGGGAGGCACTGATGGAGAGAGAGTATTCCAAATAGAACAAACCCATTTTAAAGGCTTTGAATTGGGAACTGAGAAAGATCTTTGTGCCTGGAGCATAGGGCTGGGGAGGGAATCATGGGGTGAAATGAAACTGGAAAGGTAGGCAGGAGTTAGATCAAGCAGGACCTTGTATATATAGATTTTTGTGTTTCTTCAAAGAATGGGAAGTCACTGACCTTTTTAAGGGGTAGAGAGAATGGTTGGTGAATATTAATCACCTAATCAGATTAGTTTTTGTAAAGGTAGACATGCCACATTTAGGTGTTCTCTGTATGAGAGATGAAAGTAATTTGGACTATGGTTGTGGTCATGATTGGAGGAGGAGGAGGAGGAGGAGGAGGAGGAGAAACAAATATGGGGAAAACTGGGTAAAATGAATAGAATTCAGTGGTGGATTTCTAGTTTATTAATCAAACTTGCTTCTATCGTCTGTACAAGTTGTTTTTGCAGTGTTGTAATGACCAAAGGTTAGTTTCCAGACTTGTATATAGTATCTTACAGCATTATTTAAAATCTTAGCATCACTGAGTACATTGCAAATTTTAATCACTATTCATTTAAGCTCAGTTATTTGTTGTTTCCTAATTCACCACCTTGTCTCAGTTTTCTCTCCAAGCAGTATTATCCTTTGCTTAAAATGGAAATTTCAAAACAAAAAAAGATTTTTTTGAGGGGGAGATTATTGCTAAACAAGAAATCTATTGATTTTTTAAAAAAGTTTTGAGATACAATTCACATGTCATATAATTAATCAGTTTAAAGTGTATAATGCAGTAGTTTTTAGAATTGTTGTATAACCATCACCACATTTAATTTTAGAATATTTTCATTACCCCTAAAAGAAATGCCGTGCTCATTAGTACTCACTCCTTACTTCTTACCAACTCCCGCCTCTTCCACTTTGAAGACAGTCACTAATAGATTTGTCCTTTCTGGACATTCTATATAAATACTAGAGGCCCAATTCATGAAATTTGTGCAAGAGTAGGCCTTCTTTCCCCCTGCTGCCACACTGGCTTCCCTCTGGCACCCAGGACCCAGGCTTCCCTTGCAGCCCTGGCTTCATCCAGAAGGTCGTCCGGTCTAATTAGCATATTACGCTTTTATTATTATAGACTAGAGGCCCAGTGCACAAAATTTGTGTGTGGGTATGGTCCCTAGGCCTGACCTGCGATCAGCCATCTTCCCCAGCTGCCTGCAGCCGGCCCCGCCCTCCGCCGCCACCCACCCCTGGTTCCCCATTCGCCATCGGGTGATCAGTGCCTGACAGCCAGAGGAAGGGACCGAGAGGTGTTCAGTGCACCTCATAGTGACTGGTCCAGCGGTCGTTCTGCTGTCAGGGTCAATTTGCATATTACCCTTTTATTATATAGGCTAGAGGCCTGTTGCACGGGTGGAGGCCGGCTGGCCTGCCCTGAAGGGGGCCCCGGATCAGGGTGTGGGTCCCCGCTGGGGCGAGGCCGCCCTGAGCGAGGGGCCTTGGGCATTTTGCAGGCCGGCCACACCCCCGGCTTTGTCAGGAAGAACGTCCAGAATGATATCAGGAAGACATCTGGTCTATCAGGTCTAATTAGCATATTACCCTTTTATTAGTATAGAATACAGGCCCTGTGCATGAAATTAGTACACGGTGGGGGGGGGGGGGAGGGTCCCTCAGCCCAGCCTGCACCCTCTCCAATCCGGGGCCTCTCAGGGGATGTCCGACAGCTGGTTTAGGCCCAATGCAGGATCGGACCTAAACCAGCAGCTGAACATCCTCTCTCAATCTGGGACTGCTGGCTCCTAACTGCTCGCCTGCCTGCTTGATTGCCCCTAACCACCCTCCCCTGCAGGCCTGATCACCCCTAACTGCCTCTGCCTTGGCCCGTGCCACCGTGGCTTTGGAAGGAGGACCGGACGACTGGAAGATTTCTGGTCTATCCAGTCTAATTAGCATATTACCCTTTTATTAGTATAGATAATACCATAATTGTCTGTTGTTTTTTCATTTAAAATTTTTTATATGTTTTTATTGTTTTCAGGGAGAGAGAGAGAGAAAGAGAGAAACATGGATAAGAGAGAAACATTGATTGGCTGCTCTTGCATGTCCCCTACTGGGGACCAAGCCCACACCTAGGAGTGTGCCCTACCTCTAATCAAACTGGCAACCTCCTCCTGGTGCATGGGTTGATCATGAGCAACACTGGCCAAGCTATTTTATTTTTAAATTAATATGGCTTTTCTTTTTCTTTTTTTAACTGAGTATAGTAATTTTTAAATACATCTGTTTTGTAGCACGTTTCATTTTTGTTTTTCATGGCTAATAATTTCTTTATTAAATTTTCATCAGTTGGTGGACATTTGGGTGGTTTTCACTTTTTAAATGAGTTTTTTCATGAATAATGTTGCAGTAACCATTTGTGTACAAGTTTTATGTGACCGTATATTTTCAACTCTCTCATATATACCGTACTTTCCGGCGTGTAAGACGACCTTTTAACCCAGGAAAATCTTCTCAAAAGTCGGGGGTCTTATACGCTGGAAAATACGGTATTTACAATTTAGAATTAAAGTGAGTTATTGCCAAATGATGGGTGGGTTACCGTATTTTCCGGCGTGTAAGACCCCCGACTTTTGAGAAGATTTTCCTGGGTTAAAAGGTCGTCTTATACGCCAGAAAATACGGTATTTACAATTTAGAATTAAAGTGAGTTATTGCCAAATGATGGGTGGGTTACTACTTGGGAGTGGAATTGCCGGGCCATACTGTATATTATTATGTTTCATTTTTTAAGAAACTGCCAAATGGGTTTCCAAAGCTGCTGTACCATTTTACATTCCCATGAGCATTGTATAAGGGTTCCAGTTCCTCCACATTCTTACTACACATTATTTTCTGTCTTTTTTACTATAAGCAAGTTGACTTGATACCTCATTGTAGTTTTGATTTTCGTTTCCCAGATGGCTAATAATGTTGAACTTGATTTTTAAAAGAAAGGCAGTAC
Source organism: Eptesicus fuscus (assembly GCF_027574615.1). NCBI lineage: Eukaryota > Metazoa > Chordata > Mammalia > Chiroptera > Vespertilionidae > Eptesicus > Eptesicus fuscus. Next base: position 91,587,759 of record NC_072482.1, read on the forward strand.
TTTGATTTCATTGAGAATATAAAATTGGAAATGTTTGGTAATTTCATATAATTGCTTAGAGACAGTTTTGCTGAATTTAAAATTTGTTGTGGCTCAGTTGGTTGGCGTGTCCTCAGTCAGGGCACATACCTAGGTTATGAGTTCAATCCCCTGTTTGGGCAGATATGGGAAGGCAATTAATTAATGTTTCTCTCTCACATTGATGTTTCTTCTCTTTTCCCTCCCCTCTCTCTCAAATCAATAAGCATGTCCTTGGGTGAGGATTAAAATTTGTTGTTGTTGTTTTTATCAGCTGTATTCCCTGAATGACTACAAGCCACCAATTTCGAAAGCGAAAATGACCCAAATCACTAAGGCAGCCATCAAAGCTATTAAGGTAATACATTTTATTCTTGTTTTTAAAAAGAAAATGCTGCACTAATATTTTGGAGCTGGGATAATTTTTATAGATTATATATGTTCTTCCTCTTTATAGAGTTAATACATATTCATGGAGAAAAACACAAAAATGAAAATCTGTCATTGTAAACTCTCCCACCTAGAGATAAACACAACATTTTGATAAATGTTCTTTCATAAACTTGGAGCCAGCATTTTTCCTTACTTTTCTTAGGTGGGTAAGATTTTAGGCATAGGCACATTTTGGAGGATGTGTGTAACGCTGTTATTTGGCATACTGACTTTACAGAATGTTGAAATCTTGAATTAGTAAAATTTTTCTAAAAATTTTTTATTGATTTTTTTCTTATTGATTGGATTTAATATTTGAAAATGAGCCATTATGGAAAATAATTGAGCCTCATTGTACATAGGGCATTTGAATTGTGGGAAGAGGCCACAGACATTTAGCCATTGCTCTCATACAATGGTTTTGAACATGTTGACTCATGGATACTTCTGAAAATCTCAGGAAGAGGTTGGATCTTCTCTAGAGAAGTACACATATACACAAAATTTATTGGCATTAAGGACCTTTTGAAGCTCAGCCATAGACATCTCTCCAAGAGGTTCCTGTCCCCAAAGCTAAGACTCCCTGCTTGAGCAGGGCTATTAAAATTGAGAATGAGTGCTTTTTTTTAATTATGTAGTTACTTATTAACCTGTGGATATTTGGTGGTATGTTTTCCTACTCTGAATAAGAACATCAGCAATACTCTGACATACCAGGGTAAGCAGGGAGATAATGACTTTGAAAACAACTCCCTTGCATACATTTATTAATGCTATTTGTTGACATTTATTTGATTTTTCTCCTACTATGCTAATTTAGCTAAAAAATGATACTGTAGAAAATCTTTTCCTTCTGCAAAAATAAGAATATATATCTGCCAGTGTGCTTATCACAAATATTTTGCTGCCGTTATAACTATTTGTGAAAATACGCTTTCATGAAGAATTAAAATTCTTGTGTATCTGTGTTAATGTAACACATCTTGAATATAATGACCATGTATGTACTTCAGGAATTCCTTTACTGATTAGACATCATAGGTAGTTGTAAAGACCAGTTACATGAATGATTGTCTAAAAATTCATGATTAATATTCATTGTTTTGATAGACCTTTGAAACTATAGTAAATCCTATGTTTAGCAGGAAAATGCTAATCTATGCAAACAGATTCTTAAAACCATGCTTTATTTTTTTTTTTAGTTCTATAAACATGTGGTACAGAGTGTTGAGAAATTCATTCAGAAAGTAAGTATATAATTTTCCATATATATGCTTAATGAATTAAAATTATAGATTAATGCCTTGTCATTGAAATCATTTAAATCAAATACCCAAGTTGAAATTTTTTTAATGGACTGTTCACTTACTTTATTTTCTAACTAGAGGCCCGGTGCATGAAAATTTGTGCATTTGGAGGGGGGGGGGGGTGTCCCTCAGCCCGGCCTGCACCCTCTCACAGTCCTGGACCCTCAGGGGATGTCCACCTGCCAGCTTAGGCCTGCTCCCTGGGGGATCAGGCCTAAGCTGGCAGGCAGACATCCCTCTGGCAGCCTGGAAGCCCTTGGGGGATGTCTGCCCAGGGAGTGGGCCTAAGCCGCAGTTGGACATCCTTAGCGCTGCCAAGTGGGCAGGAGAGGCTCCTGCTACCACTGTCAGCCCAGCTTCTGGCTGAGCGGAGCTCCCCCTGTGGGAGCGCACTGACCACCAGGGGCAGCTCCTGCGTTCAGTGTCTGCCCCCTGGTGGCCAGTGTGTGTCATAGCGACCAGTCATTCCCGGTCCTTCCACCATTAGGGTCAATTTGCATATTACCCTTTTATTATACTAGACTAGACTAGATTAAGGAATAAAATGAAAGTGCTTTTTGGATGACTCTAAAAACAATAGTTTTCAGGTAGATCTTTTTGTTACTTTGCATTGCCATGGTGAGCATCTGTTCCTTGAAAAGAAAATGGCATTGATATGATTGGTTTTTAATGAAATTATAAATTCATTGCTTTCTATAGTCTTTAAAAAAATTCTCATTTGTCATTTCAAGCTGAATGCCTCGAGAGCAGCTAAAGTGTCAATAAAACTATTGCCTATCAGTTGCTTCTCTGCTGGTGCATTTTGTCTCATCCATTAGGGCATTATACATCTCAACATGTTGATACATAGATCTGAAGTTTCATTTTCCAGTGTTAGCAGAGGGGGATGAAATTGAAAGCCGCTATCTTGTGCACCTTTAATAATGTTTTTAATAGCCCATGTCTGAGGTGACAATATTATATAATTGTTGCCTTCTTTGTGATCGATGCACTATTGGTGTCACAGTTTGGGGTGGGGAAACATAAGACATAAAATGATACTATTGGAAATCTGTACTGTAATTGAATTTAGGTTTTCTTCTCTGCCCATGTTCACATGCCTAATTAGAAGCAGAACCAGTTTTGAGCATCAGAGGTAAATGGCATTAGTATTCAGCAAGGTTGCAATGACTTTCTTGAACAAAAGTAGGAAAAAGGGTGCATGGGTTAGAGTGAGATTACTGTCACTAAACTAGCTAGATAAGCTTGAGTAAATCAGTAAACCTTTATGTGATTCAGTTTTTGTTTCTTTTGAAATTTTTCTTCAGTACTTAAAAAGTATGAACACGAGTGAATTAAGACAAGGGTAAAATAACAAGTATGCTATGTGTTTTAGATAAGGCAAAGTATAAAATAAAAGCTTTGGTAGTTGGAAATTTAAAGCCTTTAAAAGTCTTTCTGAAAAGGTTCGAATGTCTGGAGCAGTGCCTAGGGATCTTGTTAAAATTCGGACTCTGATTCACTAATGTGGGAGGGGCTCGTATTGCATTTCTAACTGTTTTGAGCTGATGTCTTTGCTTTTAGTTCCTAAACCACAGTTTGAGTAGTAAGGAACTGAATTTATGCATTAATGTTTTTTGACTGATTTGATTTGGGCAATGGCACTTTTAATTAGTTATTTCAGAATCTTAGGAAGTCCTTGGGTGAGCACAGTTATTTTTGTGAGATAATTGTAGAGTCAATCTGAAGAAGCAAGTCAGTAGCTGAGGGGACATTTTTTTTTGGAAGTGAAGGAAATGGGTAGAATTTAATCTTCATTTGTAGGACACTGCAATATATGAAATTCCACATAGACATAAGAAACCTATTGGATGAGAAACTTTGTGTAGTATATATAATTTAGAACTGTTCAAGTATAGTTTTTATTTTAAAAAGTGCTACAGTAACAAACCACATCCACATTTAAAGAGTTCTTAGAGAAACTGTAAGACAAACTTAAACCAAACAAAGTGATATCAGGAAATTGGGTTTCCTTTTCCGCACTGCATGCTGGGGATGGAGTCATTCTGACATCTCTAGAAAAAGAATTTTCTGAGACTCACACTGGAGAATGAGTGATTTTTATTTGCATGGAATTACATCCCTGGGTTTTCAAAGTCCCGTTTTCCCTATTGCAGTTATAGAAGTGCAGCTGGGGTTTCAGCAGAGCTAGAAGCAAAGCCGGTGTCCAGAGTTTCCGTCCATGTTGCAGCCGGGTCCAGTTCAGCATCAGGCTAGTTGCAGCCCATCAGTCCATTGTGGGGGGGCAAAAGCAGGGGAACCAAGAGAACTCGAGCTCCCCTGCAACAAGAGTCCCAAGAGAGCCACAAGCAACAGCGAGTGAAGTCCTTTGTTTAAGGAATTAAATAGCCCAAATTTTGCTCCCTTGCAATAGCTACACCCTTCTGGCTAACGACCTAGTCCCAGGTGTCACTGATAGGCCAGTACCTTCCCAATATCACCCCAACTTGACTGGGCATGCAGCTATTCTCTCTGCCTCCAGTCCCTTCCCCCAGCCATCTCGGGGGCATAGACCAGTGGCTTTCTGGGGCGTGTAAAGCTTTAGTTTCCTGGTGAAGCTGCCCAAATGACATGCCTATATTTGGCCTTCCTTTTGTTCCTTTCCTTTTATTAATAACTAGGTTAATTATAACTATCAAAAGTACACAGCAAACAACTTTTGCCTCAGTTGTGCAATCTAAAAGTTAAAGGTCCCAGGAGGGCGAGGGCCACCCTGAACTTGTAACATGCAGCCTTCAGGATTAGTTTTTGGCACATTTTGAACATTCCTCTTCTTCAAAGGAGAAACATTTCTCAGTCAAGTAAATGATTATTAATGAAGCTTTATAGAGCTTTATTAATGAAACTATAGAGGCCCAGTGCACGAAATTTGTAATTTGTGCATGGGGGTGGGGGCCCCCTCAGCCTGGCCTGCGCCCTCTCACAGTCTGGGACCCTCGCTCCTTACCGCCCGCCTGCAGCAGAGGCAGCAGAGGCTTTTGGCTGAGCAGCGCTCCTCCTGTGGGAGCACACTGACCACCAGGCGGCAGCTCCTGCGTTGAGCATATGTCCCCTGGTGGTTAGTGCGCATCATAGCGACCGGTCTTTCTGCTGGTCTTTTGGCCGTTCGGTCAATTTGTATGTTAGGGTTTTATTATATAGGATTTTGTAGTTTCAGTTTTGTCCACACTGCCACATTCTTCAGTCATCATGCTAAATTTCCTACCACAATGAATGAGGTATACAATCTGTTCAATTGTTTCACGACTTGTGTAGTTGGTTATAGCCCATACAACTTCCTTTTGAGTCTTAAAGTCTTCCTTAGAGAGAATGCCAAAGAGGAATGATATTCCCTAGTCAATGGGGGGAAATTTAAATGTGTGTGTGTTTTTTGTTTGTTTGTTTTTCATTGATTTCAGAGAGGGGAAGGGAAAGGTAGAGAGAGATAGAAGCATCAGTGATGAAAGAGAATCATCAGTTGGCTGCCTCCTGCATGCCGCCCCCTATTGGGAATCGAGCCTGCACCTGGGTATGTGCCCTGATCACGCATTGCAATCAATGCTTGTGAATTGGTGCTACAGGTCTCTTCATTTTCTTGACTTAATAAATATCTTAAAGAAAAGGTTCTTAAAAAGGATTTGAAGGAACATATGAAATTTATCATCTTGGTGTTTTTGTGTTGGGGGTGTATTGAACATCCTTTTCTGGTACTTGAGTTTCCAAGAACATAATTTTGATTTGGCGCTGTTTATGATTTCTAGGAAATTACTTACCTAAGTAGATCCAAAAGTTGAACCTGCTTTTTGCAGCCATGATTTCATTTTAATCAACAATATGTTTGGGAAACAGGTTTTATTATGTTTTTGGATATGAAGACAAACTGAAAGCAGTGAACTTGTTAGTAAAAGGATTCTTAATTGTGCTCACCTAACTAAATAGGCTAGAAAAGCTTGTGGCAAGAAAGGAGGAGACTTTTATGTTCTTCAATCTGGGTAATGGATATGAAGGTTGAGAAACATCCTTGGAATAGCTAAAAAATATTTTGGTAAAATAGATTATTGGAATCAGAATGGAAGTGTCTTAACTTTTTTACAGGTGTGGTATTTGAGAAAAGTTTTGAACTTCGGGCTCAGTACATTTAGAATGCTATAATTTGCCATTTGGTATTTGTTCCTACATTAGTACAGAAACCCTATTGTTACCTGTTTCAGATGAAATCTAATGCACCTTGGCAATGCTTTCTCAGAGTTCTTCTTTCCTGGATTTGCTGCTTCCTTCCATGGGGCTTTGCAAAACCATTGTCCATCATTTTTAATTATAACAGTACCCTATTTATTCTTTTGTGGGTTTTTTTTGTTGTTGTTGTTGTTGTTATTCAGGACAGTTGTGCAGTCCTATATTGGAACTTAGGTGATTGACAATTGAAATGAGTGTGTAGAGTAGCCCAAGTAGATTCTTGAAAGTGCCATTCCAGACAGAGATGGTATGGGGAGTAGTCAATGTCTGAATCGGCAGAACCTCAAAATGAACAGTGCGCTGTGTTTGTATCGGACTTAAGATGATTTTTGTCTATCAGGAATTTTACCTTCTCGTTTCTTTACCTTTCAACTCTTCTTTTTTTAATCAGTGTAAACCAGAATACAAGGTACCTGGACTTTATGTTATCGACTCCATTGTACGACAATCTCGACATCAGTTTGGTCAAGAAAAGGATGTGTTTGCACCCAGATTTAGTAATAACATCATTAGCACTTTCCAGAATTTATATCGTTGCCCTGGGGATGACAAGGTACGCTTCTTCGTCTTCTTTTTTTAAAGTAGATAGATAACATTACCTTTTGGGGCTTAATGAGACTCTTTAGCTTATCTTAATTTATGATTTTATGTTATCTTTTACTCTGAAATTATTCCAAATTTGAATATTTAGTTATTATACTATCCATGTTTCTTTTTGTTCTTAGAATCTTTTTAAACAGAGTAGAAAGATGTAGGTTGATTTTGCTACTTTTTAATTTATTGAAACAATTGATGCTAAGGAAACTTCCTATCATGAGCTTTTGGGATTATACTAAAATTTTATTTATTCACATTCATGACCAATTCAGAATTTTGATTGTTTGACTTCATTTACCTATTTAGTGTCTGTGAAAAACAGATTGGTGAAGCAACTAATAGAAAATAACTAACCTGCGTCTTAGAATTCTTTTGTTATGGTAGAGTTTTATTGGTGCTGGAAACCACACTACTAGGCCTGCTAGGTCTGAATGAGTAAATATTCTGTACCACACAAAAAAGGCCTTAGACCCTGAGGGAGAATAACAAGGGGTTGTTTATCTTCATACGTGCGCAAAGATGCTAGAAGTTTACTTATTTTGTGTGTTGATTTGGAAATTTATTGTGCTCTTCTGACCAGATTGATTGCAATATTGATTATGTAGGAAAAGATAAGAATAGATGAAGAATGGTTGCTTTAAAGAAGAACCACAAAACTTAGGTAGTTTTTATTTTTAATAATTACAGTCTTTAATTAAGAAAAAAATGTTGTTATGGATATATTTGGAGATATTATTGTATCAGTTTTTGTAAACTATTGTTGGATATGCTTGCTTGAGAAACAAAACTTTCTTTTACATTTACTTTGGTACTTCGATAATTCTTTGCAGGCAAAAAGAATGTTTCTAATTTTAAGTGACCTCTCATAAATGATTCTTTAAATAGATACCTTAGAATCCCATCTAAAACAACTAATTTAAAATTTTATGTGTACATTTTTTGAAGTTAAACAAAACACTTAGAAATATCACTAGTTTGGATTTGGATTTCTATCAGTTACTGTGTACAACAAATTAGTGTTGAATTTGTAGACTTCATGATAATGTTCTCAGTTATAATAGAGTTTAAAGTACAGAGTTGTTTCTTTTTTAACTATAGTAGGACAGATTATATTGACACTATAATCTCAATCATAATCTTGAGGCACTATTTGTATGTAGCTAGATACACAGAATGAAGCTTGTCAGAGACTAGCTAATTTTGAATTACAGGATGAGTGGGAACTGGAAGATTTCTTTCTATAAAGCAAAAAACTGTAAGGTACATTTTAAGTGCTCACGTCTTAGAAAGGAGAGTCAAATCAGAAGGTATGAAGCATTCTTTGTGTAATTTTCTATGCTTCATTTGAAATACAAAAGTTTACATATTAATCTAGATTGGACATACTTTGAAAATCATCAGTATAATATTATAAGGGATTTAAAAATGAACCAGATTTTCATTCTTAAGATTGCTGCTTTTAATATTACAAAATATATACATTAATGTAGAAGTCTCTTTAATATTTAAGCTCAGTCTGTCATTTAAATTATATTCCTAATTGAGTAAGTAATGTTCCGATAGTAACTAATACTTAGTGCTTTTAAAGAACTTTTGTATGCTGAACAGTTGTGAAAGAGTGTAAATTTGGTTAAATTCTTACTTGAGGAAGTAACCTCCCCTATCCTTAGACAGTTTTAAAATGAAATTTTTATAAAGTCACGTATGATGAGGACTTTGTCTTGATGTTACTTATTTGTTTAAAAGATAAAGTGAAAATCAACTACAAATATGACTTTAGTACTGACGTGAATCCTGACCTGCCGCAGCAGCCTGGCATTTCTCCAGCCAACCATAACCGTGATCTCATTAGACTTCACGTGGAAGCCGAAACCTAGTTGCCCTTCCCGCCTTCTGCTAAACGTAGCTTTTGCTTAACTTGTGTATCTGTCAAAATGAACCTGTGTGGTTTTTTCCCAAGTCAGGTAAGGTTACCGAACGCAAAATTATAGAAACAATTTCAGGGCTGGAAAGTCCTGTAGAAATTATTTTAATCCATTCTTCCCACCCACTGGCCAAATAGTATGTGCTAAGGTTTGAAAGCAAAAAAAATCAGTGTCATTTTTCTTTTTTCTTCTAGAGTAAAATAGTGAGAGTATTGAATTTATGGCAGAAGAACAATGTATTTAAGAGTGAGATAATTCAGCCTCTTTTGGATATGGCAGCAGGAATTCCTCCTCCAGTTGTCACACCTGTTCTGGCCAGTACTACCGCTGCTATGAGCAATACCCCAGGTACGTTGCTTTGATACAGACTTGTTTTCCAAATATTGTACCCATACTTTTCAGGTGATTATTCATATGTAAAATAATGATTCTGCAGTGCAGGAGAATTTGACTAGACTAGGTAATTGAAAAGTAATTGGAAGGAAAAATAAAATCAGACATTACATTTGTGAGTAATTCATTTCTAAAAACTAGGGAGCTGAATATTTTTAATCCTTAGATACATAAACATAAAAAACCTTTAGGAATTGGTGAGTCAGGTTTTTTCTGATTTAACTGCCTGTAATCTTATAAACTTCTATGCAAATCAACTTGATAATATTTCACAGTATACTAGAGAAACAATATTATAAGAATCCATGAAAAAATTATTTGATGGAGCCAAGAATGCGTTAATAATCATCTCAAAATCAGTTCTTGAATTTTAATTGACATACTTTTTTATCATATCCAACAATTACATTTGTTAACATTTTGGTATATAGTTTTTGGTGTGTGTGTGTGTGTGCACGCGCATGTGCGTGTGCACGCACATTTTTGAACACAAATAGTTTTATATATACTAGTTTATAACTTTTCATTGAAGATTGTATTTTGGTTATTTTTTTATGTAATTGAATTTTCATCTGTAGTAAGATTTTTAATGACTGCTAAGTATTATAGTAGTAATTTAAAGTAGTTAATTGTAGACAAGAATGGACCATCCTTTTGGTATTTTAACCTGTCTAATTCTGTAATGATTTTTAAAAATGGAGACAGTAAAATAAAAACATTTATATAAATTTGTATGTGTTTTATGTAAGTGACAGAGCAAATTTCTCTACCCTTTCAAGCTTTATTTACTTACTTACAAATTTATTGGGGTGGGTGTAATGTCTCTTTTTAAAGGAACTCCTGTGACACCTGTTACTCCAGCCAATGTGGTCCAAGGTTTACCTGATCCATGGGTATCCCAGATAGCAAATACAGATACACTTACAGCTGTAGCTCAGATCTTACAAAGTCCTCAAGGCCAGCAGGTGAGAAGCTTTCTTATATTGACAATGATATAGAACTCATTATTTTCCTAATGGATTGTTTCATAATGCACCCTCTGAAGAGTGTGTGTGTGTTTTCTTAGCACATACTATCTTGTTACAGTGTATAATTTACTTATTTTGTTTATTCTGTTTTTTCCCACTGGAATGTATGCTATACAAGGGCAAGGATTTTTGTCTGTTCTGTTCACTGCTGTATCTCTAGTTTCTAGATTCTAGTAGGCATTTAATACTTTTTTGTAGAAGGAATGAGTAATGTATATTGGGTATACAAAAGATATTTTAGAGTTGAGTTGTCTGGAGGATAAGGTGGCCTGTGCATATACTAGTAAGTTATTAGTGAAAAAGTTGAAATGGTAGATCAAAGCATGGGGCCTGGGTTTTACTATACATAAATGGTGAGCTGAGAAATAAAGGATTGATATGCTAAGCAGTGGGAAATTGCTAGATAATTTTATGTTGAAGTCACATGATCTGAACTGTACTTTAGTGGGTGGGAGAGGAGAGAAGGTCTGGAGATAGGAGTATCTTTGTTTTAACAATGATAATATAAGGGAATAATGACTGTGAAAAGTAGTAGGGTCTTTAAAAAGGACAATCTCAAAAAAAAGGGACCATTCTAGAGTTTTAAAAATGTAAAAACCAATTCAATTATATTCATGTATTAGACCCAACTTCTACGTTTTTGGCACAGTTAGGAAACTGATTTGGTAATACATGAAATTATTGGATTATTAATTTTATTTTGTGATACTGATATTTTGAAAATCATTCATAAAGTAAATGTTTCCATTTTTAAAAATACTTATGAAAATAAATACTTTTGGCAGGAGATGGGATTTTCCAGGAGAAATAGTACATAAAGTCAAGAAGACACAGTAATTGATGGAATATCAAGTGCAGAGTAGAGGAAAAGTAGGATCCTGCACTGATTTAAACCTGGGTGACTGAAAATATAATAGTGCTATTGGGGAGAATGGGGTGCCAAAAGGTGCTGTTAAAGTGTGTAAAGGAAAGCTATGGCCCTCCCTCCCTCCTTCCCTCCCTCCTTTCCTCACCAGTTCCCTTTTATTCCTTTCTTCCTCCCTTCATTCTGTCTGTTCTGTAGTGTCCTTAGTGCGGTAATTCAACCATCATATATTTTTAAATTATTTTTTTTGTATTATATTAGCAGTCTGTAGTAAATGTTTATTTGATAGCTAAATGACTCCTTTGTTTCTTAATATTGCTTGTTTCTTAATATTGCTATTTTAGATAGGCATGAAATTATTTTACTTACTGTCATCTTGAGTGGTGTTTGTACTTTCTCCCGCTAAGAGGGTGGATGAGAAGAAGGGGGAAGAGGGGTTACTTTCAACTCTTGTTTCACTGTTCACCTTTATTTTCCTTGCTTTCACCTTGTTTCACTGTTCACCTTTAGTTTTGGACTCTGCTTTAAGGGACAGATTTCTTTGCTTTCCTGCTTTGAGGAAACATGCTATCAGATGTCAGATCTGAAAGATAGTAAAAGCAGTTGTGGTCAGTGCTTGTCCTTTTACAGAGATTAAGTAAGTTAATTGAAGAAGAGATGAAAAGCTTAGTGAAAAAAATCAGTCTGCTTGTGATGAGTTCTTTATCTGGTTATCATTGAATGAACACTTTGTTTTGTTTAAAATGTTCTGACTTTCCAGAAGCAAGACAAATTTATTAAGGAATGTTCTATAGAGGGCACACAAAATTTATTTTTTTAAAAATTAACTCTTGTTTTGTGTTAGTTTACCTTTTTTTCTTCATCTCCAAAGACTAGAACGAATTCTATTGACTAAAAGCTTTAGATGGGCATTCTGGTAGATAAAACCCAGCACCTGTTTATATTAATTTTCCCTTTTTTTCCCTTCCAGTTTCAGCAGTTAATACAAACTTTACAGATACAACAGCAGAAGCCCCAGCCTTCCATTCTGCAGGCCCTGGATGCTGGTCTTGTTGTTCAGTTGCAGGCTCTGACCGCACAGCTTACCGCTGCAGCTGCAGCAGCCAATACGCTCAATCCCTTAGAACAGGGAGTGTCTTTTAACAAGGTAGAAATTAAGTTATCAAGTCTGTTCTGTGTGAATTATGGGATTTTATATACTAGCATGTGGGTAATTGAATTTTATCATAGAATTATTTCAGTATCTACTGTACAGGATGTTACCAGTTTTACAAAAGCCTCAAATTTCTTAAATTAAGTACTTTCATAATTCGGTTTGAAACATTTACAGTATTTTTCTTTGCATAAAGATGAAAGATTTTTAGGTCAGTAAAATTGTGAATTCACCATTAAGGCAAAGGATTATTTTCTGAATTTCTAAATTTCTTTTTTGGATGTTACAAATGTATTAATTATGGCGTTCTATAATTTTAACCTGCTAAAATTAAAGCTGTTCATTGTGTAAGTTCAAAGAACAACTTTTCTACAAGTTGTCATTATTCTATAATTCTATAATATTTTGATAAATTGAGGTCTAACTAGTATTTTTTAAGTTGAAAACTTTTCACGTATAGCTTATTGTGTGATATTTTTACTATTCTTGTTAATTATGGGAATATTAAAATACCTTGGAAGTGTTACCCATATTTTATTTTTGCTACTATTATTTTCCATAGAAAATAATGATTTATTGAGTTACTAAATTTTTTTAGCCAGCAGCTTCCAAGTGTAATTTAGCCTGACTCTAAATAGCTAGACCACATAAAATTCTTCAAATTGATCATTTAGGAAACAGTGGAGCATTTTAAGAAAACTGTACTAGGAATAGATCATTGATTATAGTCCTAGATATTTTTATCAAGCTTTATTACCATTGGCAAGCCGCTTTATTTTGATTCTAATTTTTTCTTCTATAGAGTATTAGTATTTATCCTGTGTAGCATGATTTGTTCTGTTAAGTAAGGCAATGTATGTCAGTATTTTAAAGAAGAGTAAAGATCCACTCAAATAAAATGTTTTAGTATAGTATAACATGAAGGAATAATATGAAACATTTTCATATTAACTATTGAGTGATACAGATAAATTCGTGAGACGTAATTGACCTTTAAATAAAATAGCATTTGTAACATATTTGTGAGAAGCACTTCTTAACCTCTCTCTCTTTCTCTTCCTCCCCTTCCTCACCCCCTTCTCCCCAGAAGTTGATGGATAGGTTTGATTTTGGGGAAGATTCTGAGCATAGTGAAGAACCCAAAAAAGAAATTCCAACTTCTCAACTGTAAGCATCATTATGTTTTTCTTTATAACCATAAGTGTTGGATGGTTTTTTTTATAAACATTGGGTGGATTGCTGCATTCTGAACTACCAGACATCCTTTGAGTAAGTTAGGCTGTTTTGCTCCAACATTACAAAATGATGGTAGGATGGTTTTCTCGTTGCCTCACTATATTATTCTTTGCAGATAGTTGGCTGTATCAAAAGTCTTTATGGGAATGTTGATTAATCTAGTGGTATTTTCTGTATCTATATTAGGTTTTATTTATCTCACTTATAAGAATGTTTGAAATAATAGGAAAGAAGCTTGCTTCTAATGCCAGGGGTCACTTCTGGGAAGTATATCAAATCCTGGAAGTGTATCAGACTAAGGAGAAGTAGAGGTTAGGGTTGTAGGGATTCTTGTTGTTGTTGATAATCCTCACCTGGTGATATTTTTCCATTGATTTGGGAGAGAGTGAACAGGGGAGAGAGAGGAGAAACATCGATGTGAGAGAGACACATCGATTGGTTCCTTTCCACATGCCCTGACCATGCCCGTTGATCGGGCCTGCAACTGAGGTACATGCCCTTGACTGGAATTGAACCCAGGACCCTTCCGTCCTCAGCCGCAGCTCTTCCCACTGAGCCAAACTGGCCAGGGTGGGATCTTTTTTTTTTTTTAAAGAAATGATTGTATGTTTTTATTTAGCCAGCCTCCCCACCCTCACCCCCACCCCCAGCAATTCTGCAGAGCCCTACATTTTGTGAAGTTCATGAAAACAACATTGGGAAGGACAGTCTTGGGTGTGGTGTGGAAGGTGGGAGAAGGGAAGTGGATTGATGAATGGGGAGAACTTCTGGGAATCTTGTTTCAAACAGTTTATTAGTTTTATATATTGGGATAATGTATTTAAAGATTATTTATATAAAATAAAATACAAATATGTTACTTTGATAAAGAGATTCTACTTGAAAACATTAACAGCTGATGTTTTAGATTGAGTTGTGAAGTTAGAAGAAGCATTTGAAATTATGTAGATCAGTTGCTTGAACAATGTAAGAATCATCTATCTTTAATAGTCTTGACAGTAAGGTATTTATCCAAGGTAGTAATGCCTTCCATTATGAGAAGTTAAGTAATTATTGTTTTATGTTCTTTTGTTACTGAATCCTGTTTTTGATTTGCCATCTACACACTCATCCGTTCTGCTTTCTGAAGCAAGGAAACATTTGCTCCACTATCATTTGAGACATAGCCCTTCAGTTTTTGAAGATAGGTATCATTCTTCTCTTTAGGCTTATTTGCTCCAGATGATGTACTCTTTATTTAACTGTTTCAAGACTTCTCACCATCCTGATTGTCCCCTTTGGGATGCCCTCTTTTTTGTTCCTTTTACCTTGTGGCACCCAGAATTCCAGGTGTATTCCAGGTGTGAATTTCCCAGAGTATAGTTAAATTATTTCCTCTTATCTAAACATTGTTTCTGTTAGCATACCTAATAATATGAGTGCTTTTTTAAAGAAAGCAGATTAATTTTATCGATTTTATTATCCATTATAATTATAGATTTCATACGTACTAATAGAACATTTCTCCCACTCTTTCATAGTTAGAGAAGTTAAAGTGACTGTTTAAATACTTTAAACTGATTTTAGTAGTTTTATTGAGCTTTTCTTAAAATATTCTATTGTAAAAAGTACTAACATATAGTTAATAGCATGAGATAGTAATATCAAATCTTTATCAGAGTATCTCTAACATGTCATGTATTGCAACACAACTGAAGAGTATATTTCTATTTTAACATAGTAATGTTTTGAGGTATTCCATTTTCTTTGTTAGTATTCCAAAAATAAACATTGTAGTAGAGTATGTTTCATTTCCTTGGCTTTGGGGGTCAGGGTTGAATACTCTGTTATTTTTATATTATCTTTACTCGTTTTTAAAATATATTTCCACTTGTTTTTCCTTTTAGTTCTCACGTTTCAGAATCTGTGAACAATTCCATTTTTCATCAGATAGCAGAGCAACTACAGCAGCAAAACCTGGAACACCTCAGGCAGCAACTCCTGGACCAGCAGCAGCCTCAAAAGGTTTTTAGCGCCATCTTGTGGCCTTTGGAGTTATTGCTGACTGTATTCTATAAATTGATGTTTCTTTTAAGTATGGTGATTTTTCTTCAACTTATTAGGAAGATTAGTCCTTTTAGGATTTAACAATTTTTTTCTGTAGTCAAAATGTACTCAAGCAACTTATGAATGGACTGAGAACATTGTAGAAATTAATCTCAGTATCCTAGAAGTGGAGAACAGAAGACAGAGATGGGCTTTCAATACCACAACTTAGCTCCTCTCCACTCAGTCAGTTCCCTCCCTCTCAAGCAAGGTAGTGATGATTTTTGCTGCTGTTGATGGCGGTGATGACAGAATAGATTGCTGCCTTTACTTCAGCTATTACCATGTGGCAGGAACTTTATTAGGGTGATTACATTTAATGCTGATGAGATAGGTCTTTTGACTCCCATTTTATACCATAGAAAATTGAAGTTCAGTGAAATGAAATATCTTTATAATATTCATAACTTTTTGGTGAAAGTGAATTTAATACAACACCACAGCCATTTAAAATAAGCATTGTTAGACAAATAACATACACAGAGGTGAACAGAAAAGCAAGTCCTCAAGTAACCTCTTCTCTAATGAAGCACATACATCGTGTGGGCAAAGGCAGAATTCTAATTTCTGTAACAGGTACAAGTGAAAGACTGGAAATATGGAAGAGGGATAGTTACTTCAGTGCTGTTACAGAGGCAAAAGGTAGTCATGATGGAAGAGTTTATCCAAAAACAGATTTGTTCATCTATCATTGTGACACTTTTGAATTGCCTTAGTTGCAGTTTTATTTCACAAGGTTTGGGAGAAGCAGGAAAATCAAGGTGTAGTACTCTTGACCAGCTCGTAATTAACACCAAGTTATTGGAGTGAAAGGTGAAAATTAATACAAACTTGGGAATGTGATTCTAAAGAATCTCAGTCTCTCCCGTCTCGGTTTATTTAGTTGCTCTATACATTATCCATAATTTTAAAAGATACCGTAATAACACCCTTCTGAAAGGAGTAGATGTTCTTAAAAGCGTCATTGTTAAAAAATGAGTGAAGGAAAGAGAGTGGTGAAGAAAAACGACTTTTCTAATGCATATGGTAGATAGTGTTTGAAAATAATTTAGAATAGGAAGGTATATCAACAGAGTAGCAAATTGAATAAATTGTTTAATTGGCTCTACCAGTTCAATTGCCCTATTGTATTTAAGATAGGATTAATAAGTAAAATAAATTGCCAAAACCGGTTTGGCTCAGTGGATAGAGCGTCCGCCTGCGGACTCAAGGGTCCCAGGTTCGATTCCGGTCAAGGGCATGTACCTTGGTTACGGGCACATGGTGGGTGTGCAGGAGGCAGCTGATCGATGTTTCTCTCTCATCGATGTTTCTAACTCTCTATCCATCTCTCTTCCTCTCTGTAAAAAATCAATAAAAATATATTTTTAAAAAAATAAGTAAAATAAATTAAGCATTTTTATGTACCAGTAGGCTCAATATGGCTGTCTAAAAGTTTTAATAGTGTCCTAGAGAAAAGAATAGGCTTACTAGTGCCACCCTAAACATAGTCGCCCTGACCGCATGTGGAGGTACCATTACATATCATTCGTGATATCCTCCCTTTATTAATTCTTGATCGTTTATATTTTCCGCAATTAAAAATTCACTTGGAGACCCACTTGATTTTCTCATTCTATTCTAACATTATAGTCTTCTCCCCTTTTATGAAGTTCTGCTTTGCTTTTAATTAAACTTGGATTTACACAAAAGTGTAAGTTTAGATTGATCATAAAAGATTAAACATAGAATTTCTTTATGCTCTGGGCTCAATTTTTAGAAATTGTCATGTTTGTGTATTTACATTTTCATTTGTAATAATATCCACTATTTCTCAATGTTTGTGTATTTGTATACATTTTCAATAGGCAACCCCTCAGGATAGTCAAGAAGGAACATTTGGATCAGAGCATTCCGCGTCACCCTCACAAGGGAGCAGTCAACAGCATTTCCTTGAACCTGAAGCAAATTTGGATGATTCCATAGATATTCAGCAACAGGTAAAAAGTAAATGCTTTCCTGGGTCATAAATTTATAAATTAGAGAAAAATATTATAAAAGATGGTAATTTTTATTTTAGGTAGAATATTTTATTATTCATTTTATGTAAAACAGTAATGTCCTGAATGTTTTTTCTCCCCACCTAAGCTCTGCATTATAAATGTTTTACTATTAGACATTAATGCTACTATGGTGAGTAGTTTGTAAGGAAGAAATGTCAGCATGTACTGATTCTAAACTAGGCATTTTGTTTGTTTGCTCTTCTTTTGACTATTAAGGACATGGATATAGATGAAGGGCAAGATGGTGCGGAAGAGGAGATCTTTGAACAAGAAGCAAAGAAAGTGGCTGTTCGCTCAAGATCAAGAACACATTCACGCTCTCGTTCAAGGTTCTACATGATATTTAAAAATAGTTGTTTGTAAACATTTAAAATATTGGCTTTATTTCTTTGCATCAAGATGAAAGGGAATTTTTTTTCTTAGAATTATATCTTATATTGTCTCAGAAAGAAGTAATTCAGAATTTGCTAAACAGAAAATAGTTTGTTCTGTTTTTACTTGAATATATCTGTGGCCATTTATTTGAATATTATACATGAATCACAGCCATATCATGAGACCTTGATTTTGGATTATGTCTGATTATAGTTAACTAGAGGCCTGGTGTATGAAATTTGTGCACGGGTCGGGTCCGTAGGCCTGGCCAGCTATCAGAGCCGAACAAGTTCCCTGCCTCCCGGCCTCCCTGCCTCCTCCTTCCCTCTCTCCCTCAGCACCCTGCCGTCACCGCTGGTTGCCCGCCATGTTCTGCACTGCCTCTGGTGGTCAGTGCACATCACAGCGAGCGTTCGAACTCCTGGTCAAACTCCCGAGGGGACAATTTGCATATTAGCCTTTTATTATATAGGTTATTATATAGGATAATATTTTGATGACATCCACCTTTTAGGGTATTAATGTCTCAGAACAACAGTTAAGTCAGGCCGTGGAGGAAGTGTTAGAAATTCTATCGTATTTCTCACATTCCATTTCATCTCATAATAATACCAAAAATGATCATATAGATAACACTACAAAAAATATTTCATAAACAGTAATCATAATATCAAACTATTATAAAATACCCTATAAATGTTTTTTTGTGAGCTTTTCAACATGGATAAGGCACATTAATGTACATGCTCATTCAACTATGAGTTAGAAGGTTTTTCTTAACCTGGTAAATTTCTATGGAGCATGTATACATTGGCTTTACTATAAACTACATTGGATTTACACAAAAGTGTAAGTTTAGATTGATCATAAAAGATTAAACATAGAATTTCTTTATGCTCTGGGCTCAATTAAAATGGAAAGTCATTAGTCTTTTACATTTTTTATACCCTGTTTTCTGCACATGAGTACCCTGAAAATCTGAACAGTAAGTAAATGCTAGAAGAGGGAGCAGTATCTTTGATCACCTTTTTAGTCATTTCTTGTTTGTTTCAAGATGTTATGTGTATTGACCTCTTCTAAATGAGAGCCTGACCAGTCAGCTTTCTCTAAATCCACCTCATGTCACTGAATTATCTGGCTAAAGAAGTTATGTTAGTTATAATTTGGTTGTAGCACAGTGGCTTCTTTACTTGTCTTGTAGTGCCTCCTTAATAAGCATGTTGGAGAAGTCGAAAGCTTGTAAGCAGAATTATATAGTGGCCTAGCTCTCTGTTGGAAACATTCTTTGTTTTGTTATTATAACAATGTAGCATCTACCTCACCTAAAGGATCTTTTTATTTTCTTGTTTTTTTTTTTCCCTGTTTGTGACTCTTTGGAAAAGTAAATTGGAACACTAAGAGAAAGTGAGGCCCTTATGGGGTCTCATTTTCCTGTTCTTCATAGTTGTGGATAATAACCCAGACTCAGTAAGAACTATTGAAAACAAATATTTATGACTCATCTGTACCTAAGTAGTATAAAGATTTGAGAAAATGCATATTTGATACTTGATTATAGTTACATTTTTTAAGAGGTAGATAAATATAAAACAACCTTTTTTTTCCTCTCCGAAGTAAGAAATTTAATATAAGAAGAACATTGTCATTAGTAGTAAAATAAGATTTTTTTTTTTAGATCACCAAGAAAACGAAGGTCTAGGTCACGGTCTGGATCTCGAAAGCGTAAACACAGAAAGCGATCACGCTCGCGCTCAAGAGAGAGAAAGAGGAAATCATCACGTTCATACTCCAGTGAGAGAAGAGCTAGAGAAAGGGAGAAGGAGCGACAGAAGAAGGGGTTACCTCCAATTCGGTCTAAAACATTAAGTGGTAAGTGACAACACACTTTTACAAACTTTGGTGTCAACAGATACTAAGAAAAGAGTTATCTGCTACAGAGCCTCTAAATCTTACTGAGAATTTGGTAAATGAATAATTTTATCCTTGGCTTTTGTAATGTGATAGGGAAGAAAAGGGAAAGGAATAACAGTTTCTACTCAAATACTAATGTCGTTGAGAGTTAAAATTTTTTTTAAATATGTTTTTATTGATTTCAGAGAGAGGAAGGGAGTGGGAGAGAGATAGAAACATCAGTGATGAGAGAGAATCATCAATTGGCTGCCTCCTGCACACCCCCTACTGGGGATCGAGCCCACAACCTGGGCATGTGCCCTGAGGGAATCGAACTGTGACCTCCTGGTTCATAGCTTGACGCTCAACCACTGAGCTACACCTGCTTGGCCGAAAATTTTTTTTTTTTAATGCAAGTTACTAAATATAAGACTTGACTAATGATATATAAAGTGGACCAGGCGTAGTGTCTTTACATGAACACCGTGACTTCTGTGCATTCGTGTTCTAACCAGTTAACCACCAGGTCTGTAGGAGTAATTATTGTAGGAAGCATGCAAACTTTAAAGCTAATTATAAACTTACTGAAATATAGTATTGGAGACATTCCAATTGTATAAACTTTGCCTCCTCTATATGTTAATCTATAATGTATGATTAGAACAAATTTGATAGTAATGGGAGTTTATTTTAGGAGAGGGCTAGAGGAGGGTTCACGTAGTAGGAATGTGAGGTACAGGAAAATAAGTTGTAATTAGTGCCGAATTTGCCTAAAGGGTTCTTAGTGGGATATATAACTTCTAAGGTGAACCAGCAGACTGCAGATGGGCAAATTACATAAAATTGAACAAATTGTCTTTATTTGCAAAGAGCTAAACATGGGTCAGGTGATCTGATTTCCAGAGGTCTCCAAATATATTCTTTCTGTCTTGGAAATAGATAAATAATTGGTATAACTTGTAGTACTGCTGAAGCATCTTGGAAATTCAGGCTTCTAATTAAAGGCAGTAGCCACCTGCTTACTAAGTTCTGGCACTTTCAGCAATCTTTGGCTATTTTGCCAGGATCTTAATCTGATTATGAGAGGCAGTGTTAATCTAATGTTGCTCTAACTCACTCTGAAAGTTTCTATTTATCTCTTAAGGTAAGGGACTCTAAGGGAGCCGAAGGTGTGACCATAAAATCTCTACCATGCCTCTTCCCATGATTACATTTAAGGCATTCAGAATCTCCAGTTTTAGGATATGGCTTTTACCTGGTGTGTCTTTCATGTAGTTCCTTGCCTAATTTGTCATGTTGCTACCACCATTTACATAGTTTTGACTATAGAATTTATTTTCTATTGCTGTTTTTTTTCACGGGTAAACACAATAAAAACAAAACAGAAAGCACATGAAGTATGATGAGAAGGATGTCTCTTTTAAAAAATCTCAAATCTCTCCTTCTCGGAAGCAATATTAATTTTATGTGGTCCCAACACATTTTAAACATAGGCAGTAGTTTTCCCCTGCCGTTGGTCCTTAGAACACAAGCATTTTTATGAATAGTCAGAGGATATGAAATATCAACACACAGTAGCATTCTAGGAATCAAGTGTCTCCTCATGGAATGGGGGAGACTCATTTTTGCTTTAAAGTAAAGAAAAAGATGTTCAGGAAAAGGAGATAATTCATGGAGGCATGAACAGTACAGCTAAAAGTAGACAAGATGTCTCATGTGTAACATTTGTTTATTAATTGGTAGTGGCTTCCAAGTCTTTTATTGTAATAGTTAAGGAGTTCTAATTCAGTCTTTTGCTCTTCATATTTTCATGGAAATTATTATTTCCTTAAGGATAGGATACAGTTTTGAGATTTAAATGTTAATTAGGGACAAACATCCATTTAAACTTTCCAGCACAGAAAAATACTTTAGTCCGGCCAGTGTGGCTCACTGGTTGAGCGTCGACCTATGAACCAGGAGTGTTAGCCTGTGAACAGCTCTAGCCCCGGTGGGAGGTGTGCAGGAGGCAGTCAATTGATGATTCTCTCTCTCATTGATGTTTCCATCTCTCTATTCCTCTCTGAAATGAAATAAATGCACATTTTAAAAAAATACTTGAAAGGTACACAAGATTGCAATGAAAAGTGTTTTGAAACTTGGTTGCACGTTAGAATTACCCGTGGTATTTTAAAACTCCCAACTTCCACTATGTCATACTCCATACTATTCATCATCTTTACAGTGGGATCCAGGTACCCAAAGTGATTCAAGTATGCAGCCACGCTTGAGGACAGGTGACATGATAGAGGTTGGCTTGGCATAGGTGCAAATGGATAGATACCTAGGATTTTAGTTGATTTTAAATAGAAAAGATAAAAATGTCAGTAAACATGTATTTTAAATATGCTGTCTTAAATTTTAATGTTATTGTTAGTAGAGCTACTCAGCTCCTTAAAAAAAGGAACTGTCTACGTGACTTAGGTCATTTGCCTCTTTTTTCTGGACAGTGTGCAGCACTACCCTCTGGGTTGGTCAGGTGGACAAGAAGGCAACACAGCAGGATTTAACCAACCTGTTTGAAGAGTTTGGACAAATTGAATCCATTAATGTAAGTATCAGTTTTTAAATAACAGTTTAAGGTTAAAAAAAAGAATAGAGTTTTCACTCATACAGAGAGTCACTTTGGTTTCTAATTAACTTAATTGTATCTGCTTATACATATCTTTATAAGGATTGTTCAACTTTCATCATTTCTGTATACATTCTACTGCTGTTTATCATCTTGCTTAATTAATTTTTAAAATGGAATTCTAACAAAAATTCTTTGGAGTTTTATAGTAGTCTAACACTTGATCCCTAAAAACATTGAATTTTGAGTTAGCAGCAGGAACTAGTGTGATCTAGTTTAATTTATTTTTATAAAAAAGAAACCGAGTCCACAGAATTGTAATCCACCTGCACATGAGCGCACAGGTAGTGTGGGGACACAGCTGGACTTTGAGGTCCCAGTCTTTTGTCATCCTCTTCTTTCCTCCCTTCCCCTTCTTTGTCTCTTCCTCTCAAAGCCAACCTTAGACAAGAAAGCCTGTGTGGCCAGGGCATCTCCAGTCACTTGAGCTTCACTCTTTAACTCCTCAACTGGATTCGTTCAGTGGTTTTGCCCCGCCCAATCTTCTTTGAGTAGTTTCTTCTTCCTGAAGGGCTGTTGTTCCTGGGACCAGAACTAAGTAATGAAATGTTTTATAGTTTTTTAATACACGTACAGTTAATTAACCCTATGATTTTATTTACTGTTATACTCTGTTTATTGGACCTTTTATCATTATTTGCTGGAAAATTGACTGATTTTCCTTTCTAGTGTTAGATCGCAACATTTGTTATATGTTGAAACTTTTCATATTTATAATAGCATTCTTTATTTGAATTGAATTTGGTCATTTAGTATTTTACCTTCAAGTATGTAAGATCTGATTAGAGCCTCACAAGAATCTGGTTAAGACATTCAAATATATATGTATGTATATATATATTTAAAAAATATTTTTACTGATTTCAGAGAGGAAGGGATAGAGGGGGAGAGAGAGAAACATCAATGATGCGAGAGAATCATTGGTTGATTGCCTCCTTCACATCCCCCAATGGGGGTCGAGCCGGCAACCCAGGCATATGCCCTGACCAGGAATCGAACTATGACCTCATGGTTCATAGGTTGATGTTCAACCACTGAGACATGCTGGCTGGGCAGAAATTCAAATATCTTTAATTTACCAGTGAAAAAACTAAATTATTAGCCCGAGTTATAAAGAAAATAAATTGGTGATTGGTTAATAAATAGGTGATTGGTTGAGTGTTTCAACTTAGCTATTTCAAATTTGTCTTTCTACACCATGGGAGTGCTGTAGACTTTTTAAATTTCACCTGTCAAAACAAAGCTATCATTCAGAATCCATGATCATCTAATCTATAAATGTTTTTCTCATTTTTTCCTACCCTCAAACTGGTGGTTCTCAGCCATAGCAGTGTATCAGAAATGTGTTGACATTTGAAAAAATAGGGGTGCCCATGATCAGTATCTTTAGAATTTTATCAAAGTACTACAAAGCCACGCGTCAGTGTTCTGAATAGATCCTGAATCCAAGTTAGCATTTTGGATTTTCACCTTTTTGTGACATTTGTAGTCTTTCTTGTACCACAGTCATTTGGGCATTAGCTTGCCTTGTCGCCACCCTCTCCTGTATTACCACTTAAATGCATGATACTAAAATTACCACGTGATGAAGCCTGGGCTAGTCTTCTGGAGGAGGCGAGACGCAGGGAGCTGGGACAGGCTGTGTAGCTGATGGCTCTTGCACCAACACGTCTGCTGACCTGCCCCATTTGAATGGAGCTCCAGCTGACCATAGGATGAACCAGCTAGCCCAGAACTACACACCTGAACTACAGAATTGTAAATGAAATGAAATAAAATGGGCCAAGACTCCAATGAGAGAATGAAAACCCTTAGGAAGAAGAGATCATAAACATGAGCTACATGGAAAAAGCCATCATGTCCACGTGATGCCAGCGAGAGCAACTGGGTCCTCTGCCCTGGCGTATCTTCCCAGGTTGAGCCCAGAAGAAAGTTTACTTCTCAGAAGCCTTCCATAACTACCATAAGTGGGGACCCTTCCTCTGGAATCCACTAGACCATTGTCTTTACACTTCATTTGCACCTCAGGTGCCAGCTGGGACTTGCCCAGTAGCTCTACATGTGCCTCTTGTCTTTCCCAGACTGAACTTGCAGGAGGTCAGGGTCCTATCTTATTTTATTTGCATTTCCCACAGTGTCAAGAACAGAGCTTTGCATATAATAGAGACAAAATAAATATTTGTGGGGCTATTTTATTGTGCACATAAATAATAAAATACTTTATGTGGGGGGAAAAGCATAGTACTTACAACTAATAGGCACTAAGTTATTTATGTATACTGGTGATAAAATCCTGGATTTGAAAAATTGATGTAAGACTTAGAAGACCTTTGAGGACCAAGAAAAGTTCGTTAGGTTTAGCATTTAGTAGGTTATTTGAGAGTTTGAAAAAAATATTTTCAATTGGTTGGTAAGGAGTTGGGTCTATATCATAAGATTTGAAGAAGTATGTAAGGAGTTAGGTAGACTTCACTTTTGAAAGGTTTGGTATTATAATGACAGTAGCTTGGCCCTAACCGGTTTGGCTCAGTTGATAGAGCGTCAGTTAGCCTGTGGACTCAAGGGTCCCAGGTTCGATTCCAGTCAAGGGCATGTACCTTGTTTGCGGGCACAGCCCCAATAGGACGTGTGCAGGAGGCAGCTGATCGATGTTTCTCTCTCATCGATGTTTCTAACTCTTATCCCTCTCCCTTCCTCTCTGTAAAAAATCAATAAAATATATTTTTTAAAAATGACAGTAGCTTGAAGAGTTAGTTAGCAAGACTGAGGGAAAGGTTTTTATTTTTAACAAATAGAGTTGATGAGATATTGGGTAATGATAAGGGGATAGAATGCCTTTTGAGTTCTTCAAAAGCAACTGAAAGGCTCTGTTTTTTTCTGAATTAATACATTAAGGATAATTTTATGATCTGGTAGTCTATTGAATAATTAAATGCTTTGTAAATAAAAGTCTCAGATCTTTACAATGAGGCTATTTTTCTATTCATTTTAAAACCCACTTCCAGAAATACTTGGCCAAAATTACGTTGTGTAACTTCCAAAGCTGTAGTTTTATCACTTATTATAGTTTATAGACTTTGTACTAAGGTTAAGATACCCCAAACAATTCTTCACACATCACTCACTATTATTTGGAAAAATTGAAATAATACTGTGAATAAATTGTATGCTTTCAAATATGTTGGCCATACAATATTATTTTCCTTTTATCTAGTGGCATTGTATGCATGTTTGTATACTTTTTTAAATAGTTCTTTATTGTGTATTAGATACACATTGATTGATACGTGATTATTTAAGATTTCGCATCCATTATGGCTTAGAGTGAGACCAACTAGGTTTTGGATTTTGTTTTTTGTTTTAAACTAAGTAATTAGTTGTACATGAATTGAAACAATAAACAGATAGCTGGAGGAGGAAAAGGGAAAATGATTCAGTATTCATCAGTAGTTAATGTTCTTTTTCATTAAAACCATAAAATGCCAGAATGAATTGCCCTCCTTATATCCTTCTAAAGGAAACATTTTTTTTAATAGATGATTCCTCCCAGGGGCTGTGCTTATGTCTGCATGGTTCATCGACAAGATGCATTTCGGGCTCTTCAGAAGCTTAGTTCTGGATCATACAAAATTGGGTCCAAGGTCATTAAGGTGAGATTGGGGTAAGGGGACACATGCTTTTGTTTTATTGGATTATTAGAATATTTCCGTATTTAATTCATTTTTTAAAATGTTAATGGGCAAAATGCGACAGAAATTTATTAGTATTATTGAGTACAGAATTAGATATAGACAGATTAATACAAAGCTTTAGTCAATTTCTATTATTTCTCCTTTTTAGCCTATTTCATACAACCCAGACCCTTATGAAGGTTTTATTTTTATCTTCCTTTAATCTTTAAACTGAGTAATTATTATGTATTTTTCCATTTTTACTTCTTATAACTAATTTACACTTCTTCGATTTGGAGATGATTTATTCCATCAGTTTCTGTAACTGAATTAAAAACTTTAACATAACTGCTTTCAATGGAGTTAATGTGCCCATGCTTTGTCATTCTATGGCAGAGAGTTTCCTGTAAATTCCAGGGTCACTGGTCTCTTTTCTGGAGTACCAAGTTTTTGTTTAAATTATAAGAATTATTCTAATTATCGATAATGTAGCTTGGCATTTTTTATGGTGAAAAGTAGTTTTGGATATTGTTCCTGGAAATGTGTTGTTTTAAAGTTATAGTAAGAAGTGGAAGTATCCAATCTAATGCAGTTTTTATTTTACAAACAAAAACGGAACATGGGAAACTTTTCCTGGCTGCTGTTCTCTCGTAGTGATGCTGTGCCTGTCCAGCTGATTTTTAAACTAATTTTATTTCTATTTACAATGTCCACATTTTTTTAAATGTTTTGCCCAGTTTTTACAGTATTGATAAGCTTTCTTTTTCCTCTCCTAATTCCTGATAGATTGCTTGGGCTTTAAACAAAGGTGTAAAAACAGAATACAAACAGTTCTGGGATGTGGACCTTGGAGTTACATACATACCATGGGAAAAAGTTAAAGTGGATGACTTGGAAGGTTTTGCAGAAGGAGGCATGATTGACCAAGAAACTGTAAATACTGGTAAGAACCTAAAGGTAGTTTTATTATTTAAAAAGCACACTTAAACGTTTGTAATTGGTAAGAGTTTTTCATGATAGGGTGAATTGTGTTTTTATTCTATTTCCTGGCTTCTTTCTTCCAAAAAGAGAAAAAATATGAAACACTACTATGTTCAATGTATATGTTTCATGGGTTCTATTTCATTAAGTGTCAGAGTATAGAGAAGACAGTATTTTAGAAGTCTACAAATGTAGCATTTTTAGTGTCTTTAACAAAGTTTTCCTCTTCAAAACAAAGAGTTATATATTGTGTATATGGAGGTTTTTTTTAAAACTAAATATTTTAATTCCTTGAGTTTAAATGAGAACTAGAGATTTCATAAGCTTCTTTGAAAAACTTCCTAGATTATTTTGGTTAGTGTCCATGTTGAGAATGGTTCATATTTCTGTAATTTGAGAATGCTTATGTGCCCATACTTTGTATTTTATGGCAGAGATCATTTGCTTATAACCAAATGATCGTCTGACTTGCTCTTTTAAAAGCCTTGTCTTTTTATTTTAAAAAATGATTAGCAATTATAACCAGTAAGAAATCTTAAAGTAATTGAAATATGATATGTATGTTATTGCTTCACATCTTTGTAGCATAATTAGCTAATTTTTAGAATACTTTTGTTCTCAGGCCAACTCATATATTCAGTCACTTTTTCAGTTGTTTTCTTCTTGCCATTTTCTCCTTTTACTTCTTGATAGATGTTCCTCCAGAACATTTATTCATTTACTAAATATTTTAGTTCCTGCTGTGTGCCAGGCATAATTTTAGGAACTGGGATTATAGCAGTAAGACAGACAGACAAAACTATTTCATGCAGTGCACATTGTAGTATAGGGGTTGATAACCTATAGTCCCTGGGCCCAATCTTGTCGGCAGCCTCGTCTGTAAATAAAGTTGTACTGAAACACAGCCATGCTCACTTAAGTTTATCTATTTTATATGACTTTTTTCTCCCCACCACTTTAGTATAGGAAAAATTTGTCCACCCATGTTCTAGTCACTAGAATCTAGTGGAAAGATAGATCATGAACAAAAGAGATAAACTATACAGTATTTCTATGTTTCTAAGTTTTAAGAAGAAAAATCAAATAAGGGGGGCTAGGCAGTCTACTTGTGGAGCTAATGCAGTTTTTATCGGAGAGGGTGATAGTTGAAGGGGTGAGATGTGCAGCTATCTGGGGAACGCATTCCGTACAGAGGAACAGCAAAGCCTGTTCAGAGATCAGGAGACCAGTATGGCTTGAGCACAGTAAGTGAGGAGTGCGTAGTAGGAGATGAAGTCAGAGAGATACAGAGGGGTGACCTCCTGTAGTCTTATTAGTCATTATAATGACTTTGATCCTTACTCTGAGGGAGGTGGAGAATCATTGGAGGAACCATTAGACCATTCTATGTTTGGATCGCTGTATTTTCAGAAAGAATTTTCGGTACTGGGTTAGTACTTGTTGGTTTTTCCCTTGTGACAAAATATAGAATAAGGTTGGTTCCTCTTATGTCAAACCGCCTTTGCGATACCTATGTATTATATCCCTTCTAAGTGTTTTCTTAGACCAAATATTTTTGTTGTCTTTCATTTGTATCTCGTGTCATGCTTCTTTGGACTCGTCCTTAGTATCCTAATTAGATTTATCTGGGCGAAACCTAAATTGGCACCTATAGCTATGGACCCATCTTAAAGATAGATGTGCCAAGGTAGATGAAGGACTTAGGCAAGCAAGAAGTAAGTGTATACATAGAAATAAAATGAAAAGTTGCACTTATCTAGAGGAAATCAATTTCAAATATTTTGTTTAGAATGGGAAACTGTGAAAAGCTCAGAACCTGTTAAAGAGACGGTCCAGACAACTCAGAGCCCACCTCCCGTTGAAAAGGAAACAGTGGTCACAACCCAGGCAGAGGTTTTTCCTCCACCTGTTGCTGTGTTACAGGTTAGTGCTGGGTGTTTTTGTTGCTGAATGTGGTGTTTTACGTTTCTGTTTTTACTCATGTACTTACTTTATAAAACCTGGAGGAAATTGTCCAAAATGCAACAAATAAGAGTTTACACAAACACTTTTTTAAAAAGATTTTTTAGAAATGATCTAATTCATATTTAAATACTTATTTATAGAACAGATGGTTACTGATTGCCTGCTCTGTGGCATTTATTGTTTTAGGCACTTGAGATTGGGATACCTCACTGAAAAAAAACAACAACAAAAACCACAAATCCCTGCCCTTAACAGAGCTTTTGTTCTCCAGAAGGGAGACAGAAAATATAAAATAAGTAAGTTTATGAGATACTATGGAAGGAAAAAGGTAGTGAAGGATGATTAGCTTGAGTCGTTGCCACAGTCTTAAATAATAACCATTTGGCTATCCAAGGAAAAGGCGCATGCTTGGTGTGTGTGAGGAATAGCAAGTAGGCTGGACTAGTAGAAACGAGACCTCTAGAAAGACTTTGGTTTTCAAGCTGGGATGTGGATCCTTTGGAGGATTTTGAAGGAAGAAGTGACTTGACCTGCCTTAAAGTTTTAAAGGATTGTGCTGGCTACTATTTTGAGAATGGACTAGTGGGCATTAAGCAGGGAGACCAGTGAAAAGACAGAGCAATCCCAGTGAGAGATGATGATGGCTTAGATTAGACTGATAGCAGTGGAGGGAATGAGAAGTAGTCAGATGCTAGGTGTATTTTGATGTTATCACCAATGGAACCTCATGGCACAGTTAGATTTGAGTTGTGAGAAAGAGCAGAGGGAAGGTTTTTGGTATGAGAAATTGGAAAGATGGAGTTACTTCTATCTGAGAATGGGAAAGACTGTGGAAAGCGTGTTTTTGGGGAAGGACAATTGGAAGTTAAGTTTTGTGCATATGAAAAGTTAAGATGTTGAATAGACTATTGATATAATAGGAATTTAGAAGAGCGGTATGGCTATACTGCAGATAAATATTTGGGGATTATTGCATCTAGGATGAGTACAAGGTATTTATGCTAGGAGTAGAAAATAAACTTATGAGAAATTGGAGTAATTTTAAAGCTGTTATTGACATGTATCCTAGGTTGCATAGCAAAGTTAGGTACTATAAACTTACTGGGAGATGGCAATTTAAAATTGAGCCTTATGTTCACTATTCATATAGGTGCCATTACTTTATATCACTTGAATATAAGGTGGATTTCACAATCTCCGCATACACCATCGGTTGAAAACTAGTGCCTTGCTTTTACCCCAAGTAGACTGACTTTTACAAGTATTCAAAAAGGAAAGGAACAAAGCAGCTTAATATAATGGTATTTGTTACCTTCCTAAACAAGAAATAGAAATAATTTACCTTTAGGTGTTCCAAGATGTAATCATTGCAGATGGATAAAATGATTTATGGACTTTTTATTTTCTATCCACAAAGATTCCAGTAGCACCAGCTGTGCCTACAGTTAGTTTAGTCCCACCAGCATTTCCTGTGTCAATGCCGGTTCCTCCTCCTGGATTCAGTCCAATACCTCCACCTCCTTTTCTACGAGCAAGTTTTAACCCTTCACAACCACCTCCTGGTAAGGAGTTTTTGTCTTATTAATGAAAATCTATTTAGAATATCATTTCTTTTTCCAGGTTAAAAGACTATATAGTGCAGTGATTTTTTAAATGTTAGCATGTTGGAATCACTTGGAGGGTATGTTAAAGCACAAATTGCTGGGCAATTTTTGTTGGGGACCACACATTAAGCATTGACAGAGAAGAAATGGAATCCTTTAAAATCATTGAAGTGCTCTTAAAATAATTTAATATTTATGGTGAAATTGTTATATATTAGCTCTTTATAGTTATTATTCATTGGAAAGTGTACATTAAATTATATAGATTGTTCTCCAAAAAATCATTAGGGTTTCCATTTTGACATTAGAAATAATATCTTAAAATGCTAATTGAATTCGTAATACATTTTTGACCTAATTATTGATAAACAAAAGTTCTTGAAAGCAGTGTTTCTAGGTAAAAACTATAGATTACTTAAATAACACATATTAAATATAAGTAATTGCTTACATAGAATTGTTTGTCTATTATGACAAAGAAGGTACTATACTTCGATTTTTGTAATTTAAGCTCTTAGCCATTGAATAGAGTTTCTTTTTTTTTTTTTTTTTGAATTCAACAAATATTTATTGAGTGTCTATTATGAGCTAGATATTGTTCCAGATACTTGGGACACAGCAGAGAACAAAAAGGTCCCTGCCCTCATGGAGCTTACAGTCTAGTGTTTATGACCTCTTTGCCTGCATGCTGTCCGTGACCCTGGGCAAATCTCTCCTCAGCTATCCAATGTAGGAAGAAGCAGGCCTGGCCCAGACATGGATAGCATGTCTGATGCATTGTAGATGCCAAACAGATACCACTTCCAACCCACTTCCCAGAGAGTAGATCAGGCTGGAAGGTGACTTTTAATAATAAAATACAGGGGGGAGGGCAGAGGGGTGCAGCAGGTGGGTGGGGTGCTGCCGCACCAGGGTCTGGGCTGGCTACACGAACTGCTGCTGCTGCTGCTGCTTCTTGGTGGCTGCCTGGCTGGCAAGGTCCTTGGCCTTCTCTGTAGCTGCCAGTGCCGTCTCCTTTGCCCTCGCCGTGGCTTCCTTGGCCGTCTCAACAAGGGTTTTGGAAGGGGCCTCACCTTGCAGCTTGGCCAAGATGTATTCAAAACCCTTCATGGACTTGGTCACATTGCTTTTGAACCGGGCGAGACCAAATTCCTGGACAGCTCTGGAGACGCCAAATAAGCTAGAGGAGACCCAAGCTTCCCGGCGGATTTCGGTCCAGCCGCTGTTATCAGAGTTCACACAGTAAACACATCGTTCCTCCACCACCATCAGCCGGGCGTGGTTGATGTTCCAAGTGAAGGTGGTCATGGTCTGGTTCTGTGGGTCCACAATAGAATCCTCCAGGATGTACACTGAGTGAGCAACATTGGCAGGAAATAGTCGCTCGGCCCAGCGGGGCATCCTGTTGGTCTTGGTCAGGAGTCTCCGGGACAGGAGCTTCTGGTCAGGGGTCACCTCCCGGTGCACTATGTCTTCCGTCAAGACATGTGTGCTATAGGGATTCGGGTACCGCTCCCAGAAGGCAGCGAACACTTGGTCCCAGGAACTCCAGAGCACGCTGTGGCCCAGGAAATACTTCACCATTGTCCCGGCCGGGCGGGGTCAGCACCCGAGCAGCATCAGGGGTGCAGAGCCCAGGGGCCACGCGGAGGCCAGGCCCGGGCTCGGCGCACGGCCGCCAGGCACCAGCTCAGTCACCGCCCCACTGCACCCCAACAGCAGGCGCCGCCATGAGGAGTTGTCGGACCCTGAATAGAGTTTCTAAAAAATACTAATAAGGCCAAAAAATGAATTTATTGTCTGAAAATACTTGTAATTTATTTGTCTTATGACATAAAGTTTTAAAATTACAGTTTACTATGTTATTTGAAATTGATGCATATTTTAATAAGAATTTTATTTTTGTATATTTTAAGTATTTGGCAATTACTTTTGTCAAAGTTTTTAGTATTTGTGATTTGAAAATTATAATATAATTTCAATAGATATTTTAAAATGATTATTTCAAAAACCATACCGCTCAGACTTTATAAAGTCATTGTCGAGCATTCATTTGTTGAAAATCACGTATCTTTTTTTTCTTTAGCCACTGTTTTTTAATTGAATTTAATGATAGCTCTGTATTTTAAAAATTCAAGGAAACAGGTTTATAGTTTGATCATTTAGTATTGAAAATCATCAAACAGCCAATATTAAATTGGAGATTTATTTCAGTGCTCAAAACATAATATAGTAACATCCAAGATTAAGGAAAATAAATACCTTTTACAGATGACATTGTTGCATATAATGTTATCAGCAGCTTGAAATGCAATGTTTAACTCCCCAGGTAGTCACCATGCTAACATATAAACAGGTTGCCTGGCTTGTAATCTTTAATTTTGTAGCGTTGTAGAGAGTGGCACAGGACTCCTCTTAATGAGGAACTCTGCATTGCCTTAGCACACTCTATACTTTACTAAGGCTCAAATAAGGTAGTATATATAAAAGTACTTTTTAAAATGGAAAATACATTCACAAATACGAGATTGTAGTAATAAAAGACTTTTTTAAGGATGTAGAATTTGATTTATAAATATTGAAATCATTGCTTTAAAAGAAGTAACTTCTCTTAGGCTGTTTTATTTTGGGTCTTTTTTTTTCCATGTAGGTTTCATGCCACCTCCAGTTCCACCACCTGTTGTACCACCGCCTACTATTCCACCAGTAGTACCAACATGTGAGTTTTCTGTTTTAGGATTTTCTTAATTCATGGAGTGTTAATGTGTTGTTTCTCATTCTTTTGAATTATTGTTCTTTTTTATTATGAAAGTTTTTAGAAACACTTTTTTTT
The DNA here is from genome assembly GCF_027574615.1 of Eptesicus fuscus. Taxonomy (NCBI): domain Eukaryota; kingdom Metazoa; phylum Chordata; class Mammalia; order Chiroptera; family Vespertilionidae; genus Eptesicus; species Eptesicus fuscus. Next base: position 91,621,084 of record NC_072482.1, read on the forward strand.
TTTTGTTAAATGATTTCTAAAAAATTTAACAGTATCAAATGTCAGTCTATGTTCAGATTGGCATTCTTGTCTCAAAATGTCTTTTTATAGTTGGTTTATTTTAGTCAAAATTCAAAGAAGGGTCCCTACATCATATTTTTGTGTGTGTGTATTAAATATCTTAATCTAGAGTAGTACTGCCCAAACCTCCCTTTCTTTTTTAATTCCTTTTTAAAAAAATAGGTTTCTATTGATTTTAGAGAGAGGAAGGGAGAGGGATAGAGAGATGGAAACATCAATGTGAGAGAGAAAAATCAGTTGGCTGTCTCCTGCACACCCCTTACCGGGGGTTGAGCCCGAAACCCGGGTATGTGCCCTGACCGGGAATCAAACTGGTGATCTCTTGGTTCATGGGTTGATGCTCAGCCACTGAGCCACACCAGTTGGGCTCTTTTTACATTCTTAAAACATTTGATTGATTAAAGAAACAGTTATGCAAGGTTCCAAATGATGTATTTGTGTGTTGTTTTTTTTTGTTTGTTTATGGTATTGAATTTGTCCCTCTATCTCCTTGAATTTCCTATGAATTGGAAGTTTTTAGCACCAAAGACTTGGCTTCTTTTTTGGTGAGAATCCTTAAAGGTGGGGTGCATCACATCAGGAGCCATGCAGTGCCTTCTTTTCCCACTTTAAATGATGTTAAGATGTATCAGAGCATTCAGTATTAGAGCCTGGTGATTAAAAAATGTTTCCCTCAAATTTGCATCCTATGGTTTCCATCCATTGATCACTATTACTTAAATCTAATCTTCATTAATTTCAAAGTGGTAATCTTTCGAATTTTATAATTCTTTGTGTATTGCTTAACTAGAATTTTTCTATTAAAAAAAAACTTCCTCTTATTATCTAAGAGTATCTAGTTACCTTGACATACAGTTTGTACATGTAGATGCTAAATTCTTTCCTGTAAATGCCTTTTTTCAGAGTAATGAGTTAGTTCTGTATTAATTCCAGTGCTATCCAATAGCTGAAGCTGGAGAGGATTTCTCTTATTTCTCCTCTTTCTCTCCCTTTCCCTCCACTACTTTCTCCTCATTTTCTTTAGTGTTTACAGATTATGGATGTTTGCTTCCAAGCAGTTGCATTTACTTTTCTCTTTGCGCTTTAGTTTGTTCCATTTTCTTTTTAAAAAAATACATTTTTACCGATTTTAGAGTGGAAGGGAGGGTTGGGAAAGAAGTGATTGAAACATCAATGATGAGAATCACTGATTGGCTGCCTCCTGCACACCCCCTATCAGGGATCAAGCCTGCAACCTGGGCATGTGCTCTGACCAGGAATCATACCATGACCTCTTGGTTCATAGGTTGATGCTCAACCAGTCCCCCTTGGGCAGGCTGCTCCATTTCTGACAATGAAAGACCTTTGATACACACTGTGCTAGGTAATACAGGGATGCTATGAAAGAATGTAGTTTTTATTGTAAATGAAATAGAGGGACCAGAAGAAAATTCCTATAGGGAAGGTCCTCGAGTAACTTTGTTTCACTCAATGTTGTTTGGTTACAATGTTTATGAGATCCTTAGGAACTTAACACTTGTTTATATCAACTAGCCTATAGTTAGTTACACCATTTTAAAGTCACAGAACCTACCGACAACCTTAAGTGAGGACCTACTGTATGTTGTTAATTGAACATTCATACCAAACAATTGGGGAGAGAGGATAGGGAGTCATTTAAAAGTTTGGCAAGGCCATTGTTATTCATGGTTAATATTTTAACTTAGCACATGAATGATGAGATAATTAAGTCTGAAATACAGTCTCTCACTCTTTAAACAGCTTTGGTGCAGCCGCCATTATCCATGACTCCAGAAACGGTGAAAGAGGTTGGATTTGGTAGCCTTGTTTTACCAGGCGGTTCTGTTGCCAGCAGTCTTGCTCCTTCCACTCTGCCAGCTGGAGCTGTTTTTAATCCTCCCCCTAAACAAGCAGAGCCTGAAGAAAAAGTACCTCATCTGATAGACCATCAGATTTCTTCTGGTGAAAACACCAGATCAGGTAAAAACTAAAATGAAAATCCCCAGAAACATAATTAAATCAGAAGTACTGCTTCCATATACTGGTGGTTAATTCCGAGGTGCCATGAATTTGTAACCGGTTTAATGCACACATATTGAAATGCAATTTTTAAAAAGAGATCACTGTCCCCTAAAATTTATATTAAAAACAAATTTTGTTATTCTGTTCAGGATAGTATAGATTTTGACACCTTTCCATTGAGACCTCATTCCTCGACTTATTTTTTTCTTTTGCTTAATGGGACTGATTTAATGTGTTATCAAAATAAGATTGCACAAAATATGAATACCTACAAAACGATAAAAATGAACACATACTAAGTATAAATAACTTACTTACGACAGGTATTATTTAGCCAGGTCTAGAAATAAATATGGTGTTTGAAAGCAGCAAGTCTTTTTTTTTTTCTTCTTCTTTTTTGGCACCACTGTTAGTATATTAAGAATTGTGGTTTAAAGGTGGCAAATCAGTATAAAACCTGGCATTTTTGTTAACTTAAAGATCATGTTTAATATTTAAATTTTACTATAACTGGTATTAATTTTAGCTATAATTCTTACTTAGTATTTAGTATACTTTGAATTTAGCTGATTAACTCTAAGCTAACTGCTGGAAATTATAGCATTAGTTTTCTTTTTATACCAGAATAATTTTTTTTTATTTTTCTCCCCTTTCCATTTTAGTGATTCCAAATGATATTCCAAGTGGCTCTGCAATTTTAGGAGGACAGCCGCCAAATGTGACAAACAATTCTGGGATTCTTGGAGTTCAAAGACCAAATGCACCAAGTAATTCTGAAATGCTTGGAGTCCGGCCATCTAACGTTTCCAGTGGTTCTGGGATTATTGGAGCCCAGCCTCCAAATATGCTAAATAACTCTGGAATTTTGGGAATACAACCACCCGGTGTTTCGAGTAATTCTGGACTTATGGGAGTACTACCCCCCAGTCTCCCTAACAATTCCGGACTTATAGGAGTACAGCCACCCAATGTTCTAAATACATCTGGACCTATGGGAACACAGCCACCCGGTGGGCCTCAAAGTTTACCCCCCTTACATCTCTCTAATCAGAGGATGCCTGTAATGCCAATGTTAGACCTACGTCCAGGACTAATACCGCAGGCACCTGGACCAAGATTTCCTTTGCTGCAGCCTGGAATTCCACCCCAACGAGGACTCCCTCCCCCATCGATGCTTGATTCAGCTCTTCATCCACCTCCCCGTGGTCCTTTTCCTCCAGGAGATATTTTCAGTCAGCCAGAAAGACCTTTTCTCATTCCTGGAAGGCAAAGTATAGACAATATTGCTAATCCAGAAAAAAGGATACCGCTTGGGAATGATAACATTCAACAGGAAGGCGATAGAGATTACAGGTTTCCTCCTATAGAAACCAGGGAAAGCATGAGTAGACCTCCCCCAGTGGATGTGAGGGATGTGATTGGACGGCCTGTAGATCCAAGAGAAGGTCCTGGAAGGCCTCCATTAGATGGCAGGGATCATTTTGTAAGACCTCCTGTAGATATTAGAGAGAACCTTGTGAGGCCAGGCATGGATCATCTTGGTCGAAGAGACCACTTTGGCTTTACTCCAGAGAAGCCATGGGGGCATAGAGATTTTGATGAGAGAGAGCATCGGGTTCTACCTGTCTTTGCTGGTCCAAAAGGCTTACATGAAGAAAGAGGGAGATTTCGATCTGGAAGCTATCGATTTGATCCCAGAAGTGGTCCTTGGAACAGAGGATTTGTTCAAGAAGTTCACAGAGATTTTGATGACCGCAGAAGACACTGGGAGAGGCAGAGGGATAGGGATGACAGAGATTTTGATTTCTGCAGAGAAATTAATGGAAATCGTCTTGGACGAGATAGAATTCAAAACACCTGGGTCCCCCCTCCCCATGCTCGGGTTTTTGATTTCTTTGAAGGGGCCACTTCTCAACGAAAAGGTGATAATGTGCCTCAGGTTAATGGTGAAAATGCTGAGAGACATGCTCAACCACCACCTTTACCAGTACAGAATGAACCTGAACTTTATGAGAAACTGACATCTTCAAGTGAAATAAACAAGGAGAAGAGTGACACAGTTGCTGATATAGAAAGTGAACCAGTGGTAGAAAACACAGAAACTGAGGGGACATAATCATCACTCAGTAGGTAAAAAGATACCTTTTGTAAAGTTGTCATCTCCCTGTAATAGATTAATGGCCGACCGGACCGTAGTTGTTCACTTTCGTCTGCCAGAATTAAGTTAATCTGATGTTCATGTTCACTTTTCTCTTAAAATAATTGTACAACTGACTTGTATAGACATTGTTCTTAATATGAACATGATAGGTAAACATTTTTTATTTTTCTGATAAAATATAAATGTTGCCCCCAGATTCTTTTAACTTCAAGGAAATGAATAACAGCTTGTCAGAGACTTCCTATGGAAGAAAGGATTTTTTAGATACTACTATTAGGTTGGATATGGTAATAGGTATATTCCAGAATAGCAAGCCGTGGTATATCTTATCCATATCTTTAGGCTGCTGCAGAATTTTAAGGTAATAGACAAAGCTGTGATATTTTATGCAAAGACTGGCTCTAGATATTTGAGGAGCACAATACAGAGATTTTAAAAAGTGATTTTGTAAAATCTACACTATGGTCTCTGTTTCTCCAAAGTAAGTGTTTGTGATTTGTTCCTCATACTGCAGTGAGTAAAAAGAAAACAACAACATAAATATTAAAGTACGTTTCAATGTTGGGTGAATTTTGTTTTTAGATGCCAATAAAACTTATTTGTTTGATAACAGTGTTCTAGGAATTGTATTTTTTTAACCCACAAATTCTTAAAACCCTGAATCGTTAGCTGCATGTGCTTAGTTGCAAAAGGTTTCTTTTACTCTTAATAACAACAATGAAGAACTGTGGTGGAAAAGCATGTACTTTAATATAAAAACCATGCAGTCTCATTAGTTTGTATATAAAATCAGTGTATATTGTGTGAGTCGTAGGTTATTTTGTTTCTCTGTATGTCTGTATTCATGCACATACAGAGAAATATAGATGTTGATAGTTCAGAGAATAAAATATTTTTAAAAACTGAATAGGATTAGATAAACTTGACATTGCTTATAGTTACAGCTCTTAGCCTTTATGAAGGGGAAAATAAATATCTAAAGAAATATGTTGGCGGTTTGCTAATTTAAAAAATATATAATTAATCATGAAGCCAGATTTAGCATGGGCCCAAATTTCATACAAATGCTTGCTTGCATTGCGTTGTTTCACATTATATTTACTATTCTGCATAGATAGTGCTAGTACTAAAGTACTTGCCAGTCACTTGCCTGACGTGAGTATCTTAATGGCACAAAATGTATAGTGTTGTTGATGGATTTAAAAACATTAATTTGTATACCAGGAACAAAGTGTCTATCGTGTATTTTGCAGGCTCTGGTTACACTGTTCAGATTAATCTCCAAGGTAAACTGAATAGCAGAAAAATTTGGTCTTGGTTTCTGTTATTTGTTTTTGTTTTTATTTTCATTCATTTATTGTTTGTGTCTCCTTTGGGTTTTACATATGTATACACATGTGTATAAAACCATTGGTGTTTTTTCATTTCTAATGATGGCTTTCATTTGGTCCTACTTTCCTGTGCATTCCCAACAATTCTTCATTTGCTCTATTTATGTAGAAGTCTTAAGTTAGGCTTGTCAACAATAACCCCACCCCCATGATAAGATCATACCAGCTATTTAAAATTGGATGTTTTTGCTAACCGTATCTGATGATGTAGAGAGCTATAGGTCTTTACTGTTCCTGGCCAAAAAGAAAGTCTTTTCTTCTTACAGATTCTGAAATAGAAATAGTGCATTATTTTGTTATTTGGAAAAGTGGGTGAGAGGGGGAATCTAGTGTTTATTTTTAAGGTAACTCAGTTCAGTTCAATAATTTGAATTGGTTTCCAATCTTTTCCTTAGGGTAACAGGGAAAACTGACAAAGGCACAACATTTTAATGTTTGGGAAAGATTTGCCTTGTCTTCAAGGAAATGACATGGACTGGAGTGTCTCTCAGATGCCTTTAGTTGCACTTACCATTATTAAAATTAAATGACATGCACTTGGAATAGGTAATAGGAAAGAAGGTGAGACTTTTCACTGGCTTCTAACCCCAGGCTTTTTAAATCGCTGTTGGCCTTCATGTGCAAGCTTAAAAACAAACTATGTGCAGGTATTACACTGGTTGGAAGATGGAGGTGGTGCAAGTTTCCTCGTCATTTGTCAGTACAGAATCTAGAAAGCTATCTTGGAAATGTGTGACGCTCTTAACGTAGCTGAAAAGAATTTATGTATACTTATTCTCCCAGTGAACTTGTTTTGTTGAATATTTAAGTGAAAGGATATTAATCACTTTTGTACTGAATTTTCAAAATTGATATTTATGTTCAGTTTTTAAAAAAATGATGCACAGAAGAGTTAATTGTTTTTGATAAGTTTGACATAGGCCCTGTCACATTTTTGATGCCTTTGGTCACAGTGCTATCACTAGAATGCTGGCAACTAGACATTTACAAGGAGTAACCTAACCACTTTACTTTAATAAAATGATTTAAAGTGCTACAGGCAGTATCGGCATTATACACCATAATGTTGATTTGTGATTTGTTAGAGAGAGAATGATATGACTTTCTGCAGTATCAGTAGCCTGCAGTATTAATAGACATTAATATTTAAATAGTTTTTATGTCTTTAAACATTTCATTAAACATTGGCTCTGACCTTAGCATAAATGCATATAGTGTACTTTGATCTTTTGTATGGTAGATAGAAACTTATTTTACAGCAAAGTAGTCTTTATCTGCAGCATATTATAGGTGAAATGTACCTTTATTCTAATTTTATGTCTATACATAGGGCAGACAAATATTTAAGAAAGCATAGGAGGATGGCATAGTATAAAATTACTTGCTTAAACTTCTGGAAATTATATAATAATTCATTGGTAAGATTTGTTACTTATTTAAGTTATTATATTCTTACCAGAGTCATTTCTTTTGTCCTGATAATTTAGTTGCTTCATTAAATATATTGGCCATTTTTTCACTCGTATCAAAGATTATAGTTTATGGAGCTCCACATTTAGGGTTGTTTGGAGTATGGGGCAATTGTGTTACATTTAAAAAGAAAAAGTTGCTCTTTTAATTGGAAAAAGTATTTTTTTATAAACACAGTTCATCAGGTCTAAGGTGTCATTTTTCATTGATTATAAGAAGCACCATTCAGAATAAAATGCTTCCAATATGACATGTCACTGATTATAAAACCCATCCTTAATTCAGAAATGTTAAAATTAAAAAGTGTCTTAGAATCAAAGAAATGTGGTATTCATTATTGAGCTTTATGCATGTATTTTAGATGGGCACAACCTTTAATGAAAAAGAAAATTTTAATATTCAATTAAATTTTATTATACCTTATGTGCCTTCATCATTATTACTTTATTGGGTGCTATATTAATAAAATGTTTTAAGGGCTTTTAACTCTTTCAAAGAAATAAAACAAACATTTTTCTTTTTAAATATTTTGCATAATATAGAAGAGGGGAGCCGTATCTTTATATTTTTAAGATAGGCAAAATAAAAACTACATTATTATGAGTAATCATAAATACTGTAGTGTGGCAGAGAATTATAAATGTTTTCATTGGTTCTGTGGTTTTATATAACATCTTTTAAACTATAACTTAAGTTGATAATTATATATTTTCCACTTTTGAAGAAAAAAATCGGTCGCAGTAGTTCAGTGGTCGGCAAACTGCGGCTCGCGAGCCACATGCGGCTCTTTGGCCCCTTGAGTTTTTAGCAAAGGCCAGCTTAGGAGTACCTTAATTAAGTTAATAACAATGTACCTACTACCTATTTAGTTTAAGTTTAAAAAATTTGGCTCTCAAAAGAAATTTCAATCGTTATACTGTTGATATTTGGCTCTGTTGACTAATGAGTTTGCCGACCACTGCTGTAGTTTATAATAGGAAATTTAAAAAGCAAGATACCTTGATCCAACAAAACTTCTTGGAATTAGAATTTAAAATTAATGGCCCAGATTGTTTTCTTTGGGGGGGGGCATACTTTAAATAGTGGCATACATATTGGAAGCATTTTGAAATACACTATTTCTGTGGTTTTTCAGGCAAGAAATAATAGAATCACCGGTGGAGTTCTGAAAATCTGGAGGTTTTGGGGGTCACCACAAACATACAAGTGCAGAATCTCCTGGGGCAATACACATTTATACACACACACACACACACACACACACACACACACACCCCTATGTATATATTATAAACCCCCACGTATCCCCACTTTCACTACATTAAAATACATAAATATTTAATATACCATATACTTGAGATTCTTAAAATATTTTAAAAAGTAAAATACTTGAGTGATACACAGTTATCTTTAGTATTTCAAGAAACTAGATACATAATTGTGGCAGCTGATGTTGAAGGATGAAGAAAAAAACTAGAGAAGTCCATTATCACATGTTTTAAACTCAAGCATTAATTTAAAAATGAACTATAGCAGATAAGGATGGGAGGAAGCATATGAGATGGTTTTGTAGGAAGCATTTTTGACTCAAGTGAAACTTTGTTTAGGATACCTCAAATAAAAATTTACTTGATATCATGTAATTAAATGCTTTGGTTATATAGAAAGCCCATTTGGGACAAAACTGTAAGCATTAACTTTATCAGGGACTAGCAGTAGCGTTACTAGTGGGACTACTGAGATGTGGATTGCATATAAAAAAGTAATGCAAATCAGTATTGTATTTCGGCAGGAACTTTGCTCAGACATTTTCTTCTCTACTTAATTCTCTCCTCTTTCATGGGATTCTTTTCATCCTGTATATACACTTCCAGTTACACTGTCTTGTTCTAATCAAGGTATAGAACAAATACTCTTAAGTAATTTGTAAAACGCATATAGTATTAAAATATACAAAGTGTCTTAGAATCAAAGTGTCTTAGTATTACACATGGGGTGTAATTGTGCTAATGAGCTAACTTTATATTGTATGAGAAATGTCGGGTAGTAGGAGGACCTGTAATGAAGGAAGCTGAGAGAGTGCTTATGCACCGAGCTCAGTACATGGTAGAGAGTGAACTTGTAACTTGTAACTGAGCCCTGAGAGTTAGATGAGTTTAATGAGCATATTACACTTGTGTAGCAATGGCAGATAATGTAGAAGTTGGCTGACCTGTGTTGAAAACCACCTCCTCCCTCCACGCCTTTATCAACTCGCCCTGCCTCGGGGCAGCTGTCACTGTTTTGTCTTTTTCTTCCCTTCTCAGAATCTTCAAATCCTTCTCATCATAGCCTCCTTTTTGACCCACTGTTCCAGGCAAGAACTATCCAGTGGATTTGTCTGCTGAAAGCAGCTTGCCTGCCCCTTGGCTTGGTGATTTCTGAGTTCAGTTCCAGCATTTAAATTCCTTGCGTCTATGAAATAAGTTTTCTCTTCTCTAAAAGACCAGTGGAAGAAGCAGGAGGAGCAAAGGGAAAGACTAACAAGATTGAGATGCTTTTTATAAGGGCACAGGTTTTACTGCCTTTGGGTTTTCAAAACTGGCTTTAACATTTGCTAGATGTGTGTCTTAGAACAAAATTACTGCGCCTCTAAGTGCATTCCTTAATAGCTAATCTGTAGGGTTATGCTTTATTATTGATATTAGTTAATATTTAATGGACATATATTAAGTGACAGGAACTAGGATAATTTTATTACCTGCATAATATAATCCTCACAGCAATCCTGTGAGGTAGTTAGAAACTTAAGTCACAAGTGACTTCCCAAGGTTTTATAACTTGTAAATATTTGAGCAAAGAATGAAACACAGGTCTATTAAATTAAAAATTAGTCTGCACCACCTAATAAAGTGTCAGATAACATCACAGGGGCTCACCAGTGATTCCTCTTAACTTGAGGAAAGGCAAATTTAGGCAGAAAACCATAAACTGGAACAGCCCCACCAGGCTTGTCAGTTAAACACTGAACTTGAGCTGTTCTCATGGTTACGAGTATACATACATGGGGCTGTCTTCTTTTGCTGTGAGCAATCACTGCAGCTTCACTTTCTTAGATTTTATGTTCAGGATTTGTTTTTTCTTAAGGTTATACCATGGCATAATACTAACTTTCTTAACAATTTGCTGCTAATTTTTTTTTTTTTTTTAGAGAGAGAAACATCAATTTGTTTATGCATTCTGGTGCTTCTTATGTGTGCCCTGACCAGGAATCCAAACTGCAACCTTGGTGTGGGGATGACACTCTAACCAACTGAGCTACTTGGCCAGGGCATAACTTGCTATTTTGGAAGCAGGTTTCTGTTGCATTGATATTAAATAAGATTTCTTTTTGAAAACACCTTTTCCCACAAATTAAGTAAGATTTTAAAACCTCTTATACTTTAAAATGCTTGAATACATTCAAAGCAGAGCTAGTGATTGCTAGCCAGTTTACATTTTAGATGTGGCTTTGGCATCTCCTTTCTGAAATTTGGCATTTATATACTATACGTGTAGCCAAAACCTTTTTTCTTGTGTATAAAACTCCTATATTAAGAATATTCCATGACTTGAATTAAATGAGATATGTAAAGTTATACATAGTAAACATGCAGTGTTAGTCTTTATTCACCACTTGATTGAATTCAGAGAGTTTAGAGACTGGCCTTTGTCTGTGGTGGCAGTAGTTAATTTGCAGTTATTTTACTTAATTAGAATATATAACCCGGTTCTAGGTTTTCTTTCTTTTCAAGTCTTCTATTAAATTCACTGAACTTAGATTTATGTGAAGTTTAATCTGCAGCATGTCACGGTGTTGGCCTTGGATCACCTTTTTCAGTCTTTGGGCAGATGAATCTTTAGGCCATTACTGCCTCATGCACACATCAAGGGAACATGCTTATCATACTTGTGAGTTATATTTCTATTTCTACTAATCTTACCAAAAGTAGTTACTATTTTACTTATGTTGTGATTATTACATGAAATAAAACGTTCTTGCATTTGAACAATCTTTTTCAATGACATGACTCTTGTGTTTATTACTGAGCTCGGGTCAGTTTACACATTAGTAAGAATATAGTAAAATCACAAGACTTGTATTAACCCTTTGCACTCGCTTGCTTTTTTCTCGATTCCTTTATTCTACTCGGGATTTAATTTTTTAAATACCCCAGATTTTACAAAGCGCGGCAGTAGAATAAAAAACGAGTTTCTTTTCATACAAACTATTTATTTGGATTTTTTTATATTTCAAATTATTGATACATTCAAAGAGTAATTTTAATCTCTATAATTTTTCATGGTGTGGTATTTTTTGAAACATTCACCCACATGAAGACCTGGTTTACATTCACATGTTTCGCAAATATAAATCGTCTCTCTTCTTCCTCCTTTGATTTTTCTGTTAGAACAAACAACACAATCTTTGTGTTTTTTGTTAGGGTGAGGTGTGATTATATGGAGCTTTCCATCTAAACGTTGCTCTAAGTTAGTGGATAATAATCTACCGCTGGAAGTTAGTGTACCATCTCTGAATTCTCCAACAAGATCATGTACTAGTTTCCTAATAAATTTCACATGCGTTATCGGTTTTTCATTTTTTCTTTTTTGGCATCAGTTGAGACGGCATTTACATTTTACTTGTCCTTTCATGCTAATGAAAACAAGAAAAGATACTGGAAAAATAGACAAAAATCCTCCTTCCCCCCGTGGTGAAACTACGTGTCGAGTGTGGCTTGACATACGAGCTGCTACCGATGCTAACCGTGTCGAGTCACACTCGACATCCGAGTGCAAAAGGTTAAATAAGTAACAACCTTTGCAACTATAACAGAATAACTCTTATTTAAGAACTGATCTTTCCCTCTTTGGTGATGGATGTTACTTTGAGCCTTGTAGTTAAGAGAAGATAGCACTTTACATCTGAGAAGTTTCTGCAGATCTTCACATCTTGTATCACTGTGGTCAGATGCAAGATAAGGATTTAGAGATTTCTAGTAAAACCATTAGGGCTTCATTTAGGACTGTGTTTTTTTAAATGAAATTTATTTAATATTTTAATTACAGCCTCTGTGTTCATCATATTACTTTCTGAATTTTAGTCAAATAGTCTGTGACCATGGGTTAAAATGCATCGCATTACTGGGAAAGAGGAGAGGGTGTGGGGGTGGAGAGACTTAACACTTTCAACCTCTGTGTCGCAGAGTACGTAATTTATCTTCAGAAATAACACTGTTAGCTAGGATTTGTTATTTCTTCTTTACAAATAGAGAAGCAAACGCAAAGAAGTCCATGGTCACGTAGCTTTTGATTTGTGTGGGTGTTTGAACCCAGATTTTGCTGACTTCAGAGCTATGCTATACTTAAAAGCTGCGCCTTTGGAAAGGTAGATTTTACTAGATGGTTGGGATGATTAGTTTCCGAGGGCTACTGTAACAACATACCAAACACTGGGTTGCTTAAAACAACAGAAACTCATTTTCTCCACGTTCCAGAGGCTAGAAGTCTGAAATCGAGGTGTTGGCAGGTCCACGCTTTCTCTGAAGCCTCCAGAGGAGAATTCTTCCTTACCTCCTCAGACTTCTAGCAGGGCTCCGCAGTCCATGGTGTCCTAGCGATCACTCCAGTCTCTGCCTCTGTCATCACAAGGCCATCCATCGTGTGTGTTCACATCCTCTTCCCTCTGTGTCTAAATTTTCCTCTTATAAGGACACCAGTTATATCCGATTAGTGGCTCACCATACTTCAGTATGACCTCATCTTAACTAATTACATCTGCAATGACCATATTTCTAAATAAGGTCACATTCTGAGGTACTGGGAGTTAAGACTTCAACATATTTTTGGAGGACACAATTCATAACAGCCTGTGGCCTTAAGTTCTAGAACTATTTAAGATCTAAGTAAATAGACGTTTTACATTTGAAAACACACAGTGGGGAGGGTGATACATTTTAGAGTGACAAAACATCTTTATAGAATTCCATTTTTAAATTACTATGGATATTATCACAATCAAATTTAAAGTATTGCAAACTGTTACATACAAATAGCACTGCCTAACTTTTTAGATGATTTAGTAATGCCCATACTTTAATTTTTCAAAGGAAACCCAATAATATTAGTATTATATAGCAAAGAATCTATTTACTGTTAATGATCCTTGCATTAAAAAATGTTTCCTTTTTAAAAGTGGAGGTGTTTTTAGACTTCATTACATACAGCTAACCTGAAAATGTGCAACGTGAGTCTTTCCATTTCACTTCTATTGTTTGTCTTGTAAAAATAGTACTAGCATTTTCTGTTTGTCTACTCATAAAAATTCCCTCTTAAGTGATATGACTACTTGTCATTTCAGTGGTTTATTAGAAGTAGGTTTTTTATTTACCAAATAAATTACCAGTTCACAGTTTATTGTGTAGTATTATAAGCTTAATACATTTCTATTTTTTATAGAATTAGCCAGCATAATCTTTATTTGATCAAGTAAAAAACACCTTTGTATCTGACTGAAATTCAAGTTACATAGCTATATAGGTCTTTACTAAACAGGTGTCCTAACAAGGCCCCCTCTAACTTACAGAAATTTGAACGGATAATTCTGATTTTTATTTGAAGAGCACTAAGGCACTTAGAATGCTGCCTGGCACATAGGGTCACTGTTGTTATAATTGTCAATAAATAGTGGGTAATAGAGGTTTTGGGGATATGCAAATCAGTATTGTATATTAAGTGCAAATAATTAAGGGACTATTTGTGCAGATTTGAACATTACAACCAAAATCCAAAAAGGAGGGGAGCTTTATAGGTCTTCTAACGCTTTTCTACCTCCAGTGCATCAACTCTTGGAGCTCTATTTGTGTTTCTGGTGCTCATTACCGACCTTTAAACACAGCTGTCAGGTTCATTAGGCTGGCGGCAAGCATCCTGCTGGCCCAGGTGGCTTGCCTGTCAGAGAGAGATGGCTCTGATCTAATTTCAGGAAAAACAATTAGAAAGCTTCCTTTGTTAATTGTCTATGTCCAGATAGAACAATTTGGTTAAAAATATTCCTGATGTAGCAGGATCTCAAGTTTTAAGAGGAGATCTTTTTCCCCATGGGACTTGAAAACTGATAAAATTTACACTTTACCCATGAATATATTCATGCTAAAAAAAATTGTTAGTCACCAAAATAAGCTACTTTCTTAAATGTGTCTGACTCAAGGCCTAACACTGTAATGGGAAATGAGTCTGACTCCATTACCTAACTGTAATGGGAAACCACATTTAGAAAAATTATTTTTAAAATATTTCATTATGATACTGAATTTGCAAAGCATATTCAGGGCCATTTTATCCCAAAGTAAGTCTGTCAAGTAAAATTTAAGATCTCAAGAAATTATCTATTTGGGGAAGAGAAGTGAAGTTACTTGACTACTGTAGCCAGTTTAGGAACACACGGTAGGGATCTTGGTTCTACTGGAAATCACAAAACGCCCTAATAACTATAGTTATCTGTACTTTTAAATGCAAAGCAGTAATTTAATTTCTTATCAGAAAAAATAACAGCTGGGTTCTTTGGTGGATAATGTAAAATTCGATTGTTACCTTGATATAGTAAGCTTAATATGGAAGAGGGCTGTCTTTTAAAATGTTTTACAGATCCGATCTTTCTTTGCCACATTGATTATTTTAAATTTATTTGTTGGCCTAAAGCTATAGATGCAGGACTTAATGGAGAAGTCTAGTGTCTAGTACACTGGCCCACACACTCACAGCTTTCATTTAAATTTAAGTTGTGTGTTTAGTTTTCCTCATAACAAAAGACTTTTATATTCCTGGCAAGTAAAATCAGTCTGCATTTTAATCAATGGCAGACTAAGGTTGATTTCTAAACTAATATCAAGTCTTCAAAGGGTCTCCTCCCCCACCCCAAGAGCAATTCCACTAAACTGCTAGTAAAAGTAGGGAACGTGGGAATGTTTATAGATGAACAAATTCTGCTGGTGTGTGCACCTGAGACACGGGGAATAAGGCCCTCGCTTCCCATCTCATGAGCCTCTGGTGATTGTGATCCTGGCTGTCCAAAGGTGTGGACACGGGTGAGGCCTCGATTCTCTTCTAAAGCACTAAACATCAGATGAAAACGACTTGAAGACACTAGGGATGGTATAACCAGGCCTGACGAGCAGTCACAGTCTGTTGATCGGAGAATTGAATGAGGCTGACATTTTGTGGTCAGTCCTTTCAGGTGTGGTTTTCCTGAAGTTTCCCGAAGGAATGCTTCACTCCTTTTCCCTTTGCTCTTAGCACTTTAGAGTCTAAAGTCGGGGTCCGTGAGGTCCGAACGGTTGGCGACCGCTGCTTTAGACAGCGCTCCACTCCTTTTTGTAGCTCCGAGTGGTTGGTGTGCTGGGAAAGGAAAGTGGTTATAGAGCGCTGCTTTTTTCTGGGTTTCTGGTCAAATAACTGCCTCCTCAGGCTCCTTAAACAGAGTACCTGTTCTGGTTGGGAGTGTTTGGGCCTGGTTGATTTTTTTTCTTGTAAATATTTTCCCAGTTGCTCAGTAGTGATCTGACTTCACTTTTGTTTCTCTCTTTGCTGATTACATTTTTAATTTAACATTTCAAAGTAGTTTCTAATCTAATACACTCAATTGGAAGTACATATATGTATGTATGTATGTGTGTGCATATGTGCACACATATATCAGATACCTTCTCGAAGAACCTTCAACAAATCTTAGAGAATTTCTTTTGACCTTTTCATGATAGCACTTGACTATTCTCTCAGGAATTAGACAACTTAAAACCAGTATCTTTAAAAGAAAATCTATTTGAGTTTCATATCCACTTACCAAGCTTATACTTGGGAATATGATATTTTCTCATCAGGGCAACACAGTCTTCATTAGAAAAATGACTCTAAACCCTCTATTAGCCAGAAATTAATACAAAACATATACTCGGTACTAAATGAGTTCTCAGAGCGTGAGAGTGGGCAAGGGAGCCTCCTATAATTTTGAAGGCAGTAGTGTTTCTGATTGCTGGCTAAAAAAATTTACTAGCTTTAAATCATTTTGAGACATTACTTCATCTTCTGATCCTATCTAATAAAGAGTGAATATGCTAATTGACCCTCACACCCTCACAAAGATGGTGGCACCCACAGCCAATAAGGAGGGAATATGCTAACTGACTGCCACACCCTCAAATATGGCAGCGCCCACAGCCACAAGATGGCAGCACCCAGTCCCCTCAGCCCCTCTGGGGCACCTGCCTCCAGAGTTCCCCAGTCCCCTTAGCCCCCCAGCCACCCAGGGCTGGCCCAAGGCGCAGGCAAGCCTCGGATGTCGGCTGCCCAGCCGCCCAGAGCCTCCCGAGGCTCAGGTAACCAGGGCTGAGCCAATGCTTGTGCTGCTGGCAGTGGCAGCAGCAGAGGTGTGATGGGGGCATCACCTTCCCCTGATCACTGGGTCACCTCCCGCCCCTAAGGGCTCCTGGACTGTGAGAGGGGGCAGGCTGGGCTGAGGGACCCCTCCCCCCCTCCAGTGCATGAATTTTCATGCACCGGGCCTCTAGTTAATTATAACCTGACAGTACGCTTTCAATTACTATCCAGTGCACTTAATAGCATCAGTTCATTTTGTGGATTTGCTTCAGCTTCTTTCTCTAGACCAGCTGGGCCCAAAGCTGCCAAAGCTTAATTGAGGCTGAACAAGACTTCCGACAGAAGACAGGTGTGAGATGGGGTGGGGGCGTGGGGTGAGGAGGTGCAGTGGGCAGGCATGTGCTCCTGTTGACCTTTGACTGCCGTATATTCAGTGTTCAAACAAGAAACCTATTTTTTCCTTTTGTGACTTTCTAAAAGGCTATTTTATGGGCATGTTCTAATTTGTGAACCATGACGCTATAAACTCCCTTTTTATCAAACTGGTAATTTCAAAGTAAGTACTTTGTTTCATTGAGCCAGTGTGCATAGGATTGATTCATAGGAATGGAGATGGTCTGGTTGGACTCATCAAATTTGGTGTGATGGCATAAAACAAACAAAAAATGCAGACTTTTATGTGGTTTTGAAATTTAGCCCAGGAAAGAAAATCTCTTGGGTGTTCCTGCTCAGATGTACTCAGAATGGACAGATACCATTCATCTATCCCAGACTCTTTCCGGCTCAGCCCCAGACTTCCCGCATTTCTCCAGGCAGCCACTACTCTCTCAGTTGTTAGCATTAGCTCTGAAACCTCTTCTTCATCTGGGTCCGGAAGCATTTTACCACTTAAAGTGCATGTCTTTCTTCAGCATGTATTCCGGGATCTCCTCTCGGTCTGCATGGACAGCTCTTCGTTCTTAAGGTGACGCTGCGCGATGTTACTCTCCATTGCCTGCCACTGGACTGATGTTGGGTCTTGCCTTCACTTGCTTTGAGGTGCAGTCACATACTATATAATTTAACCAACCAAGTGCCAGTTTCTGGATTCTCTGATTTTTCAAAATTGTAAGCTAGATAAAATTATCTATTAGCTCTTACGGACGTCATAATTATATTTTGACCTTATTTTCAGCTCTTTGTAAAGAGGAAAGGAATCCCAATGAAGTTATTAAATGGAATAATTCTTTTGCCATTTGTTTTAGGTTGATTTTAACCTTGTCAATAAAATTGTTTTAAATCATTATTGGAAACGTGCTAAGGCATGATGACCTTTGAACTCAGTTAATTTTTGTTTCAGGTGATTAAAATAGAATTTTATTTGTATTGAATTAAGGAAGCCATTGAAAATAACTCAGAAAAAGAGAATGGAATTAGAACTAGTATACTTGTATTATTAACTAAAGATAAAACAAGAAGCCAATATAAAGATTGTTTAAGAAAAGAGCAAGCATTGTTTAATACTTAAATATACCAAGATTTCTTCTTAAGATGAAAAAGTGGAGCTTTATATCAAGCTTTCATGTCTTGAAATCCAAGTATTACTGTTAGAATAGTGTATTTTAAGATTATGGGTGAGCATGGAAAGCAATACTTGGCCTTGTTGGACTTTTTAATACTAAGTACCCTCTAAGATTGTAGACATTTTGTATCTATCAAGAAAAATAAAAATCTCAAAAGTATGTCTACTTTAGAACTTGGCCAAACTTGGAACTTTGAAGTGTCCGGTAAAATCCGATTTTCTTAATGTTGGCTCTGGAGTCATTTGGTTTAGTTACTTGCAGCAGTAGATAGAGAGTTGTTTTTCTGTCAGTAGCTTAAGCTAGGAGCCAGGTATTGAAACTCGTAGCTTTGCTAACTCTAATTGAATTATTTATATCCAGACTGTTCTTTAACTACACTTAGATTTCTGTCTCAATTCTTATACCTTTTAGCATGTTTCTAAGTTATGGGCAATTTTTGTTTCCTTTGAGAGGAATAGAGTTATACCATAACACTTCAGAGATACTCCCGATTGCTGGATGAACGTACTGGTCTGCAGTGGGTTTTTTACTCGCTTGAATGTAGGCCTAGGCATTGTTTTAGGGTCAGGTTTTGGGGAAAGTGCCCGGCTTTTTCTAATGTGCCCATTATCAGATCAGATCAGAGGCCTCGAGTGTACAGGTCCCGTTGCACTTAGAGATGCATTTGAATGATGTTATTGTTCACGTTGGTCTTTAGACTATGGAATTTCAGCTTAATTTTCTGGTCCTTTGATCATTACATGTGGCAGATCTGAAAGTGAATCCAACTTGCGTTTTCTCTCTTCGGAAGAGAATTGGTAACCTATCCAAAGCACTCACCGTTCAGTAGTCAGAACGCTTTCCGATGGCTGTAGACCCTACAGGAGTTCTGTTCAGCAGGAGACTAACCATGGTGAGAGGATAACGAACACTGTGGCTTCCCTCTAGCGCAGTGGTCGGCAAACTCATTAGTCCACAGAGCCAAATACCAACAGTACAACGATTGAAATTTCTTTGGAGAGCCACATTTTTTAAACTTAAACTTCTTCTAACGCCACTTCTTCAAAATAGACTCGCCCAGGCCGTGGTATTTTGTGGAAGAGCCACACTCAAGGGGCCAAAGAGCCGCATGTGGCTCGCGAGCCGCAGTTTGCCGACCACGGCTCTAGTGAAAAAGAAAGCCCTACTCTTGAACTTACTCTTATTCTGAGGGTTATAAAGCACAGAAGCGAATCTTTGCCTCTTCTACCTGGGACTATTGCCCTCACATATTTCAGATATTTGTGTTGAGATACAGTTGATCTCTTGAGGAGGAAGATAATGCAAATCCAGTTCTGTTAGCTGCACGTGAAGGTTCAATGCGTTTATGGATCCATAAGAGAAATGTGTCTGGGGCCGAGTTTCATATTTTTGTAATAGCTGCCTTTGGGAGGTGTTTAAGTGAGATACATTTCTTTACAGATCACTTTCCTTGGTAATATTGATAAACACTGGGCGTGTTATTGTACACTTGCCTCTCTTCCCCTGAGTGAGGCCGCTGCCTGAGCTGTGCTGTCAGCTAGAACCGTTTGCACATTTTGAGGGAATTATCAGATTAAAACGTAAACCGGATTTTCAAAGAATCTATTTAGAAGATAGAGTTTAAGTGAGATAGCTAGTTTTGTCCTCTGCCCAGTCACTTCCGGCAGGGTGCTGTGATTAAGCTTTCTGGACACCGATGCATACTCATTTTTCTCTCTACACTGAGCACAGTATTAATGTGGACAGGTACCCAGCAGCATATGAAAAGTTAATATGACAGTTTTTCAGCGGCGTTGCCTAATTATGAGATTTCATTTTTATGTCTTAAAAATCAAATGTTGGTTGTAGTGGGTAGGATTGGGGACATAGAAAATATAGAAGCCTTACTGTTGACGACTTTGCAAAATGATGGTTAAGTGATACGTTCAGGGGCGGGGGAGATCCATTCAGCTTTTACCCCTAAGTTTTTTCTCTGGTGAACAAAAACATGGTTCTTCTAAGCGTGAGAACACTTTTCCAGGTGACTTAGCTCCCTAAGATGTTCAGAATGTTTCGCTAAAGAACCTTCACGCATCCTTGAAGCTCAGGCTCCTTCGTGTGGTTGCCGGGAGAGCCCATGTGGGGAAAGGGACTGCTCTGGAGGCCCCGTGGCATGGAAACCGCTGCTGATACTCAGACAGCTTTGCCTCCTGTAGGATGTGCCTCTCCTCTTCCCCACAGAATGGATGCACAACTCCCCGCTCACCACAACACATGCTCCTTTCTCCCCTCCCGGGAGAGGACCCTCCTGCTTTCTGGTGCACCCGGCAGATGGGAAGCACGTGGTTTCGGCAGCCTCCCTGAGCCTGCCTCCAATTGCCTGGCCCCTGCTTCTAGACCAGCTGTTTGCAATCCCGAGATCTGGCCTCCCACACCTTCCCCCAGAGGGTATTGGGCAACACCAAGACCCTTGGGTGTCTCACGTCTTGGACGGGATGGGAGTGCTGCTGGTATCCAGTGAGGATTAGGGGCAGGGATGCTGCTACACATCCTCCTGCAATGCAGACAGCGCAGCCCCCAGGACCAGGAGTCACCTCTCCGATGGCTGGGAAACCTCACGCAGGCTCAGGAGGAGGTATTACACACCTCTTTCTCCGGTATTTTTAATCTTTTCCTTTTTGCTGACCCCAGGTTTTCTATTAAGATGCTTAAGTCTTTCACACTTAATACATCTTGCCCTTGCCCTTTTGTCCTTCTCCAGTTATTGGTCCCTTTATTCCTTTATGGCGAGATTTTGGGGCAGTGTTTTCATCTGTCTCAGATTCCTCCTTTTGCCTCAGTGCACTGTGTAGTCAGCTTTTGACGTCACCATCCACTGAAATGGCTCTTTGTAGAATTTCCACTGACATGCTGGACTCTGTGGTCTGTGTACCTCTCCTGGGTCTCCCGTCTGAGCGCCACCATAACCATCACGTGTTCCAGCCATTTGAGCTCCTCCCGGGTCCTTTACTGCTCGTCTTGCTGTTTCTTCTCCTGCCCGAGATGGGATCCTCTTCCCCACTGTGTGGGCGCCCCCGGCCTTCAGGGCTCCGTGCAGGAGCCCGGCTGTGCCTCCTCTGCCCGGAGCAGCCCTCCCTCCCGGCACCCCTGTATTCCCGGGCTGTGGTTGCAGTGCAGTGACTTGAGGGCCGAGGCCAGGTCTTATTTTATTGATGCTCCTAGTGAAGTGCCTGATCATATTGCATATAGGGTGTCCCCAAAATGCACCCACACATTTTGAATAATTATAAAGGCAGTCAGCGTTTACTAAAATACATCTCATTTTCAAAATTGAGCTATCAGCTGTAAAAGTGTGCATACCTTTTTGGGGACACTCTGTATTCAGTAAAATGTGTTGAAAGAATAAATGAACATTAAAAAGATATTAGAACTGTTAAAAAAAATCACTGAGATGTGAAAAAATTCCTTCTGCGCTACTGAGCCTTAGACCAGCAACTTCGTCACCACCCGGGAGCTTTTGGAAACCCACAAGCTCCGTTTCGCACAAAACTGCCTGAGGCTCCGCATGTGAGAGAGATGTGCGGTGATTTGGAGGAATGGTAACGTGGCAACAGGGCTCTCGCTCAGTTCTCTTTTCCCCAGCAGATGTGGGTTTGCATGTGTTCACATGGAATAAAGACACAGGATACTGTTGATGTTTGTGAAGACTAGGAGAGGTGTTTTTGTAAATAGGCTCAATGGCAAGAAGGAAAAAATAAAGCGGAAATGTCAAGGCAAGGGCCAGTTTGAAAATGTGCCTCCTGTTCTTTAAAATGACATTACTCGTCAGACAGCAGTTTCTGCCCAGGAAGGGGAGGTCATTTTTAACTAGAAGTGCTGCTTGGTGTGTTTAAGGGTTTACTTATCACCTCGGTTATGTTTGTAACAAGAGCCTTGAGTGCATTTTTCATAGGAATATTCTTACTTTGTCTATAGATTGAATTTCATTAAATCGTGGAGACCAGAGGCTGTGGATTTGGATTGAAGGAATACATTCCAAGTGGTCCTTTCTGATTTGGGGTGTGTGTGTCCCAAAGTTTATCTTGGCTTCATTCTTCCAGGAGATACTGGCGCTGTGCCTTTAAGGAGTGGACATAATCAAGTCTGAACTATCGAGGCTTTATTACGTTACAGCTACAGGAAGCAGTATGACTCAGCTGTGCTTTTAAGAAGAACATATAAGGCTGAATGTTGTTTCATGGCACAACTTCTGTGTAATAAATGTAGGGTTTCAATTGTAAGGTTTCTGCAACATAATTTCCAAAAACATGGGAAGTCTGATTTTTTATTAATGGGTCTGATAAAAACAAAAAGCTCAACGTTACATGTTTTTAACAAACATTAAGTTCCAGGTTTCTTGCCAGATTATTTGAAAACAGTTTACAAAACTTGATTTTAAATGCTTTAAACTTGATTTTAACACTCAAATAGAAATGCTTGAGGGGCGAGAATTGGAGAAAGCTGGTTACCGCAGGGGTTTATCACTGGAATGGAGGAATACATTCCTAGTAAACTCGGCAAATACTTATTGAAGGATATACACTGAGTGGCCAGATTATTATGATCTCTGGACGCATAATAATCTGGCCACTGTGTGTGTGTGTGTGTGTGTGTGTGTGTATGTGTGTGTGTGTGTGTGTATTAGAGGCCCGGTGCATGAATTCGTGCATGGGTGGGGTCTAGCCAGCCTGGCCAGCCTGGCCAGTGGGAGGGGACATGGGCGGTTGGCTGGCCTGCCTGCTGGTCGAACTCCTGGTCGAGGGGACAATTTGCTTATTAGCCTTTTATTATATAGGATATACACTGAGTGGCCAGTTTATTATGCATTCAGAAATCATAAGAATCTGACCACTCAGTGTATATTTCAAGTGCTTTGAGTGATGGAAGTTGGTGGTAGTAGGTGATTGAGAAAGACAGTGAGGAGTGGGCAGAGCACAGAGCCTGCCTTCGAGGGGGTTGCCTTTCGTGGGCGCAGGAGTCAAGTATTGGTGAGAATTGCTCAACAGAAGGATAGACAGATGCAGCTGGAACATAGAGGAAGGACACTGGTCCTAGATTTCAGTTAGAACTTGCCTTTTCATTGCCCCAAATGAACCCCCTCGGCCGCAGTATTATGTCTAAAAGGAGGATACGAACATACCTGTCTGGTAGGCTTGTTTGGGGATTAAATGAAAATCCATGTTCAGTGCTTAGTGTAACACCTAAAGCAGATGATCGCTTAATAGACGTCAGCTCACTCCTGCGGGGCAGTTCCTGTGCAGACCTTTCCTCTGGCTTTGCGGCGTCAGCCTCCTGCTCCCCTCTCTCCTTCGGGCGCTATCACCCGGGCCCATGACTTGGAGGCGGCATCTCTGAAACCTTGGAGGTTAAGCTTAGATTTCTTGGCGAGTCTGTTTTCCCTGATTGTCTTCCCTCCATCCTCAATGCGAAGAGCTCACTTTTTAAAGTTTCTAGGACACTAGTACTGTGGCCCTTTTACAATAGAGTATGTTCCTCTCCTTCGAGATCTGCTCTGTCCAATAAGAAATCCTTTTGTCATAGGTGACTATTTGAATTCATTAAAAATTTAAAATTTAGTTCTTTAATCACACCATCCACACGGAAATACTCAATAGCCACATTGGGATTGGTTAGCATCCATTTAGCACAATTGGTCAGCGTACATACACCTCATTTCCGAAAGTTCTGTTCCGTATCACTATTCTAGAACAGTGATTGCTGACAGCCCGGAGCCGGAAAGCGGGCTGTTTATCTTACAATTTATGATTCAAATCCTCTCTCTCCCGCTTACAGTCAGTGCCTTTTTAAAAGTTTGTCACCTTTGGTTATTTTTCATTCATGAGGTACAGTGCTTGAATAATTTTTATTCTTATTTTTATAAGTATAAACTCAGGATTAGACATTTAATTCTCATTTTAAGACCTTTATGAAAATCTTGGATTTTCTTTTCAAATGAACTTTAGTACAGTTTGAAAGCAACATTTTTAGACAGTCATCTTTAAAATGTTACTCTGATGAATGATAACAGTGTTTGTTTAGATTAAGCACATTCAACAGAGTGACTTACACCTCTTCCTTCTTCTTCAGTCTCTTATATCTTACATTTGCCAACGTTTTTTTTTCTGAGCAACTCAGCGTGTATTTTCCAAATACGGACAGTGTTCATTCAGGGTGTTTCATCCTGCCGCCGTCATTTACTCCGGCATTGTTACTTACGCCACACACACAGACGTACTGGCAGATAATTTTGAATAAACAACAACAATAATAGAAAGACCAAAGAGGCTCTCTGTTGCTGCCGGCACATGTACAGTGAGTGGAAGTGCTCAGATGCAGAGCATTCCAGGTCAGCCTGCCAAGAACCTGCCTCTCATTTGTCCCCGAAGTGTCCGCGTGTGTGCAGTCAGGGACCCTTTGTCAAAACATTCCATAGCCCTAAAGGTGATTCTCCTCCTTTTCTTATTTGTTGCAATGAAAGTAAACTGGATTATAAGTAAATACTAAGTTTTCATAATATGAAATATTACCCTGTTGCTCTGTTCAATTCATGGTCTATGATATGAAGCTGTACTGTCTACATTACATAGAAATATTTGTTATAGTTAGTAATTGCAGTTATAGTAATTATTCTGAGAGAGTGGGTATCAGATCAGAATGGAAGAGTAAGTGAATAGCCCCTTAATGTTTTTAAAGACAATTTGAATTTAGAGTTTGAAAGCACCCTAGACCCCTTACGTTTTCACACAAGACAGAACTTAGATTATGCCTTTACTCATGGTGACAGACCTAGATAGCGATTTTAAAATATATACATTTTACTCCATATAATAGGTTCCTATGCAATTCACATAGTATTCAGAGTTTATACATCTCCACAGAATGACAGTGAACAAGTGTGAATTCAAAGACGCTTAAGAGAGCAAGAGTCAAGTGACTTTATCTCTCAATAATCTTAAGGGTTTTTTTCTGTTTGTTTGTTTCAAACGGGGCTAATTATTGTACCTAGCTCAAGTGTTTGCTTTGAAGTTTTAAAAAGGAATGCATGGCCGAAACCGGTTTGGCTCAGTGGATAGAGCGTCGGCCTGCGGACTCAAGGGTCCCAGGTTCGATTCCGGTCAAGGGCATGTACCTTGGTTGCGGGCACATCCCCAGTAGGGGGTGTGTAAGAGGCAGCTGATCGATGTTTCTAACTCTATCCCTCTCTCTTCCTCTCTGTAAAAAATCAATAAAATATATTTAAAAAAAAATAATGCATGATACTAATACATGCTACAATGTGGTTGGACCTGGAAAATACTATGAAAGTAAAAGGAGCCAGACACAAAGACCACCACATTTTGGATGGTTGAAGCCTGACACAAAGACCACCTTTGGAGAAATGTCCGGAACGGGCAAATCAGAGGCAGGCAGTAGATTTTGGTGGCCAGGGCTGAGGAGAAGAGGGGAATTGGGTCTGACTGCTCACGGGTACACAGTTTCTTTTCGGGGTGATGAAAATACTCTGAAATTAGATAGTGGGGTTGGTTGCACACCTTTGTGGATATGCTTAAAACTACGAAATTACACACTTGAAACGGGTGAATTTTATGGTGTGCAAATTACACCTCAATAAGAAAACAGAAAGCAGTCATTCATGTAAAGCATTTAGCAGGCACCTGACATAGAATAAGCTCGCCATTAAGATTAGCTGGCTGCTACTGTTAGGAATGATTGGTGAATTTTAGGAAGATAATATTGGTCGGTAAGTTAATAAATAGAAATAATGAAGAAATATATTACAGAAGTATTGAAATCCTAGTTATCAAAGTTAAATATCTTCACTTTTCCTAATCCATTCTTTAAGTAATAAATAATATTTCTTGAAAAACTCTACATTTAATCTGTATATATTCTGTGCAAAACCCAACTGACTCACCAATCTGCAACTATTTTTATTATGAATGATTAAAAAGAAGGAATATGAGCAAGGCTAGAGAAGTTGTATTTCTCCACAGCTGGAATGCAATCTTGCTTTGAGCATTCAACTGTGAAGAGTGTCATTTTGAATTCTTTCCTACTTTATTTTCTGCAATGGAAAGATACAGAAATTAAATTTCAAGGAAATTATTTCAGCCTGCAAGAATTAAAAATATTCCTGTTGGTCTTTAAAAGTTCATACTTTACTCTGAGCTCATGTACAGTATTTTAGTCATAATTACATGTGCATTACTGTTATATAATGAATCATTTGAGGACTTTGAGGTTAACTATTACTTGACATTTTTCACACATGTAGGTAAGATTTCCCTTTGGAAGTTTTTATAAACTTAAAAAACCTATTTATCACTAATTTTATTTTTTATAACCTTTGAGATTTAAAAGAGAGAAAACAAAGCTTTTAGTATTACCTTTGAAAACAAGAAAGCAAGCTATAAGGAGGTTGGGGCACTTAATATTTGACAAATAAAAGCTTCAGAGCATTTGAGAATTTTAAATATATAATTCTTGGTCCCTTCGGTAACTTTCTCAGTCTATTAGAGGTGTTTCCAGAAAGGTGATCATTTTTATAATAGCTTTCATGCCATGACATGTATTCTTGCTGTCACCAGCGGGATTAAATTACTGTTCAGTTCTTTCCATTTTGTGATATTATATATATGGTCTATTTTAATTGGAATGTTTAGTATCAGTAGAGTAGGGATATTTTTTCATTAAAATTTTTACAAGATTCCAAAAGAATAATTATTATTTATTAGTGGGGCCTCTGAAATGCACTTAAAAAAGTGTATTTTGGGGTTCTATATTTATACCAATAGAGGGCACTGTACACCTATGAAAGGGACCCCAGTGCTGCCATCTGGTGATGAGCTGGTTATCCTAGATGTAGTATTCAGCGTTGGTATTTCTAGGAATTTAACCACAATCCTCCCCACCTCAAAGTCGCTTGCCTGTCATCATCTAAGAGATAGTCGCTTCTTTTTATTCATAAATGGAGTACATCCTGGTGCTGTTTAGTGGGGTCCTGGCACACCTTCCCATACTATAGGTGCATGAGTTAAAGCTCCAGAAATTATGATTTCACACACACACAAAGATCATAGAATCTCCGGAGTTTGAAGGAACTTTAACATTCATTAGATCCAGCATCTATTATTTTAACATTTAATTTGCTAATCTGAAATAGTCTCAAAGGAATTCTTTTCAGAACAGTCATCAGCTAATTAACAGTATGGAATCTTACTTAGAAAAACTGCTTATATCTTTACCCCATTATGGTGTTCATATTGCACAGTGTTTCTTTCTTAGAGTAGATCAGCAAAATATTTCATAGGAGAATATTGTTTTAGGAGGTTATTTCCACAGATGTCTCCGCTGATATTAACAACAGAGTATTCAAGAGCTAAACAAATGCTCATTTATTATAAAACTGTAATGGTACCCTTGCCAGATAGTCAAAGCAACCTGTACATCTCTAGCTTTGTACAATGATCCAAGTTACTTTTTTATTTCTTAAAAAACTTTTTTTTTTTTAAATTGAAGTTACTCTTAAAGTGGATGCCAAAGGACCTAGGAAAGCTGTGAAAGGCGCACCAGGTGGGCACCAGGGCACAGGTTTACAGACCAGTGCGCTTGGGCCTCCGTCTGTAGAAGGAGAGCACAGTGCGGGGCGCTCGGCAGGCTCCTTCAGGGCCCACTCCGTCCTCCGTGGGCAGTGCGCACCGCAGCGGCCCGCAGCTCGGGTCCTGGAGGGAGGGCTCGAGTGAAATCACAGCGCTGCTCCGTACTAGGTCTGAGGTCCTCTTGTAGTTAGTTACTCTCCCTGCGCCTCAGTTTCCTCCTCCCTGACACGGGATGGAGTGTGCAGTAATTAAGTTCCTAGACATCAAGTGTTTGGAATGGCATCTAGCATTTAGTAAATAAAAACGGCCAAGCGCCTGTTATCACACACCTTCATTTTTTTCTTATTACCCATGCTGGGATATGGTAGCTGAATTCTTAGACCTTATTCTGCTCTGGACTGCTCCCTGCAGATTAAAATAGAGTTTATTCTGTGTTTTCTCTAATTAACCCTCGAATAGTGGTCTCTATATCTAAATGTATATATAATTTTTAATGATGAAGGCTTTTTCCTTTTTTTGTTTGGTTAAAGTTCTCATTAATTCAATGAGTTTCCTTCCTTTGATCTAATATTTTGCTCTGGAGTTTTTCCTATGGAGTATATTGTGTGTGTGTGTGTGTGTGTGTGTGTGTGTGTGTGTGTTGTTAATCCTCACCCAAGGATATTTTTCCAATGAGTTTTAGAGAGAGTGGAAGGGAGGGAGAGAGACAGAGATAGAGAAACATCCATGTGAGAGAGACACGTCCATTGGTTGCCTCCCACATGCGCCCCGACCAGGACCTGGGATTGAGCCTGCAATCAAAGTACATGCCCTTGACCAGAATCGAGCCCGGGACCCTTCAGTCCTCAGGCCGACGCTCTATCCACTGAGCTAAACTGGCTAGAGCTCTGTTGCTATTTTTAATGACTCCTATTGACACTATTTTTTTTTTTTGCATTTAAATGTCCTACTTTCAGCAAAAATCACAAGTTTTTTTAAAACAGAACTTCTCTCACAAAATGTATTACAGTATTTCATATTGAAAATCTGTTATGTCATTTATAAGGCATTTGTATGCAATCCAGTTAAAATATTTAAAACAGTTATCTGGCCATTTATATAAAAGGTCTCTCTATTAACTTTCAGACTCTATATAATAAAAGTTTGTTACCCACATACCATGTCTGAGGGAAGGAAACCAGTATCTGGCACTTTAGCTATAAAGGCACATTTTTAAAGGTATGGATTTGGTGTTGAAAGGTGAGACTAGTAAATACTTTACATTTTTATTTTCACTATATACTTTTAAACTTCACTTCCCTCACCAGTTATCCACACAGCCATGGCCTCTTGGCAGGTGGGATAAAGCAGTTATAATGAGACATTTGGGTTCCGGTTTGCCACAGTCCACTACAGGTATATGGACTGGGGTCAGGGTGGGGGCGATTATTATCCAAGTGTGTTGTCTAATAAACATCTGGCATTTCTTAGGGGAGGGGGGGAGGGACTCCCTAGACTAGGTAGAGACCATAAACTAGAGTGTCTTTTCCATTGACTTAGGAGCTGTGTATTTCTTAGGCAAAAGGGGTTAAATAAAATGTTGACTGAGATATTCCCATGTTGACTGAGACATTCCCTAGAAAAGACTATGCCTTATTCACACTCAGATACCCGCACTCAGAATTTTAAACTAGTCATGAATGTATATACCCTCCCCACCACAAAACAACCACACAACACAACACACACACACACACACACACACACAACCATCCCTGGTACAATACTGGCTCTTTTTCATATGCAACTGCATCTCAGCTGTTCCGTAAGTTGGCCCGCAGAGGAGGCCGTTCTGCACTTTCCTCCCTGTTCCATTAGCATCTCTCATGTGTGATGAATCAGAATGTTGAGTGAATTTAGTTTATCCAGATGGCCTAATGGCTAGGGCACAGGGGACTTTTACTGGAATATATTACCATCTATTTCACCAGTCTAAGTTACAGGCTTGTCTTGTTTTTAAGATAAAAATAATCATTGCTTTTCAATGCTTCCCATGCATTTTATAAGCTCAATAAATAAGACTTGGAGTTGAAATAGAGATTTCCTAAGTTTTCACAGTGACATTGTGTCAAGATAGATTTCTTCAGTAATTGTTTATGAAGGCTCAGGAAATGGCCAAGATCACCTTCCAGATTTTTACATTTTTTTTTTGTATTATACCCTCCTTCTGCTCAGACCTTTTCCCCGTGTAAAATTTTAGCTAAAGAATTTTAAACTGGGGCATTGGGATCATGTATGGGTGAAGACCATAACTCTGGAGCCAACCTTCTGTGTGTGATATTGGGCAAGTTCCTCAGTCTCTCTGTTTCTTCATCTGTTTCAGAGGGTTTCTCACAGCCCTCAGCAGTGCAGCGTGACATTTAGAACAGAACTGGCATATGGTCAGCACTTCATTCATCATTATCTAGGTCCTAGAGAAAAAGACTTTGAGACCGTAGACCTTGGGAGAAGACTCATTCTCAAGAGAAAATGACTTAGAAAATATATGGTAATGAAGGGAGTATCTTCAGGTTTAAAGTCTCCCTCTCTTTTTAACACTTGACTTTCAGAAAAGCATGCATTTTACAAGATATGTGTGTGGTAATGTGCTGCTTATGGGAGGAAGCCCCTGCCATCTTCTTTATTCACAGACAGCATTATTGGGCATAAAGATGTGAGAAAGTATAGAGAGGGAAAGGGCAACCCTTCGAGAAGTAGCCCAGCCTGCAGGGCCGGATGGGCATCCTCACGGGGCTTATGCATAGCTCACCTCAGAGGTGGACAGGGCTCCTTGGAGGAGGGGGAGGGACGCCCTGTGCTGGCGGAAGCCAACATGCCTTCAGAGAACTGGCTCTAGCGGGGTGGTGACCAGGGAGTGAGTGAGTGAGTGACCCAGCTCCCCGCCAGCCCCAGGTCACCAGGTCACCAGGAGCCAGCTGGGAGCCAGCCACTGGGAGGCTGAGTCTGGAGGCACAAATTCCATTGGAGGGAGATTCCTGAACAAATCAGCCTTGGGACTTAGCAACGTTATGGGTCACAGATCAAAGAAAATTAGAGCCAGAGGCATTTGGGGGATTATCTGGTCGGTGAAGAAGAACGGGTGTGTCCAGCCGGGAGAGGAGGAGGGGATTTGAAAGGCGCGGTTAACGCGCTTTGTTTCATAATGCGGATTACACTTCAGAGCCTCTCGGTGGAGGGGCCGGATGTGGAATGCGATCCAGTGCAGAGATGACAAGGGGCTGGGGTTGGCTGCAGCGGGGAGATGGTGACAGCCCATCGACCGCGGCTGAAAAGGAGTGCAGAGTGTGCGTCATATGACGTCACGGTCAGATTCCTTGGAAGTTTGAGGAAACTAAAAGAAACACTTGGAAATGAATGGCATGCTTGTTGCTCTGCTGGAAACCACGTGCTTAGTCTCTGGGAATTGAAGATAAAACAGAATTCCCTCAGGCTCCCTTTAAGTGAATTAAGTGAAGAGAGAAGAGGCAGCAGAGATAAGAGTTGCCAAGTTTTGCAAATGAAAATATAGGACACCCAGTTGAATCTGAATTTCAGATAGACAATGAGTGGCCTTTTAAAATAGAAGTATGTCTGCAACTCCAACTTACCTGGGTGTCCTGTATTTCCTCTCTGCATTCAGTCCTCATCCATCAGAAGCCTCTTAGCTTCTCGGGAGGTAGCGCCAAGACACTGGCTGATGGCTCGGTCTCCTAGAACATGTAGGGCTTTCACCAGTGGCCCTGGTCTCCGTGGACTTCTCTAGATGCCCAGAAATGATGTCTCACTCTCTCCTTCCTCCTCCCTCCTTCCTCCTCCTCCTCGCCCCCAGAATAGGGGAGTGTGGGAACAAGCACTGGAGGGCCTGGCTGAGCTTTGTGTGATTGTCAGTGTTGTTGTGGAATACTAGTAACGGTTAGTTATTCCACGCCGAGTACCTGATATCCCACACCCTTTACATACACTGTTTTTCCTGTGGAAATAGGTACCAGTGTCCACAGACGAAACCAGGCAGGTTAGCCCCGTTATGTAGATGATGTGAGCAGAAGGCGGGCCCACCCCAGGCGTGTCTGGTGATAAGCCCTGTGTTCTTACACCCTCTCTGTGGTTTGGACCAAGGTCTGTAGCCCACTCCGTGACGGGAAGTTCCTGCGAGCTTATCTTTTTTCCTTCCCTATCTGTGATGTGACCTTCACCACAGAGCCATGTCCTGTGTGTTCAGACGGATGCTCTGTCACTTCAGATTTAGAGTTTGTTCACTGTGTTTGCCTAAAACGCTATTTTATCTTGCTAATTAAAACAGGGCGCTCGGATCCCTTCAGAAATATTTAGGTTTCCTCCTCACATTTGTAGAGTTTGGGGTGAGAAGAGTGAATTCACGTCGGCATTACGTGTCACAGCCCAGGGGGAGGCCTACGGGGTGCAGAATCTTGATGGCCTGCGCTCGGCGTTTATCTGTCCACTGGACACAGCTTTGACAATGTTATAGCAAGTTAAAGCACGGAAATCTATTGTTGAAAGACATTCGATCAAACATTAAATGTAGGGCTATTCTAGGATTGCGCTCTCTTTCCCATCTGATTTCACTTCTGACATGTTCTTACCTATAAAGATTTTAGAGAGATGACAATTTTGGTCGACTGTGAGATGTAGAACATTTTTATTCACGATCATCAATTTAAGTTTGACAGGAGGAATGTCAACCTTAATGTGATCAGTACCTACCCAGTGAGTTTTTAACCTAGAAGGTGGTGTTTTCCGAGTGAGTAGAGGGTAAGTTTGGCCCCGTTGAGTTTGAAGGGAGATGGTAGTTACAGGAATGGGAGACTCCTGGCACCTGGTCAGCGCAGGCCCACCCACCGCACTTGGAGAATTTTGTCTCCACGACTCCGTTAGAAGCCCGAGAGCGGCGAGTGCTCTGGGTCCCGCGAGGCCTTGTCTTCGTCCTCGTTCTCATTTTTTAAGCTGTATTTGACAGCTGCATGTGACATTTGGGAAATTGTTTTCAAAATCGTATTTGGGTTTTAGTAGCTGGTTTAAATGTGTAAGAAAACCACATTAAAAAATTTTTTTTAAGTTAAAGGCATATGCATTTAATATCTTTTAAATCAGGGATAAAGTGGATGAGTCATGGCCAAAGGGACCAATTTTGTTAAGTATCTTGATAGCATTTTGGGCTAAGGGGCCTGGGAAATACCCAAATGCAATTCAATACAGCACTTCAATATAAACTCACACTGTAACCATGAATAGCTGTAAACTTGAATTCTAGTTAAGAAATTAAAGGCATGTGCAGTATTGGCTGTCATTTTTGCAGAACCTGCTTACATGTGGATTGTTAAGGAGGATTCTGTGAGGCAGTAGTAAATCACTCATGACAAATGACCAGGAGACATTAATGATAGCCGTCCATGTAGGAATTCCACCACAGGCATGTGCTGATGATTTAATCATTGTGTTTGCCACGGTCAGAGGTGTTTGCTCCTAATCACGGTGCTAGGTAATTCCCGTGGACTGATTATTGTAGACTCCTTTGTCATTTGGGGAAACTCTTGGAGCCAGCTTTTCTCAGCTGGGTTACTGATACCCATGAGGCAAGTTGTAGATATCGCTGGTTCCCAGCTGTTGACCTCTGGTGCTCAGCAGAATGCCCGACCATGCCTCGCTCCCAGTAACCATTTGTTGAAGTGAAATCAATGGCCCCGTTGGGGTATTCATATTTATTTTATCTAACCAGAAAGCAAAGTATCTTCATTTTACTTTATATGTTCCCCTTATTGTTCATTAATGTGGAATAGAAAATTTGAGGTACTAAGGTATTTCAGTGGACAACCAAGATAGATAACATTTTTAGAAATACCTATAAATTCAGTTGTAAGTAAAGAGGTCCCCCCACACACACACCTCAAAAAGCATGTAAAACATACTCACCTCTTGGTACACAGACACCTATAACAATGAGAGGATGATATAAGAGACCTGGTAAAAAAACAACAGCATATGTCCTATTTGCCCCGAGCCTCAGTTCATGCCAGTTGTCCTAGTACAATTATGACTGTTGGTTTTCATCCTTGAAAGTGTTTTTCCACGGACAGTAAATTACATGGCCATCAAACTTTTACTAGTAACTAGTGAAGTCAGGTGAGTACAGCACAGTTGTCACAAGTCATACAATACACATGAAATTTGAGTGGATTAGAGAAGAGACTGGGAGTTGTCAAAATTTGACAGTTAGCCTACAACTCTGAAGTGGTAGGCAACACCAGCAACTTTCTGGTGTGTGTGTGTGTGAGGAGGATTGATGCCCCCAGAATGGCTTGTAACCTTGAGTGAGACATTTACTGCAACCAACACTTGTTGAGTGCCTACTGTGTGCCCGGTGCCATGCGCAGCGATGGGGTACAACAGTGGACAGGAGAGAGCTGGCTCTCAGCGCTGCTGGAATTACCAATTCGTCTTTCTGTCCAAGCCACATAACAGATCGCGGTAAAGCCTTCCTTTTGCTTCGCGACCAAAGATGCAAGCTCTGTATCTGAAGTCTGCGCCTTCTCTCCCGCCTCACACGCTAACGTGCTTCTTTATGGGTCATGTGTCCCGTGCGGGGTTCCTGTGGGAGCAGCTGTAAGGACTTGTGGTTCGCGGGGTGAGCTCTGCATCGGTCGTGCCTGAGCCCCGCTTACGGACAGTTCCTTCCGAGAGACCGTCAGAATGTCCGCTGTTGATGATTGATTTCTGAAACCACGCACATCATCGGGTATTTACAAGGAGTGCTGCCTTATTGAAAGCCACTTACCCAGAACCCTCATTGTTCTTAAACAGCTTGGTAAAAACCAGGACGTGCCGATCAGCGCTCCGGAGTGGCCGGAGCCGCTGGGACGAGGTCTGTTTGGAGGAGCACCTGGGCCAGGGCAGTCGTTCGGGGTGGATGTGGTCAGACAGGCGGGTCCCGGGTCTTGTCAGAGCCATCAGGCCCCCGGGCGTTGGTGGGTGTTCTGTGTGTGTTTGGAGCAGATTGAGGGGCATGGTCTGCGGGTCCAGCTTCAAGGAGAAGCCCGTGTATTCACCAGGGAATGAACTCAGGTTCGGATCTCAGCCCTGCTCGGAGAGTCTTGGTCGTCGGGGGTTCCAGCCCCCATGATAAGAGAGGAAGCTGACAGGGTATCCTGGGAGAGCGAGAAAGTCCACCAGCTAGGCCGGCAGCCAGCCCGGCGTCTGGTATGGAGGCAGCAGCAGCAGGCAGTAGCCGCTGGTAGCTTTTCCATTGGGAGATAAAACGGAAAGCGTCCTGAAGAGCAGGAGTAACAGCCACAGGCCTCGTGTCTCACTGTGTCCAGATGCACCCTTGCAGACAGAGTGGGGTTTATGCGCCATGTGTCATGGTGGTCCTGAAAGATGACCTTAAGTGGAATATCCCACTTGTCAACGTTGTGGATGACAGATTCCTCGATGATTGTAGACAGCAAGTCATCTGTTCTCGTTCCAAGCCAGTGCTTAGGTGTAAACACAACTGGAAATGCACATTTAACTGTGAAGCCTGATTTTTTTCTTTTCTGGTGGATTTTCAGGAAACCAGCTTTTCTTTTTTTATTTAGGCACCTGCGGCCCGATGCACGAAATTGTGCAAGGGGCTCAGCTCGCACAGCCGCGGTGGCTTGCCTCAGCTCTTGCAGCCCCGGCTTCGTCCGGAGGGACATCCGGAAGGTCGTGCGGCTGTCCAGTCTAATTAGCATATTACGCTTTTATTATTATAGATAGGAGGGACGTGGCTGTGGCCTTGGCTCTTTTGTGCATGTAGGACGCTGAGTACCATTCTTTCTTCTCTCACCACCAAATGGCTTTCGGAATGTGCACTACTTGATTGTTTTTTTCATTTGCAAACACTTTGAAGTTCTTCCAGCGTAATTAAGAAAGTTTATTTCTGCTGAGTAAAAACAGTAGCAAGTCTGCTTTACTTGAAACTGAGTGCAGCCTGGCTGGTGTGGCTCAGCGGTTGATCGTTGACCTATAGACCAGGCGGTCATGGTTCCATTCCCAGTCAGGGCACATGCCCAGGTTTTGAATTCGATTCCCCAGTGTGGGGCATGTGGGAGGCAGCCAATCAATGATTCTCTCTCATCATTGATGTTTTTATCTCTCTCCCTCTTCCTTCCTCCCTGAAATCAATAAAATATATATATATTTTTTTAAAAAGAAACTAAGTGCAAAGTTGGTTTCATATAAAACGGGCGTGATTCTGTCATGCTAAAATGGGGGCCTTTGCGGTCGACCTGATTCGAATCCCGTGCCTGCCGTGGGTTGGCGTTGAGATGACAGGGAAGACACTCCTGGGCTAAGCCCGATGTCCCCCGTGTGGGGCGGGCATGCCCCCGCCGGCGCATTGCTCAGACTTCCCAGAGTGCTGTGGGGCTGCAGGAGGCCTGGCTGTCAGTCCAGCACAGGCCTGGTCTGTACTCAGTACTCACGGCTATTTTTATTTTCTTTAGATGTTTCTTTTGAAGCCTAGAGACTTAAAAACCTCTGTAAGTAACATCGTAGGAGCCACTCTCCCACCCTCCCCAGGTGCCTGCTCGCAGGGCAGGGCAGGGCAGGGCAGGGCCGGGCGTGCCTGCAGGAATCCCTGCGGGTGCTGAGCCACGGTGTCCCCACTGCGGGAGGGTGGGGGAGGGAACCACCTGCGGCCTGGGGCGGTGAGGGGTCCTGCGGGGAGGCAGGGAGCATTCGGGAAAGATAGTGGGTGCTGGGGAAAGCGGACCCTTGACACTCCCTATTCCGGGGAAAGAGCTTGGCTTTTGTTTTGGAAGATGGTGAACACTGTAGCAAACTTTAATTCTCCCTAAAACGTCACCTCTGACCGCCAGGAGCCCTGTCTGGAAGCAGTCACGTTTCCCCCTTAAGTCTCTCAGCTCTCGCCTACAATTACCTGGGTGTGTATTCACTTTTGGTGTGTGGCAGCCTTAGAGGGGGGGTGTCCGCGCTGTGTGTATTCCTGTCTGAGGAGCGAACAGAAGGCATCGTGTGTGTGTTGGCTTTGATGGTTCTTCAAGAATCGAAATGGCAGTTGGGTGTGGGTTGCATTTCGACTTGTTCTCCCCCCCCCTTACTCCCCCCCTACTCTCTCCCTCCCCACCCCCAACACCCACGTCCATGACCAGCAAGCTGCTGTTAGCGGCCGCCTTGCCCGTCTAGGCAGCACGCCCTCGGCGGGAGAGCGCTTGGCGGCAAGCAGTTCATAGAAGACACGTTTTTGGAAAGCTCTGAGCATTCCTTCTATTCCCCCGAGGAAGTTCTCTTTAAAATTGCCCCCTTCGTTACAGCTAGCTGGAAACATTCACCGCACACCCTCCCAAGTGCCCCGTTAGGGGGAAAGCCTATATGTCGCCGTATTTATGACGTGCAGGGAGCCCTGAGTAAACGCACCCCGCCCTTTACAGGAAAGCACGCCCGCAGGGGAACACTGGGAGTCCTGTGCGCGCTGGTGCTTGGGGTGGGAAGTCCCCCCCCCTCTCTCTCTCTCTCAAAAATGGCGCTGCACCTCCCTTTGGAATGGAGCAGGGAACGAGGTATGCAGCTGGAGCTGAGAGCCAAAGGGTGAAGGGCAGGTGATGCTGGGGTAGATGCTGCTAGAAGACACTGGTAACTCCTACCCGGCCCGGCGACGGGCGAGGGCAGCGTGGTGGAGGCGGACCACCGTGGACGTGAGGGTTAGGATGGACACTGGGGGGCCTTACTGGTAGGACGGGAGCACACGATGCAATAAAGCCCCGTCGTGAGGGACCAAGGCAGAGTGGGCCCGCGATGGGTTGGGTTAGTGCTGTTGGCCGCTTTGTACGTGGCAGTGTCATCTTCATGTTGTTCTAGAGCAGCGGTTCTCGACCTTCCTGATGCCGCGACCCTTTAATACAGTTCCTTGTGTTGTGGTGACCCCCAACCATGAAATTATTTTCGTTGCTATTTCATAACTGTAATTTTGCTACTGTTAATGAATCATAATGTAAATACCTGTGTCACGACCCACAGGTTGAGAACCGCTAGCAGGGTCGCCTAAGACCATCGGAAAACACAGATATTTACATTACGATTCATTAACAGTAGCAAAATTACAGTTATGAAGTAGCAACGACAATGATTTCATGGTTGGGGGTCACCACAACATGAGGAACTGTATTAAAGGGTTGCGGCGTTAGAAAGGTTGAGAACCACTGCTCTAGAGGAAAAGGGAATGCGCATTATTCTGCTTGCTTTCCAGATAGTGTCTTAGCCGTGGTCCCTCTAGTGTGAGGCAAGGAGGTAGTATTTAATTCTAATTAGTTTCCTAGCCGTCAAAAACGGGCAAGTGGCATTCTTGGTAACAGCGGTCACACAGGTTCTGGATTGTCCCAGGGGCTGGGACAGGGTGCGGGGTACCTGAAGGCCGGGGTTCGGTTCCTGGCTCTGACTCCTGCCTCGTACCCTTCTCACCCCCGAGCCCGTTTCTCATCCAGAAAGAAGGCGCCGTGCACCTGTCCTGCCATCAGGGGGGAGACAGGTGACTGTTCCGGCGTCAGTGCTGGCGCATGCTCTGTCAATGTCCCCTCCGCCACGGCGCTGTGATGAGCCCAGCGTCGCCAGGGCTGTGAAACGTAGCAGCGTGTCAGCATTAAGCCTCTGGTGATGGCGTCCGTGTGACCAGGACAGAGCGGCCTTGGCTGCGGAAGGAAGACTCCGCCCGTCGTGGCGACCCCAAGTAAAACATTGTTCCTTCTGAGGGTTAGGGACTTAGGAGGAGGCCACTCATTCCGGAAATGCCCGCAGACACGGAGTGCCCACTGCACTTCTCAGTGGGTACTAGTTACACTGTCCCGGTAAGCACGCATCCCAACCTGGCGGTCAAAGGAGTGAAACTGACTAATGCCCATCGGTACTGGTGTGGACAGTACCAGGGCTGGTCAAAATGATTGGTGTCTACCTACCTCCCTGTGTCCAGCGTCACACAGGAGCTGTGAACCTCCGACCGTGGACTGTCCCGGAGACCAACTACCCAGTTCCCTGCAAGGGCGCCCCACCGGCCTTCCCAATGGCACGCGCTGTCCACGCTGCCGGTGCGGGGCTGCCTGGCTCTGCGTGTCAGGAAGACCTTCACTCCCTCGAGGTTAAAGCAGGCACCGTGCTCCTCGCTTGCTCCGTGTGTCACTCCTGTGCCTCTGGTGATTTTAGTAAAGTGATGTTTTGTGTATCACGCATCTCTAACTCTCCGCTTTGTTCTCTCTCTCTCTCTCTCTTTTTTTTTTTTTCATTCCAAGGAAAGTAAAGAGTGTCCTGCCCAGCCTCCTAGGCCTTCTCCGAAATAATTGTTGGGTGCTCGTATGTGACACTGCACTGGTTTTATAGCTGGAAGGAGGTTGAATAAGACATTAGATCCATATCCATAAAATTTACAGTCTAAGAGCTGACGATTCCTAAACCAAAAGCTATAGGACGAGGCGGGAAATGCCAGCGTCTGAGACTTTTTCTACCATCCTTTTAGTTTTCAAGTGGAAGGAAAAAAAAAAAAAAGTACCATATTTTCCGGCGTATAAGACGACTGGGCGTATAAGACGACCCCCAACTTTTCCAGTTAAATATAGAGTTTGGGATATACCCGCCCTATAAGATGACACCCGGCGTATAAGACGAGCCCCGACTTTTGAGAAGATTTTCCTGGGTTAAAAAGTCGTCTTATACGCCGGAAAATACGGTATTACCGTAGATTTTCCGATGTCCTGCATTATTATTTGAAATAGTAGAGAACGAGGAGAAGCTTTAACTATAAAGAATGAGCACATATTGGTCATCAGTTTGGCTTTAGGCTTTGTTTATTTGTTCACCCAACAGATGATTGAGTGGCCAGGCCCTGTGTTGGGTGCTAGAGCAATGACATGCTGTCATCCGTTAGAAGCTCCGGGTGTAATAGTGACAGAAGGCAGGAAAGCGTGGAAACCAAGTGTGTGCCCCGTTTGCGTGGGACTCCCGGGATCCAGGTCTGGCGGCTGAGAGGGACTCACCCGAGAGGCTGCAGAGGAAGGTTAGTCTCATGGTTTTTGAAGATGGTAGGGGGTGTGATTTCACAGGAAGATGGCCGGGGGCCGGGGAGGGGGGAATTGCAGGCCTAAGAAGGCCAAGGGAACCTCTTTGGGACAGTGGACCTTGGTCAAGTCCCGTCCCAAGTTTGCTGAGGGCAAAACACAAGGGGAATGGCATAGTCTTGAGGAAAGGGGCGATGTAAAAATATAACGTGGTGGTAGTTTTTCATGTTTTTATGGTGGTTTAAGAAGTTTTTATCCATCAGGTTCAGAGATGAGTCTCACTTAAGCGTTTTTAGAAAGTCAGACAAAGCATTTTTTAAGACATCTTGCTTATTAACCGTAGATATAAAAGATTGATAAAAAGCAAAACTATGATGACGCTTCATATAACCGAATCCCAGAAAATCCTGGCTCTTCTTCTGAAGTCTGACGATGAAACGTTCTCTGGACCATTCATTGAAGACAGCTCGCTGTCACCAAATCGTTAGTCGGCGGCAGAAACTCAGAACTGCCAGCAGATGCACCTTCAGATTTTTTCAGATTATGGGATTATTTCAGCCAGCTGCCAGCCCCTTGACCTCTATAACTTTTAAAACTGTGAATATGCGTGTCAATGTACAGAACTGTCCCAACGGGGCAAAAGGGCTCCTCTTTGTACTGAAGGCTGCAAGCGTCTCTCTTCCCAACAGACTTGCCTGGATTAGAGTTAAGCTGCTTACATTAACTCGGGAGCTTATCTAAAGACCATTTAGGTTGAATGCAGCTTTTAAACGAGAGTTCATGTGGCAGCCCTTGACGCTGTCATCGCCTCTAACCTTGGAGAGGTTACTCAGCGTGCCGGGGACGGGTCCAGGTTCCTGCAAGACCACACGTGCCGTTTGTGAACTTGAGTTTGCACAGTGCTCAGAGAAACGTGAACGTGGTTGGAACATGTTTAGAAACACTCCCAAGTGTTCACCTTGGTGAGTTAACAAGTATACTGAGCCCTGTGGGGCTAGGCCCACCCTGTGCCCACACACATTAATCATGTTCGTTCCCATGTAGAAGTTGATGAGGTTGGGAGGTAAACAGAAGGCCTTGGGGAGCTAGACTCCCCTCTGGACACAGGCAGCTCAAAGTGGGTGCAGGAGGGGCGCGTCAGCAGAGACGCCTGGACCGGGCTGGCGGAGGGAATGGGACTGAGGGCCTGGAGGCCCCTTCCCACGCCGCTGGCTGGGTGGTGCCTCTTTAAAAAATAAGCAAACGTACCTTTCCAATTTTTTAAACAGAACTCCAATCATGAAGACTCTCTAGTTTGCAAAAGTTCCCTTTTCTAAGTTTTTAAACTTTTGCTAAATGTTCTTAAAGAAGAAATAGTATCTGTCCCATAGAAGTCTAAGTGACCAGAACGACCAGAACGCCAGTCACTATGATGCACACTGACCCCCAGGGGGCAGACGCTCGATGCAGGAGCTGCCCCCTGGTGGTCAGTGCGCTCCCACAGCCAACCTCCCTTGGCTGGCCAACCTCCCGCGGTCCCTCCCCCCGGCCGGGCCCCTGGCTGGGACTGAGAACCGGGGGTGGGTGGTAGCGGATGCAGCCCTTTTCCCAGGGGGCAGAGGGCCGGCTCCCTCCTTGGGGCCAGTTGCCAACCTCTCCCTGGTCCTCCCCACAGCTGGCAGGCCCTGTCCCTCCCCCAGCCAGCAGGACCCCATGGTGGCGTGGCAGTAAGGGAAGGAGGACGGGGGAGGCGGGGAACTGCGTGATGCCTTCGGGCCCAGGCTGGGACCGGGAACCTGGGGTGGGTGGCAACGGACATGGCCCCTTTCCCAGAGGGGCTGAGGGCTGGTTCCCTCCTGGGGCCAGCGGCCAACCTCCCACAGTCCCTCCCTGCCCCCCACCCACTTCCGCCTGGCCAGCAGGCCCTGATCAGCCCTGATCGCCTGCCAGGCCTAGAGACCCCACCCATGCACGATTTTCGTGCACCAGGCCTCTAGTTGTATAGATAAAATAGAGTCTCAAAATATGCAGATTCTATTTCTATTCTTGTTTCTATTTTAAAAACAACACAACAAATGCATACGATAGAAAAAAGTATAAGAGGTAAGGTATGAGAAAAGTAAAATATCCTATAAACCTAAATCTAGGCATTTTTTAATTTTGAAAAATATAGAATTATTCTTTTTTCCATATAGAATGGAACATTGCAAAGAGAAAACTTTTTCACTTGAAACTAATATAATGTTATGTCATATGTATATGGGTCAAAATTAAAAATTTAGCTAGAAAAAAAATAAATAATATGTGTAAACACTGGAAAGAAGTAGTTAAATTGCTCTCATCAAAAAGAGAAAGAAACAGTAGAACTTTCTAAAGAGTGTCAGACAGTGCAGGGTGCGGGGCCCCGGGGTTCCTGGTTTTTGCCACTTCCTCGCTGCGTTGCCTCGGGCCGCGGGCCTCTCCGATCTCCGCACAAATGGGGAACAGGACTGTTTGTCCAGGTTCGTACGGGAATGCATGGCAGAGACACAGTGTGAAGTAAGCGGTCGCTGTTGCTGTGGACGGGGTGATACGGGCCTTGATCGCATTTGGCCAACCCACTGTCTGCACTGTCCCGTGTTTTGGAAGACAGATTTCACAGGGTTCGGAGGGAAATTCAGTGGACGGAGTGTCAGAAAGGGAAGCTGACAGAGAGGGCTGAGAAACCCAACATGTCATCCTGCTAACGAGTGTCAAGTGAAAAACCACGAGGCAGGGGGTGGCCCCCTGCTGGGGCCCGTGGCGTTCTGTCCAGGGAGAAAGCAGAAACCGCCCGTCAGGGGAGGAGAGCCTGGGAGCGGGAGAAGTCTGTGAGAGGCCTCGTTGTCCGCAGGGGGCCCTGGCCGTGAGAACTTCCATCCTGGGCACCCGGAGAACTTAGAGACACCTCAGAATCCAGGGCTGCGGGGAGGGGGACAGGTTCCTGTGCCTGACTTGCAAGCAAAGAAAAGAGTCCACGAGACATGTGGACAGGCAGGAGATACCAAGCAAGAAAGTGGCCCCTGAGCTCACAGGAGGGTTTGGTTCTGGGGATTTTGTGGGGGGTCCAGGGCCTGCATTGTGCTGGCCCCTAATTTGACCTGATTCATCGAGAGTGCATAACATCACTTTAGAACAAGCCTTTCCAGAC
Organism: Eptesicus fuscus; assembly: GCF_027574615.1. Lineage (NCBI taxonomy): Eukaryota > Metazoa > Chordata > Mammalia > Chiroptera > Vespertilionidae > Eptesicus > Eptesicus fuscus. The sequence goes on from NC_072482.1 coordinate 91,663,964, forward strand.
AAAAGTTGAGTAAGATCAGTGGCTTTCAAAATGTTTCTTTGAGACGGTGGGGCAGGGCAGGGGTGTAGGGGGGTGTGGGATCTCCTGCGGGACTGGGCAGACGGCCTCTGCCCCGGCTGCTCGGCATCCGGACGCCCTACACCAGTGGTTCTCAACCTTTCTAATGCCGCGACCCTTTAATACAGTTCCTCATGTTGTGGTGACCCCCAACTCACAGGTTGAGAACCGCTGCTGTAGAGCCTAAGACCATCGGAAAACACAGATACTTACATTACGATTCATTAACAGTAGCAAAATTACAGTTATGAAGTAGCAAGGAAAACAATTTTATGGTTGGGGGTCACCACAACATGAGGAACTGTATTAAAGGGCCGCGGCATTAGAAAGGTTGAGAACCACGGCCCTACATGCTGGGCAGCTTGGAGATGGGAAAGGAATTGCAAAGCAATGCTCGAGTCCCGTGGTGGCTCTCACCTGTGTGGCCCCAGCTGTCCCGGCCGCCACGTCTCCACCGGGCTCATCGTGGCTCACCTGTTTTTAGGGGGAATTCCATACTGTGATGGGATTTGTAACTGGGGGGCTGGCTCACATCGGGGATCTTCTGGGAAAGGGCCTGGGACTCTGCACAGCCGGACGGAATGCAGGTGTCACGGCCCGGAGTCCTGAGGCGGGTCCGGGGATGGCCCGGGCCACACCAGCTCCCGAGCACGTGAGGAAGTCGTGGGGGCAGGTGCGCGGCGCATCAGCTCTCACACACCCCAAACCCTGGCCCGCCGTGGCTTCTGAGGAATGTGATTGTGGAGAGCAGCGCATTACACACAGTCACGTCCCGTTCTGTTCCGCGCTTTCAGATCCGCCCAAGACTAACGTTCCCCAGACTGCGCCGTGCTTGTAGAGGAAGAGTGTCTGTTAGTGGTTCCTTAACCCGGGTCACGCTCGGGGTTCTCCGTGACCTCGCTAACAGAAGGCGGGGGCCTTCCTGAAGACTGTCATTCTGTGCGAAGAAGAAAAGGGAACAGAAGGCCTGCAGCTCAAGTAGAGTGCTTGTCCAGGCGCCAGGTCGTCACTGGGGACGCGGGGAAAGCACAGGCTGTGACGGGCTGACTCCGCGCGGTGTCCTCGCTGCTCTGGCTGTGAGCGTGAACGTGACCCTGGTCGCTGCATTCGCTCGTTCTGCACTGCGCCCACCCTGGACGTGGGGCCAGCTCCTGTCCCGTCATTTAGAGCACACGAGACAACGCAGGCCACTCCGATCGCCCATCAGAACAGGCACCGCCCACCACACTCACAGGAGGAATAACAGCCTCTCTCTTTTCTTCTTGTAATTTCACTCACTTACCCTCCTGGGGTTCTTTTAAGCGGGCAGTTCCCGGTTTTAGATACTTCTAGGTAAGGAGAGGATGCAGATGCGCACAAAGTACAGATCCGATGGAGGCCTGAGTCCCCCTGAGGCCAGGCTGGGCCGGGAGCCTGTTCTGCTGCCTGTCCCCTCCGACCGGGGGCTCGCTGTCCCATGGGGGGGGGGGGTGGAGGTGAGGGGTCTCCCGCCCCAGAGCTCTGCAGGTCAGCTTCCCTGGCTCCGTTTCCTGGCTTCCCAGGAAAGCGAGTGGCTTGTCCTCTCCCGACGCAGTCATGCCAGTCCTCTGCCGCGGGCTCAGTTTGCAGATGAGTTTCTGCTGCCGGTACCGGAAAGCATCTGTCCCCCGCGCGGCCTGTCGTCTCCTGCTCCGTTGAGAAGACAGCTGAGGACACCAGACTGAACTAGCTCTAAGCCAACTGATGTGTGGAAGTCGAAATTCTAAGACACGGATGATTGATTGTTCAGTTTCCGAAAGGGTTTCTTTAAACACTGACTTCTCCCAGCACTCTAAAAATAACACGGCATTAACGTCCTGTGCTTCTAGAGCTCCATGCACAAGGCGGCATGCCCATGGAAACACTGGACGTCTCAACGTGGACCTTTAAAAGGATTCAAAGTGCACTGGCCGATGATTTCGGTTTGACTAAGTCCATGTTAAATGTGACAGTGTCTTTTCTTGGAAACCCAGGATGGAACCTGTTCACCTTTAAGCTGGGAGGGGAGGCTCTCGTGTAAACTTCATGAGCGTTAGCTCAGCCCCTGCTCCAGGCCTCCAGGCCGGCGAGGGGGTCCCCCTGCCCGGATCCCACTGCCCGGATCCCACTGCCCGACGGTGACTGTCTCGGGCTGTTTTCACACGGATGGTCTGCAGTGAGGAAGGAGGTAGCAAGTGGACTGTTCACGTCCAGGATGACGCTTCCCTGTTGTTCCACTTTCATTCCTTCAGTCCCAGGGAGCAGCCCCATGCCCGGGCGCGGGGATCTTATCACAACACAGGCCGGCCCGGCGTAGCTCTCACGGAGCCGGTGGCCCGTTCTTCCCGCCCGTTAACATGGTCCGCCTGCTCCTCCCTTTCTCTTTCTGCTCCTCCCTTTCTCTTTCTCCTCCTCCCTTTCTCTTTCTGCTCCTCCCTTTCTCTTTCTCCTCCTCCCTTTCTCTTTCTGCTCCTCCCTTTCTCTTTCTGCTCCTCCCTTTCTCTTTCTCCTCCTCCCTTTCTCTTTCTGCTTCTCACCTCCCTCCCACCACCCATCCTAAGGTGCAGGTGTTGGCGTGCAGACTTGTCAGGGCATATGTGAGCTGTTAACAGCAATTCTTTTCTTTCTTTTTTTTCTGGTACCTCTACAAAGGCATAAGCTTTCACGTGTAAAAATATATAGATGTGTACGTATATTTATAAAACATATAGATTCCTAGTTGCTTGTCTCCTGTGAATAGGAACGGCCTGGAGAGAGGAGTGTTGGAGGAGGAGGGAGGAGAGGGTAGTTTGGTTTGGGGTGGGGTGCACGGCCGAGAAGGGAGGGATCCTGACTCTGGGGTGGCCGGAGTGGAGTGGAGTGTGTGGTCAGCAGAATCACCGACCCCCTGACCCAGGAGGAGGTGAGGGCCGTCGGTCATCTCAGAGAGCCCGCGGTCGCGGGAAAGGGAGGAGGTGCTGGACAGGCTGTGCCGGGTGGGGTCAGGCAGGCTGCTGACTGGGCCTCCGCCCCTTAGAAGGCAGCCAAGCGCTCTCAAGGCAGAGAGGAGAGGGGACAGCATGCGGGCAGAGGGAATGGCACACTTCCACCTGGTTCCTCTCCCCTGAGCATCGATGAGTCATCCTGGACGTGTAACAGTCCACTTGCTGCATCCTGCATCATTCATGCCCCTCCCTGAATGCCCGCTGTTGGCCTCAGCGGTGGGTATCCATCGCCAGTTTACAGCTGAGGAAACTCACAGTAAGCTTACCCACGGACTGCACACTTAACAAGGAGCAGAATCAGAGACGCCAGGCTCGGCGGCCTGACTGCGGGCTGCACACTTGAACCAGCGTGCCGCACTGCCTCTCCCCTCTCCATGCTGAACCGGCACTGAGCCAGCGTGCTGCACTGCCTCTCCACGTGCCGCACTGCCTCTCCACGTGCCGCACTGCCTCTCCACGTGCCGCACTGCCTCTCCACGTGCTGAACCGGCACTGACCCGGCGTGCCGCACTGCCTCTCCCCTCTCCATGCTGAACCGGCACTGAGCCAGCGTGCCGCACTGCCTCTCCACGTGCCGCACTGCCTCTCCACGTGCTGAACCGGCACTGAGCCAGCGTGCCGCACTGCCTCTCCACGTGCTGAACCGGCACTGAGCCAGCGTGCCGCACTGCCTCTCCACGTGCTGAACCGGCACTGAGCCAGCGTGCTGCACTGCCTCTCCACGGGTGCGCTCGCTGGAGGGGCTCCCAGATCTGGGCCTGCGCCTTCCTCCACCTGCTCGCATGGGGTTGGGCTTCAACGCCTTTGAAGCCGCTCAGTCCACTGTGGTCCAGGCCTGTTCTATTGGGACCATTCATACCAAGTGGCACAGTTTTCCAGGATTTAATATGTGAAATGTTTGAATTAAATGAATGAGGGATGTTATACACTGAGTGGCCAGATTATGATGATCTCTGAACACATAATAATCTGGCCACTCGGTGTATATTGTATATAATAAAAGGCTAATATGCAAATTGTCCCCTCGACCAGGTGTTCAACCAGCAGGCAGGCCGGCCAACTGCCCATGTTCCCTCCCCCTGGCCAGGCTGGCCGGACCCCACCCATGCACGAATTCATGCACCGGGCCTCATATATAAACACACACACACACACACACACACACACTGAGTGGCCAGATTATTATGCATTCAAAGATCATAATAATCTGGCCACTCATTGTATGGCAAAGAGTATATTGTGGGACAAGATAGCAGATCATCTAGATTTTCAATCTTTGTGTGCCCATGGGCGAGTGTGAAACTTCTGAGCTTTGATTTTCTAGTGTTTAAAATGGGAATTTCGTGTCCTGTAATTGCTAAGGTCTGTCTTAGCACTTATATCCTTCTTTCAATCCTGCTGGCATTAACTAGCTTTTCTAGGGAATCTCAGATTATATGCACAACCCATGTGTGGCCTAGGAAGCAGACATGCTCTGTCTCACAGAGGAAGCTGGGTATCCCCCATCACAGAGATAAGCTTCCCTAAAAGCAAATCATTGCCTCTATTTGATCATCCTGACGCTTGGTACTAGGCAAGGCCTGACTTCACAGTGTTCTGATCCAGCGGGACGTCGCTCACCACATCGTGAGTAGGTTTTTAACTACCGAACAATAAACACTTGCAGATGATGTTGGAACGCGTGCACACACTGGTCCACGCTGGTCTGCACCCGCCTTCCTGCTCCCATACGGCCGGCCGCGTGGACCAGCTGGAGGCACAGATGGGGCCTGGCACCGGGAGCCATTGGCTCCCCTTTCGCCTGGCAGGGCAGGGGCCGAGGCTCGGCTCTGAGAGGGCTGGGAGGCCCAGTGTTCCTGGTACAGCCCGTCACCTCCCTGCGGGGCGGCTGGTGATGACCTCCGTGGCTTTAGTGCTGGGACACATCACCCCGGGAGGTTTTCTCTCCGTCCTCCTCTTGAGAGGAATCCCAGCCAGCAGGAGAGGTTTGCCGGGGGAAGAAAGGAAGGAAGGAGGTTAATCAATGACAGAGGGGCCCGAGCCTCCTAATTCCGTCCCTCCAGGTGTTCTCCCGGCCTCTCTTTCTCCCCTGTGGTGTAGAGGTGGTGCTTGGGGCTGTGGGCAGTGCCCGGCCTGCTGGTAGGTCATTTGGAGGTCAGACACATGTACTTAAGGAGGAAAGATGTGCACCAGGCCACAGACGCCTCAGGCTGTTAGCTAGTTTCTGTTTCTCCCTGCAGCCGGCCGGGCTGTGGTTCTTTCTCCGAGGGGGCGCGCTCTGCTGGTCCTTCTCCCCCTCCTGCGACCGTACAATTAATGTAGGAACTGGGCCGCTGCCTCCAGACCTGGGTTTGTGTGAGCCAGCGAGGCTGTGGCTGCTTGGAAAGCAGGTCGCCTCCCCTGTGGTCCTGCTCAGCAGCGGGGTCACCGTCAGGGTGGCCACTCACGTGCCTGGCAGTGCAGGAAGCTGGGGGGATCCCTGTGGCAGGAAAGGCAGAGAATTCGGGGGTCAGGCACGCTTAGCTGGAAATCCGGTCGCGGCCACTTTCTGGCTGTGTCACCCTGGCCAGGCTCTTGACTCTCCTGAACCCCCTTTTCCTCCTTTGCAGTGGGACTCCCACCCTCTGCTTCGCAGGGCTGTTGGCGCGGCGTGGGCGAGATGTGTGTGTCAGTCCCCAGGGACCAGGAGCCCCCGTGGGTGACAGCTGTCAGGAGCGCCTGCCCCTGTTCCCTTAACGGTGCCCGTTTTCTAAGGGTAACTACCCCGCAGGGCCCCGTTAAAGACAGCTGCAGCGAATACACCGTTATGGCAGCTGGAGCTGCAGAAACTGGTTCTGGAACTTTTACACTTACCTCCACCTCCAGGCGTTACTTCCCCTTCCAGGCGCCGCTACATCTCCGCTTTTTAAGTCTTATTCTTTGTGCCACGTTCTCATTGAAAGTGGGGTTTGGGCCTCCTGCTTTTCACGCGTATGACATTATGGCAGTGTTGTGGGGGGCCGCGGGGCACGCTGGCACCTGGTGACAAAGCCTGACCCCTCAGTGAGCGAGGATGCATGCTTCCCCCCAGCGCTCGGCTACGCCAGGAGCGGGGAGCCGGCCGGGGTGGGAGTGCCACGCGGTGGCCGAGCTCTCCGTGGCCATGGGGCTTCTGTGGCGCTTCGAGGTGGGTCTCCGCAGCGCGTGACACTCCTGCAGGGTGTCGCCGTGGGAGGGGCAGGGGTGCGAGTCCCCGCGCTGCCGTCCGCCGTGGGCACTGGGCAGGGCCCTCCTCCGGACCGCAGCCGCTTTGGGGGGGCTGTCCGTATGTCTTGCAGGGTGTTCCTCGTAAGGCAATTGCGTAACCAAACCAGGCGGAAGAGGCGAGTCACGCTAGTGAATAAGGAGTGCGCCCTCATCGGGGTCACTAGCCGAGACAGCGTGCCGAGGAGCAGGAGCGCTGCCCGAGTCAGAGGCCTGGTCCGCCCGCTCCCTGCCCCGCCACTCAGTGCCGTGTGACAGGAAGCAGGCGGTGTGGCTTAGTGGTGAGCGCACCCATTCTAGCGTCAGACTTCCTGGGTCTAGACCCCACCGTGCTGACCAGATGCATGTCTTGGCAAAGGTACTGGACATAATTACTTACACCTGTTGACCTTCATGGCTGTGTCGCATGCTCTTACATACGGCTTCCATGTCAGTGTACTGATGTGCTTTTCAGGTGTTATAGAATTACTTCCTAATTCACACAAACAAGCAGGTAGCAAAAGCATGACACGCTTAGGTCTTAACCTTTTGCACTCGGTTGTCGAGTCTGACTCGACACGGTTAGCATTAGAATAAAGGAATCGAGAAAAAAGCAAGCGAGTGCAAAGGGTTAAAACTGAGAGATGTAGGAACGTGCATCTTCAGAATTGTGTGTCCATAGGACTCCATCACAGCGTCATTCGAGCAGATGTTGGTTGACGTCAGATGCTAGCAGATGTTTTGAGCCTCCCGGGGAGCTCAGCCGGCTCTCAGCTCGCGGCGGAACTGGGACCCCGGGGGCCCACGCGCAGGTTTCGTAAGCGGGACCGTGGCCGGCTCTGCTCGCCAGGAGCCGTGAGGCAGGGACTGCAGGAGGCCATCGCTGCGGTCGGATTGGCCTCCCCTTTCAGACCTCGTCCAGGGACGTCCTCTTAGCCTGTCTGTGAAGGAGCCCGGCCAGCGAGGTCCTGGCGTCCGGGACGGGGGTCTCTCCAAGCCGTTCCAGCCGAGGAGAGACGGGCCCGGTGCTCCGGGCTCCCCGCTCCCCTGGAAGAAGACGAGGCGCTGCAGAGCACAGACCTCCGTCAGACAGGGAAACGCTTGCTGCTGTATTGACACCGTCTCCTCTGTAGGAATTATCTCGGGGCGAGAAAAACACACACAACACTAGGAGAAGTGATTCCATTGACCAGTGATGACCAGTTATTGTTCCTTTTGTCAACAGGCAGGATGAATGAAGTGCTGGCAGCTGCCCGTGCCCCAGGCCTTGTAGGAATAAGCGAGACGCGCAGCAGAGGGCTCGTGTGCGCCACGCCGGACTCTGTGCAAGGACTCTGTGCAAGGACTCTGTGCAAGGACCCTGTGCAAGGACCCTGTGCAAGGAAGCCTTCAGGAACCCGCCGTTACCCACCGAGAAGGCTCTGTGCCCTCGGGCCTTGCTTCCGCTTGAATCCAGAGGTTGCGAGCATGCCTCCCTATATCATCTGTGGGAGCAGGTTTAATTTTATAAATTTGAAACACAAACTCTATGAGTTTCTAGTCCGTCGTTGTTCTTGCTGAGGATCCACGCAGATGAGCAGGGCAGCGTCTGCAGGCGACGTGCACGTCCGCTGGACCAGAGCTGACGGCAGCATACATGGCAGCGGGCTCCATCTGCGTCTCCATCCGGGGCCGCGGCGGAAGGACAGTTTGCAAGGAGACCCCTCCAGGAGAGAAGGTCCCATTGTGTTGGGACCACAGATTCCTAGAGCCGGAGCGTCAGTGACCAAGGCTGTTCTCTGGAACACAGCATGCGTAGACTGAGCTCTTGACGGTGGCTTTCATCATTATCATTGGTCATCGCCTTGGACAGACTCCAACGTTGGACGTCCTCAGCGTTCATTGAAAAAAAAGTGCAGCTCTGAGAGAATCCAGGGCTCGATACGGTTTCTGGGTGCTGCACTCCAGCGTTCGTGTCGCAGTGTTACTAATGGCAGGTGCCCGGTGGCCGACGCCAAACCTAGTGGGCGAGGAAGCAAAATGGCAACGAACGGGCATATGACATTGTATTGTAAGCATACTTTATAAGTACATTTCTTATTAGCTTCTTATTCGGGCAGAGACGATGAAATTCCTCTCTGAGTTTCCAGGCCAGGATTTGTGTTTTGGAAATGACCAGTGTTCACAATACCTGCAGGGGAGGGGAAATACAAAAACTCAAGTATGAGCACTCTTTATACCTGAAAGAATGTTTTTATCATTCTTCTATTTGTTTTGGCTCTGTCACGAATTAAAGTGCTTGGAATGCCGGAGTCTGTGGTCTCTTGAAACGTAATCAGTGAGAACCTCACGCTCTCACAGTATGCTGCCACTTTGGACACATTCATGATAAAAACCGAAACTAATTTTGATTGTTAGTCATTTGCTTTGCTTTGTAGCTTACCGTGTCTTTGGTGGTTCATCTTTGCCTAGCAACCAAGAAATTTGTATCGTCACATGTATGGACACAGAGATGCATACATAGTTCAGGCCTGTCACAGTCTCCTGCATTGAATCACTGTAGATTTCTGTGTTTAAACAAACACTCTGTTATTTGTGGAAAGGCTGAGATAGTTTTGAATGCCATGGTGTTTTTCATTATGCATTCTACAACATGGATTAACGATCACCTCTGAAGACTTCCACCCTAGCTATCTTTTTTTAAATCCTCACCCAAGAATATGTTTATTGATTTGGAGAAAGAGAGAGAGAGAGAGAGAGAGAGAGAGAGAGAAGGATTACTTCCCATATGCACCCTGACTGGGGATCAAACCCAAAACCTAGGTATGTGCCCTGATTGGGAATATCTTCAGTTTCTGATTATATTATATTTTCTGTTAAATTGATTACAATATAATTCTAACTCATTTTGATTATAATGTTTTCTATTAAATAAGCAGAAAATTGGAGAAGGTTGTGGGTAATATAGCCACAGCTATAGGCTTTTCAGTGGCATCTTTTGTGTTTGACTGCCCAGTGTGAAACAGAGTGTGTTTTTACTGTAGTGAGAAATTAAAATTAAAAAAAAAAACAACTGCAAAGCAATCCAAACACGCACACCTGTGGAGACCTTGCTTGGCACTTTCACCACATTTGGTGTGGAAATAAGAAAAGGTCCCTTTCTGTTCTTTTGTAACGGAACTGGCAGTTGGCAGATTTACTGACTTACCACTCTAGCTGCCCCCTCCTCCCCGCTGCTCCCATCCCACCGGCCACCCCACCCTGAAAAGGAACAGCTCGGACAGTCTGGTGCATCTATGAGAAAACGGTTTTGGAACTCTTAAATTTGGAAAAACATAAACAGGAGGCAGGAGGGGCGGGTTCTTCTCAGTGGATGGGGCGGGAGGAGAAAGTAGAACAGCGAACACTTAGCAGGAGGGTCCTTCCTGCAGAACTGAGGCGCGTGCAGTGCCGTCTGCGGGGCGGAGGGCACTCGGGGCGGAGCTGTCTGACCACAGGGCGACAGCAGGGCCCGTCTGCCCGGAGTAACCCGTCTAGAAATCCAGGGCGCAGCAAGGGCACAGGGTGCTGCCTCTGTTCCGGGTGAATTCCCTTTTCCGAAGCCTCCACGCCCCTCTGCCCAGCATCCAACCGGCTCGCGGGCAGAGTGAACATCTAACACCTCGCGCCCCGCTCCTGGCCCAGGCAGAGGAAAGCTTGCGACGGCCTCGGTCTCCGGGGTCCTACCGCGCCCCGCTGGGTTTAGAGACAGTGCCAGGGACTGACACACCGAATTTGGGCGGTTGCACATTTAGAAAGGATCCTGCCTGCGGGTGGTTTGGTTTGTAAGGAAACGCTGGCCCGGCTCTCACTTTCTAATACCGGGATCTCATTCAAATAGGATGGTGTCCTAAGCAGTTTCTTTGGGGTTAATACATTCTTTAGAGAGTTTAAAAAAAGACCAAAAAAACGAAGCATCTGTTTCAGAGTGGCCTCCGCATAGGAACTGCATGGGTGATGGCTTTCATCCGAGGCAATTGGTGCGTGAATGATTTCTGAAGACGAGCAGTTAGGGGGCGGTCAGGTTTGGTGCCTGGGTGAGAGCCCCTTCCCCTCGTTGCTAGTAATTCCTCCAAGTGCACTGTGTCCGGGCCCCTTTTTGGAAGGGGGGTATTCCACACGCGTGGCTGGCATCAAGTCACCTCGTTTCTGTGGCTGGGCTCCCTCTAGGACTGCCCACCAGGAGGGGGCCCGCACAGTGGCCAGACGGGGCATTCGCTGCTCCTTCGTGTCTGAGAAATGCTGTGCTTGCTGCTCTCGTGTCTTCCAAGGTGCACATCTCTTTCAAAACATTTTTTCAAATAGCATAGGAAAAAGACTCTACCCGGGGGCTACGAGGAAATAAAATGAAGCTCGTTTTCACACATTCTTGAGTTGTTGCGGAAATAAATGCCTAATTTCAAAAATAGACAAACAGATCAAGCGGCTATTGTTACAGACAGTTTAAGAAATATTATAGCCCAGCTGGTGTGGCTCAGTGGTTGAGTGTCGTCGGCCCATGAACCAGGAGGTCACTGTTCAATTCCTGGTCAGGGCACATGCCGGGGTTGCAGGCTCGATCCCCAGTAGGGGGCATGCAGGAGGCAGCCCATCAGTGATTCTCGCTCATCATTGATGTTTCTATCTCTCCCTCTCTAAAATCAATAAAAAAAATATTTCTTTAAAAAAGGAAAGATTATAAACTAGAAAACTGTATTTGCACACTTGATTATCTAAATGTTTTATATATAAGTTCAAGTACTGTACTCAAATATACTTTCTAAAAAAGATACCGTTCATATGATTAACACAAATTTAAAACTCCACCAGAGACTCCGTAGTCTAGAAGAAAACGTGGCCTTCAGTAACTGTGGACAGGAACCTGAACACACCTTTTATAATTCCGCCTGGGTTGTCATGGGTCGGGAGGAGACTATTATATTTGAGTAGCAACAGTTGCTATTTAAAAATATATATATATTTTAAATTTACTCTATCATCTTCGAGGACCCTTCACGAAGAGTTGCACTGATTTAAAAGTTCCCTCACCCAATGTCCACAGGCTAAGGAAGGACACACAGCAAAGGGACATCCTCTGGGCACCGCCCCCTCCATGCATCCATCTCCCCCGCATTACTGGCAGGAGAGGGACACGTTTGCTGGAAGTGTCCGTGGCATCTAGAGCTCACCTTGCCTGTGCAGACGTCAGCACCGGACGTGCACACCCTTCATGGGACTGGAGGTCACGGCAGGGAGCTTCCCAGGTCACAGAGCAGCAGGACCTCCGGAGACGAGGCCTGGCAGAGACCCTGCCAAGGGGAGGCCGGCCCAGGCTCTGCAGTCCGCGCCGGGAGCCGCCTCCTCCCCGCGTGTTACCCGCCCCGCAGGTCCAGGCCCTCACCCGCACGCCGCAGGCCTGGCCGCACTCAGCCCCGGCTCCTTCGCCACCACGTCGGGCTCCAGTCCCCAGTCTGGCTGTGGAGAGGAATGTTGTACATTTGTCTCCAGATCCCAACATGCCTCCCCGCAGCGCCTGTTCCCTGGCTGCTGAGAGCAGAGGGGCGGTGGCCTGGAAGGTGGCTGTGCCCATCCCGGGGTCCGCGTCGCACGGCGAACAGAACGAAAGGGGCTCACACACAGGCGGTCACAAAGAGCCGTTTCCCTAAAAACAGCTGGTGCTTTGTCAGCTCAGCTCTCCTCTGCGGACAGGAGGGAACTGCTTGCAGAGTTTACCTCTTGCCGTGTTCCAGCCAGTGACAAGCCGGTAGTTTATTTGGTTCTGAGAATCTGGGGGTTATATTTGCCTGCATGCGTGAGCCATTCCTAACTCAAAAGCGCCCTACTTCCAGGACTTAACCGGCTCTCAGTGGCCTCGCAGCCAAGTTCGCTGGAGCCAGAGCTCACACATACCTTCTCCAGCTGGGCATTCCTCGCAGCCGATCCTAAACAGGACCCCTCCCTTCCTAAACCCCTAAACTTTGGCAAGGGGACAGGTGCCACCTTTCAGGACGCGGCAGGAAGTTCTACCTGAGCTGCGACAAGTCTCAGCTGCAAGTGGGTGGAAGGAGCAGCTCGCACGCTGCCCGGCACAGCAGCCGTGGTCTCACCACCGTTAGGAAATCAGAAATAGAACACGAGGAGCTGTTTCTACTGTAAAACCACCAGGACTCAGAGTTTCTCGGGAGAGCTCTTTTTTTTTTTTTTAAATATACTTTATTGATATTTTACAGAGAGGAAGGGAGAGGGATAGAGAGCCAGAAACATCGATGAGAGAGAAACATCGACCAGCCGCCTCCTGCACACCCCCCACCGGGGATGTGCCCGCAACCAAGGTACATGCCCCTGACTGGAATCGAACCTGGGACCCTTCAGTCCGCAGGCCGATGCTCTATCCACTGAGCCAAACCGGTTTCGGCTGGAGAGCTCTTTGTTAAAAAGTATATTTAATGGGACAAGAATAGCTTACAACCTGAGAGTAGACGGAATACAAAGCAAGTTCTTCGCCCACGTTTTGCTGAAGCGAGTTATTTAACCCCGTGGAGCCTGGGTCCTGTCTCCAGAGTAGAGCTGATGGTGCCGGCGTTGGCTCATCCGTGGGGTGAAGACGCCGTTTACCCTACACCCGTGGTCGGCAAACTGCGGCTCGCGAGCCACATGCAGCTCTCTGGCCCCTTCAGTGTGGCTCTTCCACAAAATACCATGGCCTGGGCGAGTCTATTTTGAAGAAGTGGCGTTAGAAGAAGTTTAAGTTTAAAAAAATTTGGCTCTCAAAGGAAATTTCAGTCGTTGTACTGTTGGTATTTGGCTCTGGTGACTAATGAGTTTGCCGACCACTGCCCTACACCATCAGTGACAGCGTGTGGAACCGCGTGGCACAGGGAACGGTGGCCGCCGTTACTCATCTCCAGGGGAGAATAAAGCTGGACCGGCTCCCAAACAAGGAAACACACCTCAGGTGTCGGTGATGTCAGCTTCATGAGCGTGAGCGCAAGTGGGGTGACAGCCAGCTCCGGGCCACCTGGGACGCTCCTTATCTTTTCCCCGGGGCGGCATTGTTCCTCTCCCGCCGGCTGGGTGGGAGGTCTGAGACTCCCTTCCACTCCCAGATAAGGCTGTTGTGTCATCTGTTTCCCAGGATGGGCTGGGCGGCCGGCCTTTGTGGACGGGGTCTGCTGGGCACGTCCATCTGAGGAAATCTGGGGAGTGGACACTCGTGAAAGGCCTGCCCGACTCAATGAGTCTCCTGGGCACCTTGGCCGCGGGCCCTGTCCCAGCCCAGGCAGCTCCCAAAGGACGCCACGAGGGAAGGGCTGGTGGGCTCCCGGGTCCTCGCACGTTACACTGACAGCTGATTGTAGTTTTAACCTAAGAAGTCTCTCCTCCGTTCCTCCCATCTCTTAAAAATTATCTATTGTTTTTCATTCATCTCAAATAAACAGAAACTAACTTCATCAAGAAAAGAAAGCCCCGCCGCCATGGCTCAGTGGTTGAGCGTTGACCCATGAACCAGGAGGTCATGGTTCAATTCCCGGTCAGGGCACAGGCCCGGGTTGCGGGCTTGATCCCCAGTAGGGGGCGTGCAGGAGGCAGCCGATCAATGCGTCTCTCTGGTCATTGATGTTTCTCCCTCTCTCTCTCTCTCTCTCTCTCCCTCTCCCTTCCTCTCTTCCTCTCTGAAATATATATATATGTATATGTGTGTGTGTATATATGTGTGTGTGTGTGTGTGTGTGTGTGTGTGTATTTATGAAGAAAGGAAAAAACCACAAACACAGCGCCAATAGAGATGACGGTGATTCCTGCAGGCCGACTTGGGGGGGAACAGGAAGTCTGTCCTGTTTTGTCCCCTTAGCCCCGGGGGAGTGGCCCGTTGTGGAGGGGCGCGGAGTGGTGTGATGCCCCCCTGCTGGAATCTCAGAGGGCAGAGGGAGCCTGCAGGGTCACCTGACCCCGGGGCCCCGCCTTGGCTGTGAGCTGCTGAAATGATAGGCCGCGTCCTGGCACATGGCGAGAGCTTTCCCTCCGGTTTGCGAAGAGCTTGGTAACCCTCCGGCACGTAGGGACCCACCTTATTCACGCGGGAACGACAACCAAGGGGCCGTGCCAGGCCGCGCAGGCCGCGGGAGCTCCGCTCGGCGCCGACCCCTCGGCCGGTCCACTCAGACGCGCCCTCATGAGCACAGCATCCGGGCGCAGGACGCAAATGAGAACTGGGGGCCGCTGTTTTGTTTCCTTTCTCTGTGATCCCCATTCTTTCTGTACCAAATTATACTCTCAGTTTTTAAAAATTTGCTTTTTAAAACTTGTGACCTGGAATCGTAACTCTCGAGTTCGTTTTCCACTGACGTTAAGCAGGTGTCTGACCTGGGAAAGCTAGCCTGAGTCAGCCCTCACCGGGAAGACCGATAGTGCCAGTCGCCGGCAGCGCTGTCTTCTTATCAGAAGGCGGGTCATTACCTTGACCTGCTTCTCGGGGTGTGAGCCGTAATGACGGAAAGTCCACGTCGTTAAAACACAGGACGTGCGATTGCCTGGCGGGGGCTTTGGAGCTGCCGAGCACACGCGCACACGGCGGTCCCTTCTCCTGACACCACAGACGTCTCCACCGGCTTCGACGGCGGTCCCCGGGGCTCGCGGCGGCCCTGCTGTCACAGAAACAAAGGCCGGTGTTGCCAGCTTTAGTCGTGTGTTTCCGATTTAAAAGCTTCCCGCCTATCACCTCCCCTTTTAAGCTCTCCACCCAGGGCATATCAAGATCGGAAAGATGACGCGGTGGGGCCGCTGGGACGTGCGATGTGTGGCTTCTGCTTTCACCTCCGGGCCCTTCCCAGGCCTCCCTGGGTCCCCCGAGGAAGGTGGGAAAGTGCAGACTGTCCCTGTCACAGCCCTTCCTCCCCGGAGCGGAGGCCCAGCCTGTCCCTGGCCCTCTTCACCCACTGCTCCCCCGACACACCGCGCAGCCTCACCTCAAAGGCTGGGAGCCAGGCTGGGCAGGAGGGTCGGCGGCCTGCCCTGCAGGGAGTGGCTCCCCCACATGGGCAACATCTAGACCCTTCCAGAAGGTTCTGCACATCCTCCATGCACACCCGGGACTCCCCCAGGAAGCTTGGGTGTCAGAGGCACTTTGAATGGTCAACAGGCTGAGCCTGAAGAGGCTCACGAAGCCATCCCTGGGCGAAGGGGCGTTTTCCTGACGTTCTTACAGCCGCACGTCGCACCTTCCCATCCACACGTCCTTCGGGCAAAGGAGGACACTCAGTCCGCACCTGGGGCAAGGGCACGGCACGGTCAGTCACGAGCATGGCGATGCCTTGTTTGATCACAAGACTCCCGATTGGTCATAACGACTCGGGACTCTACTGCCACGTCGAGGCCTGATGAGATGCGCACGTCGTGGTTTATGGGTCAGACCACCGAACTCTGATGGCGCCTCCTCCGTCTGCCAATAAACGCGGCTGCAGGGGCGGCTCCGCGTTGGCCCTAAGCCCCGTGAGCCTGATGTCCCCACGGGGGCCGTGGAGCCTGGCGCTGAGCCCTCAGGTGCCGGGGCGGGTCCTACGGGAGCGCCGTCCCGCCTGGCCTTCCCGGCCCGTTCCCCCGTCCGTCCGTCCGTCCTCCACCGCATCCTTCTGGGCGGCCTCCTGTGGGAGCGTCTGTGTTGGGTGCTTTCCCAGCACCCCTGTTTGATCTCTTAGACACGGAGGTCGTTACCTTCCTGCCTCTTTTCCTTCCCCTTTCCCCAAAGCTCTTCCAGTCTCCAGCCTCTCCCCCAGGCTCCCCTTATGTGGGCGAGACGGACCGTGACAGACGGTGAACAACTGAGACCTGGGCGGCTCAGAGCCAGGAAGGCGGTCCCAGCCGCCTCCCATCGGGGCCGTTCACAAAGGGTGCCCATCCTCTCTTCTGGCGCCAGGCCGGCCAGAGGGAACGGCAGTGACGTCACAGACCCAGATCGGAAGTGCTCCCTCCGCACCTGTAGCCTCGCGTGGGGAAGGGGCCCGGGGGCCAGCGTGTGGCTGGACTGTGGGGACCAGGCAGGGGTACCTGGCGGCTGCCCGGTGCTGCTCCCGGCGCCGCCGGCACAGCCCTCGCAGAAGTTCGCGGTTGTTACTGTTTTAATTCAGCCGCCGACGTCTCAAATGGGAGTGGGAACCCTCGAAAAAAATACTTTTTTCTTAGCTAATGTGAAAACCATGCAGTGACTAGGGACGCAAGAAGCATCCTGGAGGTTTTTTAAAGAGGCGTGTCACCCTTGTCTAAGGTCTTATAAATATGGATGAGAGGAGCACGCAGGTGGCGCTCACAGGCAGCCTGTGGGCTGGGCCCTGCCGCCTCCCCTGCTTAGCTCTCTTCACACCTGCCCAGGTGAATTCTCACATCGCCCCCTTTTGCGGGTGGCTTAAGGGGTCACTCAGCTGCGAAGGGGCAGAGCCAGCATCCAAACCCTGTCCCTCTGACCCCTGACTCCGGCGTCTCCCTCCTGATCATGCCACACCCACACCCGCACCCACACCCACCCCGCACCCACACCCACACCCACACCCGCACCCACACCTCACCTCTCTCTGGAGGAAGCTTGCCTTCCTTCCAGATAAGGAACAGTATCTAAAACTAACAGCTCAAAGCAGAACTCTGGGCCCGCGTTGATCTTTCCGGGTGCTGGTGTTGCCAGCTTTGGTTATGTTGTATTGAGGGAATGCGTTCAGGGAGCCGCTGGGTTTCCTTTTCCGCCGGACCTCATCTTGTCTCTGAGGAGTTAGAGTTATTCCTGGGGAGGAGATACGTTTCCATCCATAATTCAGCCAGCATGTCTTCTGCATTCGCTGTTTTTCTTCCTTTTAGCTCCTGAACTGGAGCCGCTCTAACCCATTCATACCATCGCAGTTTCCAACGTCTTACTAAAGGCCTCCCGCAGGGGGCGCTGCTTGCAAGCCTTAAGTGTACTCGGTTCTCTGGGGCCGGAGACTTGGTTTTAAAACATGTTTTCAGAGAACGGGTTGCAGTCCCGTGTGAGTAGAGAGGAAGTTCTTGGAGGAGGCATCAGGACACAAAATAAAGTTCGGGGATTTGAATTCTTAGGATGGAGACCATGAAGATTCAGGGATTTCGATTCTGTAAAATTTACTATAAAGAGAACGCAAAGAAAAACTTGCCTACTTCTTGTCGTATGTAGAATCATAGTATTAGAAGCCTCTTCAGAGAGGGAGAATTGTCGTTTCCTACGGGAAAGGACTTGGGGGGCATTGCGGAACCTCAGCCACGGATAGTTCTATGTCCTGATACAGTGTCCTGAGGTAGGGGTGTTAGGGCTTTTGTTTCTGTTCTTTATCAAGTCATATTAGCTCTTCTGAAGAAAATAAGAGAGACACAGTGAAAATGGCAAAAGAGAAGTGAGACTAGAATTCTAAAAAAAATATTTAATTACTCCAGAAAAAGGTAAGAGAGAAGCAGAGAAATTGGAAAAAAAAAAAAAAAGAAAGATTCAAAAGGGACAAATAGAAAACAAATCAGAGTTGCAGTTTCATATCTAACCACACCAATAATCAACATTAAATATAAATGGACTAAATACTTCATTTTAAAGGCAGAGGTTGTTGGACTCGAGAAAAAGAAAGACCCAAATGATAGGCTGACTTGAAATATAAATACAGGTAGGTCGAAGGTAAAAAGATGGAGTAAAGATGCCATGGAAACAGTATGCTTTAGAAAGCTGGAGTGGCCATATTAACATGAGATGAAATAGTCTTCAGGATGATGAATATAACCAGAGATAAGGGGGCAATTCTCCAGGAACACGTTCATAGCAATCATAAATCCGTATATGCTCAGTCATAGAGCTTAAAGGACATGAAGCAAATATCAACAGGATTTAAGGGAGTCATAGGCAAATCAACAGGCATAGTTGGAGATTTTAACATCCCTCTGTCAGCAATTGTTAAAGCTAGGCATGCCCGGGTTGTGGGCTCCATCCCCAGTAGGAGGCAGGAGGCAGTCAGTCAATGATTCTCTCTCATCGTTGATGTTTCTATCCCTTTCTCCCTCTCCCTTCCTCTCTCTGAAATCAATAAAAAATATTTTTTTAAAAAAAGGCATTCCCATTCATCTAGCTGGGCCATCCACCAGGGACTGAGATGGTGTCAGCCAGTGCGTGCTCTGCTCACGACAGGTTTCTATTGAATTTTCTTGGCTAATGAAGAAGCAGCCGTCTCAGCGTCCGTTGTTCCCCGAGGACGCCCGGAGAGGGATTGTAATTGCTGTGAGAGGGAGCCTGAGGTCTGTGCCGTGGCCCGGGAGCCATGGAGAATTCCCTCTTCACCTGCACACGTGACATCGACCCCGCAGTCTAGACAGGATGAGTTTCTAGTGAGCAGACCAAATGGCTTCTGCCCAGAAGAGGCGAGTCCCCTTCCCCCACGGAGCGTTTTGTGAGGACTGGAACACCAGGCTGCCGGGGAACTGGGCTCCTTCAAGGGCCCTTGTGCTCAGAGTTTGATTATGCTGATGAGCCCTTGAGCTGGAGATGGGAGTCTTACCTACACAGCTAAGTGCCACTTAAAATCAAAGGCCCCTTTTATCTTACAGCCACGCACTTCAAGACCAAATTGTGTTGTGCTAAGAGCTTGCCTAATGGGATTATCGCATCTCCAGGGGTGGCCTTCCTCTCTGGGCCCCTCTCGCCCTGTCACTTACCAGTTCTCAGCCTGGCCCTCTCCTGAGAAGGGCATTTTTCTGCTTCAGTTTGTCCAGCCTGCAAGAAATAATGGATTAGAACAGTGGTCGGCAAAGTCATTCGTCAACAGAGCCAACTATCAACAGTAAAACGATTGAAATTTCTTTTGAGAGCCACATTTTTTTAAACTTAAACTATATAGGTAGGCACATTGTTATTAACTTAATTAGGGTACGTGGTATTTTGTGGAAGAGCCACCCTCAAGGGGCCAAAGAGCCGCATGTGGCTCGTGAGCCTCGGTTTGCCGACCACTGGATTAGAAGCTAATGGCTACTCTGTCAGGATAATACAGAGTAGTTGTTTTGGTTAAAGCATCTTACGTTTCTGTACCAGTTGAGATACCTGTGGTTGTGGAGACTGGACCCTCTGGGCTGGGCTGAAAGCCTTTCTTATGTCTAAGGGAAGAGCGTGACAGAAGAGCTTTGCACTAAAGAGACTCTTGGTTCCACTTACTCCTTATCCCCTTACTTTCTAAACTAAGAGGAGCTGGAATACAGAGCTATTATCCATCTCCCCGAAATACGCGGCATAGGGCATACCAGCTCAGTTTGAACCACGGAGTCGATTTAAAGACTGGAGCATGCTCAGTGATTGGGAGGTAACATCCAAGGTGGAATGCTGGTGTGTTGTTAGGCCAGGGAGGGACCTTCTACAATGTATAGCATAAACAGGCAGCTGGTTTCCAACGAGCTTTTATCTGTAGACGGCGACACACCCAACCCCACCCCGAGCAGGAGAAAGTCAGGAAAACAGGAGGGGCAGCTCCGTGGAAAAGAGATAAGACTGACCCCTCAGCTGGTCTGTGAGTCACTCCGCCCCGAGGCACTCCGCTCCCCAGTCAGGGCTTTCTTTTATTTTTAGAATCAAGATTGTGATAATGACCGTTTTTGTTTCTTTTGTACAGTGCAGTTTGCGTCCATTGCTCTTTCCATCTGGCTTCCTCTGATAGGTCAGTGACTCTCCCTGATACCATAGAAGGCCTGTGCGTGCCCCTCACATCCTCGCTGCCCCCGTGGCAGGGCCCCCGGTGGAATATGGCATTTTCCGTTTTGTTAGAACATGAAAGAAAAACTGATCACTCCAGGCCCCTGGAAGGCCCGGCCACCTCCCCCTGACTTTCATTACTGCTTAGATGACCTATGCAGGCGAGGGGGGAGTTATGGTATCGTTCCGCAAATAATCCAACAAACGCTCCAAATTAGTTCCTTCTCTCCTAATGATTTAATTATGTCCTTGGAGCCTACTTATTTATATACAGGGTTGGGCAAAAGTAGGTTTACAGTTGTAATACAAATAAACAATATAATAATTAGTAATAATACAAGAATAAACTCTTTTGCCCTGGCAAGGTAGCTCGGTTGGTTAGAACAGTGGTCGGCAAACTCATTAGTCAACAGAGTGGCAAACTGCGGCTCACGAGCCGCGGTTTGCCGACCACTGGGTTAGAGCATTGTCCCCATATGCCAAGGTTGTGGGTTCAATCCCCAGTCAGGGCACTTACAAGAAGCAACCAATGACTGCATAAAAAAAAAAAAATCACCTACCAATAAAATTAGACAACACAAACTTCCGTGTACTCACAACTGTAAATCTGCTGTTGCCCACCCCTAAGGAATAGATGTAAGAAAGAGGGAAAAGGTGGACCCCTTTTTTCCTCCTCTTTCCTTCCAATCGTTTAACAAGTCGGCCATCGTGGCATTTTAGTGGAAAGGGAGACTGGGACTTGAGTCCAGGAGGTCACTGCTTATTAATTCCGTGGCCTCGGCACACGCGTGTCGTCTGAGACTGTCCGCTCGCCTGTAGCCCTCCTGAGGTTGAATGAGGAGGACACTCGGGAGGGCGAGAGGCTGAGGAAGGCGAAGGCTCCACAGATGGCAGCGCCCGGGCCCCCCAGTCTTAGCTTCAACCTGGAGCTGTTCTCCTCCCCCGCACCCCCCAACCCCCCACCCCCGCCCGCAGGCCTGCCATCGCATCTCCCGGCTCTCCCTTCTTCTCTTTTCCCTTCACTGGCTAGCGATTATGGTTTTCATTATTTACCATGCACTCAGCTTTAAATACGAAACTCTTTGTCTTTAAACTGTCTGTACACATTTCGCAGGGCCTGCTTTCCGCGAGGAGCTCTTGAGCCTCACCTGGCAGTTTTCTAACCTTCACGTTGCAGCTTCGCATTCGATACTGAGAACCAGGCATTTGCGTTTTCTGGGAACTGGATCGGATAGAGCCGTGGTCAGCAAACTGCGGCTCTTTGGCCCCTTGAGTGTGGCTCTTCCACAAAATACCACGGTCTGGGCGAGTCTATGTTGAAGAAGTGGCATTAGAAGAAGTTTAAGTTTAAAAGATTTGGCTCTAAAAGAAATTTTAATCTTTGTACTGTGGATATTTGGCTCTGCTGACCAATGAGTTTGCCGACCACCGGGATAGAGAGACTGAAGGCACTCCCTCCTCCGACTCCCTTTCCTGGGCGCTGGGGGCCTCCGCCTTCCCCGCCCTCAGCCCAGGCCAGCTGCCTCCGCCTCCTGCCACAAACTAATGCCCCCTTCTTTTCAAAGCTCCTCCACCCCCCCCCCTTTATTTTTTAGCTCCCAATGCAAGCCCCTTTGAAAAGACGTTAGGAGCTGGCTTTAAGACATCAGGCTGGAGGGCAGTGGTGCCCCACAGCGCTCTCTACCCCGTGTCTGAGGCTGGGTGGCCCGATTCTCCTTGTGAGGATATGTCTCATTGATGTAATTCTAAAACAATTTGAAACCCACAGATTAAGAACATGTGTTTCTCCATGTCACATGTTGAGAGAGACTTCAGCTCATTCTGAAATCTATATTGAGGAATGTCTTAAAGCAAAATTGCAACTTCCCGGCTATATCCACTACAGATTATACGGCGTCGGAGCGCAGTGACCGCAGTGCCCGGAGTCAGAGAGGCCCGCCCAGCCTGGATCCTCCCCTGAAGGCCCGGGGTCTTGTGGGTGTGCAGGCAGGCGGGCGGCGGGCGGCGGGCGGCGGGCGGAGGTGATGAGGTGGAGACACATGACTCCTCAGACCCAGAAGGTCAGCAGTGCTCAGGGTGAGCTGCCAGCGTGCCCTTTGCTAGCTCCTTCTTCACTCCTTTATGCTTTATGGTCCTTCATCTGCTGCCTCTTGGGACATGGTTCGTATCTTTATTATCGACAGCGGTGCAGTACTTCCTCTTTTTGTCCTAAGGTCGCCTCTTGCAGGCTCCAAGGCGTGCCCTCTGCCTTCAGGACTGGGGCGCGAGGAGTCCCTGGCATTTTCTCCACTCGCTCTCCCTGGGTCCCCGGGGCCTCGACGGTATCTGCTCGGCCGCCGTCTGTCAGGACTGAGAAAGCTCATTTGGGATCAGAACAACGGAATTGATTTACTTTTTTCTAGAAAATGGAAATTTCTCTAAGGCGCTTCCTCCGTGAGCCACGTCCTCTCTGAGCCAGGGTGCAGCGAGTTCGCGGTGGGAATGCGGGGCC
This sequence comes from Eptesicus fuscus, assembly GCF_027574615.1. NCBI lineage: Eukaryota > Metazoa > Chordata > Mammalia > Chiroptera > Vespertilionidae > Eptesicus > Eptesicus fuscus. The sequence continues at coordinate 91,686,426 of NC_072482.1, forward strand.
ACGTCGTGTGCCTGCGGACAAAGGGTTAAGCGTCCGGACAGCGTTAGCAGAAGTGGAAAACAGATCCGATCCAAAACACATAACGCATCCTCCAAAACAAGCCAGGCTCGCCCCTCGGAATGGGTCGCTGCAGACACGCCAGATCCTGCAGCCAGTCAATCGTGTCCATATGGCAGAACTTATCAGACCGCGCAGCGTCTGCGGCAATCTGATTTTAATTACGTGCAGATTGGGTGCTGGCCGATGGCGCGGGGACTGAATAAAGTTAAACACAAGCCCTTTTATAGCTGGGCCGGGCTGCGGGTGGGATGCATGCAGATGACTGCCTGGGCCGTGGGCGGAGTGTGTGGTTTGGGGGATCTTGGGGGGCGGCCCGGACTCATCTTCCATGGGGGGGAGGGAGGGGGCAGTTGTTTGTCTGGAAGGGGAGAGTTTACAGCGACGGTGATTATGCTACTTTTGAAGCTGACACTCCCCTGATGCTCGCACTTGCTCCTCGCATCCTCCCTGGCCCTGAGCAGGCTTGTCCCTGAAAGAGGAAATTGCTGCCCTAGCTGGTGTTGCTCAGTGGATAGAGCGTCGGTCCGCAGACTGAAAGGTCCCGGGTTCGATTCCGGTTAAGGGCACATGCCTTGGTTGCCGGTTCCCTGGTTGTGTGCAGGAGGCAACCAATCGATGAGTCTCTCTCACGTCGATATTTCTCCCTCTCCCTTCCACTCTCTCTAAAAAAATCAATGGAAAAATGTCCTCAGGTGAGGATCAACAACAACAACAAAGAAATGAAAAGAGGAGATTGCTCTCGGGGAGGAGGCTGGGGGTTGCCAGGGCGGACGGGTCGTTTTGAAACTTCTTCTCTCTCTAACCAGACTTCATTTGTCTGTGCTCCTCGTTTCCCTGAAGTTAATTGGACAGAATGACTTCAAACGTGTGCTGCCCGCTTCACTCCCGAACAGAAACAGGGCACCTCTCGCTTCCCTGGGCCTGGCCGCGCGGGCCCCGGGGCGTGCTTTCTCCGTGTCAACAGCGTGGCTTTGGTTTCTTCATCACTTCCCCGACGGCTTTCCTCACGGAGGGTCTTTGGGGGAAGCCACCGGAGTTCTAGCTTCCTCTTGTGAAGTGAAGGTGTGCTCCCCAGAGCCCACTGGACGGAGGGCTGCCCGCAGGCGTCAGGACGGACGCCTGGCCAGGTCGCAGGCCCTGCAGGCAGGCTGCTGTGCCCGCCCAGGGCCTCTGTCCTAAGGAGCTGCCATGGCACCCGGTCGTCTGGAGCCCGTCCCGTGATGGCATCAGGTCATTTCAGGGACCAGGCAAGCCCTAATCGGTGCCTTGGCCGGGGGAGGGAGTGCCTGGGATTGAACTAAAGGGAAGGCTGCCGGATGGATAGGCATGCAAGGTTCTCCCCCAGGGATGGTGGAAAAGGGGGCCAAGTGATTGGGGTCCCCCAGGGTCGTGGGGTTAGGGGTGAGCAGCAGGATCCCATTTGATGGGGAAGAAACACACTCCCGCCTCCGCTGTGAGCAGCAGCGATTTCCGCCTGCTCCTCAGCCCTGGGCCGGCTGGGTGGCGGCCTCCGCGGTGGTGAGTGTCTGTCCACGCCGGTCCGTCTCTTTGTGCCGGTTTGTGGATATTCCCCGCACAGACACTGGTCTGCAGAGATGCGTACACACTTTGGGCTTTTTGGCTCCATGATTTTCTTGGGAAAGTCACCAGTTTTAACCTAGAGGGAGTTCTGGGCTAGTTAATTAACTTGGTTAACTTCATTACCTCCCTCCGGGGGCCTGGCTCTCCCCTGCTTTAGTTTCTAATCCAGCTGTGCGCCAGGGCTCCTTAAAACACAGGCTGCCCTCCTCGACGGAGCAGAAAGCACAGACATTTACAGAAATGATTGCTGTACAACGTAAGAATTGATTCGGCAAAGGCGCGCACCAAGGACGGGCAGCCCTAAACCAGGGGCAGATAGCCATGCCCAGGAGAAGGAGGGCAGGCCTATGGAAGTGCAGACACTAGGCAGGGTTCTGCAGGATGAACAGGGGTTCGCTGGGGCACAGTGAGGGCGTCCCACACACTGGAGATGAAGATACGCAGGCATCGAGTCCTGGCACAGTCTTGGGTAGCAAAAACCCCAGCGTGGCTGGAGCACAGCAAAGATGGGCGCGTGGGAATTCCCTGGCTCTGAGACTGCTGCCCCAGGCAGGGGCCAAACTGCGGCCCCCACAGCCCTTTGTGCATTGCCATGTCCTATCGCCTGCCACAGTGTCTGCGCACCGAGAGCCGGGAGGGGGCTTTACTCTCTTCCCTCTTCCCAGTCCGCCGTGGTTCTAAGAGGGCCGAGTGGGTTTTCGCGGAACGTGGCCTGGGTGGATGTAGGTTGGCAGCGGAAGCCATTACAGGCCACGGGTGAGCAGAGTGGGCTGGACACGGGTCCTGTGCCTCAGGGGTTTGCTTGGCCTTTCTCTCTGTGCGAATAGAGAGCCAGCAACGGCTCTGAAACAGAGGCGTGGTCTGAACCTACCGGTGTCTGAGGAAGTAATTCTGGCTCTAACGTGACAGACGGGCTGACTTGGAGGTCTGAAGGCGAGTTAGGAAGCCACTGGACTGGTCCAGAGGAGACGCTGGGAGGCCTGAGAGGGCAGAGACTTGAGAGCTATTGATAAGGCAGAGTAAGAATCCTGCCCCAACACTTGGTGGCCAGTGGAAGGCTGCGGGTGGGGATCAAAGATTACTGTTGACTCGAGTGAAACTCAATCTGACTTTGGCGTAGGGTCATCCTCAGAGATTAAGAGGGAAAGAGGTCCTAAGACTTGGGCACTGGATATAACTGGCTCATGGATGCTGGCCTAGAATCGTAGTGTATGTAAGCGTGAACTAGCCGGTAAGCTTCACACGGGTCTATGCTAAAAGGAGCTGATTTATATAGAATATGCAGCACACACACTGCTCTTATAGCATCCAGACTACGCAAGGACAAGAGGACATCCTGACGTTACAGATGTAATCGGGGCTGCCCCTGTGGCCTCACAGGCTGTACGCCGCACACCTCCAGGGGCAGCGCTAGCAATAGCAGTGTTACCCCCTACGACTCCCGCGTGTCCCCCTCACCCTTCGGCTCAATGTAGAACGGACTGTTGCCGGTAACACCATTGAAGGTGGGAATGCGATAGGCTTGCGAGGTGGAGTCACGTGCTGGGAGTCTCTCTGGGGCCAGGTCCTTAGTGTTAGGTGTGTGCTGGGTAGGGGCTGTCTGTCCATGTTGAAATGAGTGTTTTCCTCCTTCCGAAGGACTTGAGAGCCGATGCTCTGATATGCGCCAGCAGCGGTGGGAGGATCCGGCTCTGGCGGTGGTGGTTTCCAGGCTTCCCCCGCCGTGGGAAGTGGAAAGTGGCCCCTGCCGGGGTGCCCCGCGTGTTTCTCTCGCATTGATGTTTCTCTCTCTCTCTCTCTCTCTCTCTCTCCCTCCCTCTCCCTCTCCCTCTCCCTCGGTCTTGTTCCAAGTGAGTGGTGGGTGGATTCAGCCTTTAGAAGAAATGGACTCGGAGGAGCCGATGAGAAATACATCCCTTATATTCTTTCACAGCAATCGTGCTGCTTTGAAACTGGAGAGTTTTGCTCCCATGCTTCAGGGGAGACAGCGTCAGAATGTGCCGGGCCAGAACGCTTGCCCGCTCCCAGCTGCGGCCCCATGCGGCTGGGGTTTCAAAATCCATCCGAGCGTCTCTCAGTGGCCCCAGACTCAGCTCGGAGGATGCGGGGGAGGGGGCTCTGCAAAATGCAACAGAGAAGAGCATCTTCTCGGTGTCCCACCGCCAGGGCCTGGCGGGAGGGGAAGGAGCCTGGTGGGTGCGGGCAGCGCAGACCACTGCGTCGCCGCCCCCTCCAGCTCCGGGCCCTGGGGACCCAGCGGCTAACCCGCGGTCTGGAAGGGGCCCGGGCAGAGGCGGGCCGTGCACCAAGCCAGGCTTCTCCACGCCGTCCAGCCAGCGGAAACGGGTCCGGCCGCCTCCTCCGGGGCCTGCATGTATTTTAAAGAATGTCAGAAAGGAAATATATCGCTTCCCACCTTCCTCCCTCTTTGGGTGTGTTTGTTGTGATTGGAAATCCTTCTGGTCCACGTGGCTGCGGCTTTCCCTCCCCTCTTTGTGCTCCTCTGCTACACAGCCCTCTGTGCAAATAAACAGAGAGAGCCAGCCTGAGAGCCAGCTGCGGGAGAAGGAGCGGGCCTGGACCCTGGGGCACTGGGATCCTGGAGCCAGGCTCCTGTCCTCTGGGGCCGACTTCCCCTCGCCGCCTGCCGGAGGCCGGGAGGGGCAGCGGAGGCCATCAGTGCCCGCGAGCCCACCCCAGGGAGCCTGCAGTAGGTGGTACCTCTGGCCCTGGTTCCTTTGGAGGAATCACCTGGGGTTCATCTTGACTATTCCTGATTGGGGAGGAAATTTTGAGCCGCTCTGAACTTAATTAAAAGCTAAAAGCAAGAAACAAAGCCGGAGAATGTGCGCATCTTGGATAACCATACATTTAAAGATCTAGTTCCAAAGCTAGTAAAACTCCATCTGTTGGCACAACAGACGCGTTTGCCTCCGGGAACCGTTCTCACTCACTCAGGCAGCAGGACCAGTGGCTGCCAGAGACCACTGGGTGCCCACCCACACCGTCCCACAGCCTCAGGCGCAGCCCCCGGGCGGCAGGGGAAGGGAAGGTGGCCTTTAACTTTCATTCTTCCCGTCCTACTAGACCTGGAAATAACAATTGGCCATTGTATGGTTAGTTCTCTTTCAAAGAAATGATTTTGTAAAATGTAAATCCCTTTAGTTTAAAGGGAAAAAGAACTCTACAGATAAAGAAAGACACAAAAATCAAGTGTAAGGTTGATCGAATTACTGTAAGTTGAACATCTCCCCAAGGCCATCTGAGCCCACCCCTCGTTGGGCCCTCCTCCAATCACAGGCCCCTCCCCCTTAAGTACCCCTCCCCTGCACTTCCATGGTATTCTCTCATGTTTAATTACTAACAGTTTTATCACCTAATTGTGTCTCTAGATTCAAAACTTTAATTTTGCTTATTTAAAAATATTTAATCTCTTAATGCTTTAACAACTGTAGATACTTCCTCTACCCTTTTATAATTTACCTATTGAACAACCTTTAGGTAGAACTGGAATTATTATTTTTTAAATATATTATATTGATATTTTTACAGAGAGAAAGAGAGAGGGATAGAGAGTTTGAAACATCCATGAGAGAGAAACATCCATCAGCTGCCTCCTGCACACCCCTTCCCGGGAATGTGCCCGCAACCAAGGTACATGCCCTTGACCGGAATCGATCCTGGGACCCTTGAGTCCGCAGGCTGACGCTCTCTCTATCCACTGAGCCAAACTGGCTAGGGCAGAACTGGAATTATTTAAATTCTACCAGCAACACACTCACTATACTTAATTTTTCTTGCTAGCTATGATTTTAAGACTTTCCCCCCCAAAAAAACGAAAGATAACGCCGAATTTTAATTGAAGCCTGGTAAAACCTAAAAATAGCATTTAAAAGGCTAAGAAAGAGGAACGTCTTTTGAATCTAGCCTGGCAATAGAAAAGAGTGTCGTTTTGCTGATGTTCAGGGGTAGCTTTTCATTCTGTGATACCATTCATTTTGTGATGTATGTGCTGATAACATGTATATGTATATGTATATGTATATGTATATAATCATTATATTACATTTGATTATCTATGTTCTGGGAAAAGAATAGAAAACAGCTTATGGCTCTTTAAGAAAAAGCAAACTGCCTGACCAGTGTTGCTCAGTGGTTAAACATTGTCCCATGCACCAGGTGGCCTACAGGTTTGCTTCCTGGTCAGGACACACGCCTGGGTTGCAGGCTCAATCCCAGTAGGGGGCATGCAGAAGGCAGGCTATCAATCTTTCTCTCGCATTGATGTCTCTCTCTCTCTCCTCTTCCTTCCTCTCTCTGAAATCGATAAAAACAATTAAAAAAGAGAAAGAAAACACACAGCCAACCTCACAAGCCCGTTTGGAAGGGAAAATGCAGAGGTTCTGCTGTCCCAGGGTCTGATTTTCTATTCTGGTTCCACCACTGTGTGATGCTGAGCCCATCATCAGCTTCTCTCCTGCTTCTTCTTCTGGACGATGAATAGGACCTACTTAAAAATCATAGGAACTGATTGGAATCCTGACTGAGGAAATGTCTCCACGCGGCAGTCTGGCGGATTGCCACAAATCTAACCTGTAAGCGTGGCATCTAGAATCTGTTGGAAGGAAGTTTTATGAAAAGAACAGAACATGTCATCACAATTTTATCCTGGTCAGGGACATCACAGCAGCCTGCCATCCCAAAGGAGGCGCTGCTCTCAAGGTAAAGATCACTTAAAGGGCCCCAGGTCTGGCTTCCTGCGGCCTAGCTTCCATACCCCACAGGCGCTCCTGCATTCTCACCAGTGGGATGGTGGGGATCCTTCCAGACCTACCAGGTCTTTGTAGACCTAGCTGGCACTTGTAGCCCTAGCCGGTGCTTATAGACCTAACTAGCCAGCACTTGTAGACCTAGCCAGTGCTTGTAGACCTAACTAGCCAGCACTTATAGACCTAGCCGGTGCTTATAGACCTAACTAGCCAGCACTTGTAGACCTAGCCGGTGCTTGTAGACCTAACTAGCCAGCACTTGTAGACCTAGCCGGTGCTTGTAGACCTAACTAGCCAGCACTTGTAGACCTAGCCAGTGCTTGCAGATCTGCCAGCACCTCCCACAATTCTAGCCAGTAGGGCTTGACTTGGGTTCCATCTTCTGGAGGTTTAATGCCCTCTGCTGGAACCTGGCTCCATTGTGCAGACACAGGACTGGCGTCCTTGTGCCTCCCGTGCTCCATGGGTGCCCACTCTCTCTCCCAGGCTACAGAAGGGTCCCCCACTGCTTCCTTCTCTAGTCCCTGAAATGTCATACCCGTCCTTCTCAAGCTCTTCTTAGCTTTGAGCATTGGATGTAGGCATCTCATCGTTAAGGGACCTCTTGGTGGTGAGAGAAGAGGATGGTTTCACCCTGGAGCTCGGTGCTCATGATGGGCGGACGCTCACTCCTCTTTGCTCTCATCGTCTGGTATCCACTTGTAACAGAGCACTTGTCCCTTTGTTCCGTAACTCGAGAGCTTCCACACTCTTTCAGCCATGACCTACAAAGGAAGATACCCGTCACATTGCAAACCAGTGCACACAGACGTGTGTAGGATGGATACAGGCATGGTGCCCTTTCCACGGGAATTTCCCGGACTTGACTGCATGCGCCCTGATGTTTTCCATCCATGCCATTCTCTGCTACTCTCTTGGTTCATTCATTGACTTTTTAATGCTGATTAAGACTCAGGAAATTAGCCCTAACCGGTTTGGCTCAGTGGTTGGAGCGTTGGCCTGCGGACTGAAGGGTCCCAGGTTCGATTCCAGTCAAGGGCATGTGCCTTGGTTGCAGGCACATCCCCAGTAGGGGGGTGTGCAGGAGGCAGCTGATCCATGTTTCTCTCTCATCGATGTTTCTAACTTTCTATCCCTCTCCCTTCCTCTCTGTAAAAAATCAATAAAAAAATACATATTTAAAAAAAAAGACTCAGGAAATTAATGTCATGGCCTTCTATGGAGTCACAAGCTGCTGTTTGAACAACACAGCACTAACGAATGTGCCTGACACCCCCCCCCCCCCCGCCCCCCGGCTGGACTGTGGTCTCACTGTGGGCAGGAAGCCAAGCGTGTCCATTTCTCCTTTGTGTGCTCAGCGCTACCTGGCTGCCTGCATGCGGCAGCTGCTCAGGTACCTGTGAGTGGAACTGAGGAACTCAGCCAGGTCTTGTGCCCATGCCCGCCCTGTGAGCAGTTGAGAGGACAGAATGAGGTCATGTGTTCAAAGCCGAGAGCACGGGCCTCACACCAGCCCATGCTCAGTGAGCACACGTGTCTTGGGTTTTCCTAGGCCTGGCTCTCCCTCTAATTGACCATCTGCCTGCTCTGCAGTTTTTTTCTTCAGCGTAATGAGTGGTTTGAGCTCCATTAGCTGAAGGCCTCAGCCAGGCCGGCACCTTCAGACTTTCCGAGATGCCAGGCGCCAGGGACAGCTTGCCCCTCAGGGACAGGCTGAGCAGGGGCGGGACCTGGGGAGAGTCCTTTGGTCATTTCCTGGTGGGACTCACCTCCATGATGAGTAGAGACTTGAGCTGATTATTAGAATTTCTTTGCAGAAATGAAAATTGCTTCCACATTTTAAAAGATTATACGTTTGAAGTCAACAGGAAACTTCAGCGTCTCGGCAATCACAAGTCTTGTTAAAAGCTCTTATTTCAGAAAGAGCCCTGGTGAGAGGCCTTGTGGTTCCCCAGCGACTGGCCGCTGGATTGTGGGCGGGGTGCGCTCTCCGGAGCTCACTCTTTTTAATCTGTGAACCTCCTGCCCCTCCCCAAAACGCCCGGACCACAGGAGGAACTCCGCAGCCCTTCACTTTACATCCACGAGAGCATATGAACCAAAGAGGGGCTCACCCTGCCATAGAGACGCATCTCAGCTGCGAGTCTGAGTCACACACAGCTCCTTCAGCATTTTCTCCCTGTAACCATTGCTTGCGACGGGCGCGCAGTCAGGTTACGGGGAAAGTAGGCCTCAGCATGCAGCTTTGTGTGAGTCATCGCAGGAGTGTGTTCTGATTTGTAGCTCATTTCCCCGGTGAAATGCGAGCTTTCGGTTTAACGAGGTGTGAATTGGCGATTCCCCTGGGAGTAATGTAACCCGTGTTTTCTTCTTCTAGGACCGAATGACGTGGAAAAAGGGAGCCCCGGTCCAGCGCTCCGGAAGCCTTTGCTCGCCAGCCGCCGGGGTTGGATTTCAGGTCAGTAGCTCCGCTTGGTGCCTGCGCGTCCTCACCAGCCGTCCAGGTTAGCAGCGGGGAGGGAGCCACCCGCCCTGCAGCTGTCTCGGGGTGTTCGAGCCCCGGGGAGTCCGTGGTGGGGAGGTGGTCAGTGCAGCTTGCAGCCCCGGGGCAGGGAAGCTCCCATCTGCTCCCGGGGCCCTGCCCCTGCGGAGCGTCTGGAGGACAGGAAACCAGGTAATGCGTGTCCGCTTCAAAGGCTAAGCTCCCGCCACAAAATACGAAAAAGGACTCCCCTACCTTTTTGTTTGCGAGGTGGACACATACTCAGCTGCCCCGCCAGGCAGGGCTGTCACCTGGGGCTGCATTTAGGGAAAAGACGTTAGTGTGCTAAACGGTCTTTTTCTTACCTCATCTCGGCTCCTTGCATTAACCCCCCGGCCCGGCGTCACACCCTGCCGTGGTTCTGCCAGTTTCCACGAAAAAGAGGAGGAATGTCCAACCCTGTCACGCCCCTGGGAATGCCCCCCCGCCCAGGCTCCCATCTCCCTCGGGATTAAATCCAGCCTCCCACCCAACTTTCAGGGCTCTGTGGCCCCTCCCACCCCCTCGTCAGCCTCACCGCTTGCCTCTCCCTCTCCCCGGGCCCCATTATCTCTTGGGTCCCGCTCGGTCTTGGCTCTTGCTGTTCTTTGTCTGGCGTGATTTCTCAACCCCTTCCGCCCTCTCTACCCTCCCACCAGGTTTCAGCCCCACCGGGCAGCCTTCCGGGACCCGCTGCTCCGGGCTGCAGGCCTCCCCCTGTGCCCATGGTGCCCCTCACTCACCGCATCTTGCCCATATCACATCCCCACTTTGGCCTCCCTCCCGCAGGCCTGGCGCTGTGAAAGGAAGTCAGCACAGTGGGCGGGGCACAGACCTGGGAGCCTTACTCTCCGTGTTCACGTCCCGGCTCTGTCACTCACAGACTGTGTGACCTTGGACCCCTGCCCCTCTTACCTTTCCTCTTCTATAACTCGGAGGGGACAAAACTACCCACATTGCAGGGGTCCGTGCGTGTTGAGTTAAAATGTATGAAACACTACTGACGGTGCCAGGCATGTGGTAAGAGCTAAGTGTTGTCTGCTTCTAGTGCTCATCTCACTAAAGGTGAAGTTCAAGGAGACCGTGTCTTTTTCCCTTGAAGATCAGAGATATGCAAATTGCAACAAAGATTGCAAATAATGGATATTTTCTGGAAAGTTTAGAACCTTTGCTAAAGGAAGCTGAGTGTAAACATAATATGGGACCTTGTGGGTTTCTGCAGCCATCCTTGATTGAATAGAATCGGCAGGTCTGGGGGCATCACCGCTGTTTTGATCCCAGACGTATCTAAACTCATAGGCCTGCCAGAGACTTCCAAAGCTCTGGCTACGTCGTAGGTTTCTTTAAGGCCTGTCCTAGTCCGTTCTCGCTGCTATAACAAAAATACCATAAACCGAGTGGCGTGTAAATAGCAAAGGTATTTCTCACAGTCGTGGAGGCTGGGAAGTCCAAGGCCGTGGCACCGGCGGATTCAGTGTCTGGTGAAGCCACTTCCTCATAGATGGCACCTTCTCGCTGGGCCCTCACCTGGTGGAAGAGGCAAGGGCGCTGGGGACTTTTTACAAGGGCACTAATCCCATTCGTGAGGGCTCCACCCTCCTCACCCAGCACCTCCCACAGGCTTCACCTTCTCAAACCACCACCTCAGGGGTTAGGTCTCACCATATGAGCTTGGGGGAGACGTGCCCACGCAGACTATACCAGCTCCCGTTCCTGCACCTCCCCAGCATCCCTGCCGTGTGACGACGTGGGGAGGGGTCCCGGCAGCGTTCCTCACAGGGTGAAGGGTGTCCTGGGGCAGGTGCCTGTGGGCCTGCATGTCCTCTGACTCAGGCGATGGCAGAGTCTGTGTTCCTTGGCCCACTCACCAGTATTCTCAACGGAAACGCTCAGATCCCACTGGACTCGGCTGTGACACCCCAAAGGTGTGGTCCACTCGTGGGGAAGAGCGAGGAACTCGGAACTGAAGCCCATCCTTGCGACGTGGTGGCTGCGTGCACTGCCGTACGAGCCCGCAGGCCATCGGCTCTCTGCACACCTCCCCAGCAGAGCACACGCCTTCCAGGACCTACGGCCTCTGCACGTGCCCTCCAGGCAGCAGGCACTGCCACCATCCGCCACCTTCTCTGGGCTCCGCGGGGCTGTGGGCACGGAGGGACCGCGCGTCCAGCAATCCGGGCCATCTCACTGTGTCACGTGGGGACCCGCCCCCTGGAGAAGGGAGGTGAGTGTGTGTTCACATCTGGAATTCGGTGGACACGCTCAGGATGAAGGTCATCACAACCTCCCTTGGTCCTGCGCCTTCCTGCGGCTCCCCAAGGCCTCCCCGCTGTGGTCCACAGCCCCGCTGCGGGCGCTGCACCTGCTCCTCCTTCTTCATCCGCCCTCGGCCGCCGGCTCTGCCCCCACCGCTCCGTGACCTGTTACTCGCTGGCCACCAGTGACTTCCTTTATTTGTTCATCCATTTATTTTGTATTCAATCTGCTTAAGATCTTTAATCACTCCACTATGTCTAAACCCTTCCACAAAAGGGCATTCCCGTGCTTCTGTTTATTGCGAGCGTATCTTTGGAAAAAGCCAGCCCTGACGTTGAAGCTGTCATACACATGTTTCCTTATCGGCACTATGCTGTGAAGCTCAGCGGAGACCATCCGATTTAAACACACGGCAGCCTCGTCTTGCTCGGTCCTGCTGTGCAGGGACCACATGGCTTGTTTCACTGCAGCTGCGCACCCGCCGGACTGCAGGTGGCAGGGCCTGGGCCGTGAGTTTGCTCCGGTCCCGCCAGCTGTTTCTCGTCACCCTGGACCGTCCGGTGGCGGGTAATGTTGAGACCCCGCCTTGTCACCACTTCTCTGCTCACAGGGGACTCCCCGGTGGCAGAACACTTGGGTCCTTGGGGTACAAGGCCCAGCAGGGGCCTCCACACCCCCCGGCCAGCGCGGTGCTCTGCGTGGCACATGCTGCAGCCTCCTCAGTGATGTGGGTTCAGGTGCTGCCTCATGTGCTCATTTCTTCATCTGCTTCTGCTCTGTTTGCACCCTTTGCACCTTCCTTCCGGTCACTCTGCGCACAGCCCCTGGGACCAGCAACCAGCCAGGCCCTCCACCCTTTACAGCCGGGGGGCTGCTGAGCGTTTTCATACCGTCGGTCCGGCGCTGCGGCCACAGCACGAGGCGCCAGCGGGGTCTCCTTGCGTATACTCAGTTACGCCCGGCACTTCAGAGTCATCACCACGCTCCTCTTCTTGGGGAGGGAGGGGTTCCGGGCCCATGAGGGGCCTCCTTAAGAAAAGCTGCCGTGTCCTTCCTCAGCCTCCGAGGCTGCCGCCGCTGCCGCCCCACTGCCAAGTCCCACCACCCCACTGCCACCCCACTGCCGCCCCACTGCCACCCCACTGCCACCCCACTGCCACCCCACTGCCCAGTCCCGCCACCCCACTGCCGCCCCACTGCCCAGTCCCACCACCCCACTGCCACCCCACTGCCGCCCCACTGCCCAGTCCCGCCGCCCCACTGCCCAGTCCCGCCGCCCCTTCTGCAGGAAGCTCTCCCTCCGGCTCACCTGACGGAGCCGTGCCTCATTCCCTTGATTCCTGGGCAGACCCTTGGCTGGACCCTCTCCCCGCAACCCCAACAAGCAGATTCGGGGTGCCTCCAGGATCTCTATCCTGTCCTCTTAGTGATACATTTCCTCTTTTCAGAGAAGCCACTCCAGGGTGACTTCCAGATTCAAATCTCCACCCTGACTGCTCTTCGGCATAATTGTCGTCTAGATGTTTCAGCTTGAGGATCGCTTCAAATTGAATGGAGTCACATCAAATTATTCAAAGTAATTTTTTGAGTAGGAAAAAATATAACTACTTTCCCCCAAAAAACAGGTTGATTTGAGAAGGGTATGCCTCCTTTTCACTAATTTTGGAGGTGACACTTTAAACTTCTTGTTATTGGTAAATATTCCATTGAATATTTTTAAAACTATGTTTTATTGATTTTTAGAGAGAGAGAAGAGAGAGAGAAACACTGATGAGAGAGAAACATCAATTAGCTGCCTCATACAGCCAGGACTGAGCCCATAACACAGGCATGTGCCCTGACCAGGAATCAAACCAGTGACCTCCTGGTTCATGGGTCAACACTCAACCACTGAGCCCCTCCGGCCAGGCTCCATTTAATTTTTACATGAACATTAACATTGAATACCTGGTCAATATGGAATGGCCTTGAGAGTTGGTCGTCTGGTTTCAGGCGAGGTGAGATGTAGTCAGTTCCGCACTTGGTGCAACGTGCCCCAATGTCAAGAGCTCCCCTCAGCTGCTCCTGCGTGGCCTCCACAGATAACCTGGGGCAGAACCCTCTGCGCCCCGAGGCTCCCGTAGCAAGATCTCACATCGAGAGAATTCTGTTTCTGTGGAATTTCACAGGCTGCGCCCTGGCCTGGCCTCCCTGAGACTCTGTTGTGCTTGGACAAGAAGAAAAATTCTCTGTGAACTTGAAACTTTCATTTTGGTTCGTTTCTCCTCTTTCACTTCCTCCTCGTGTTAATGGCTGCCCATGGATCCAAGGTAAACCATTTCCCCAAACATTTGATGTTTTATTGCCAGGTTATGAGGACCAGCCTCCTAATTTGCCCTGTAAAGTTCTAGAAGGTAAACATCTGAGCACACAGTTTCATGGGTGTCAAACTCACCCTGTGGGCACACGCGCCTTGTGTTACCTCTTTGAACTCCGAAGGCGGTTTCAGGGGTGTGCGCCAATGGGCACCGCCATTGCATTGGGTACGTGCCTCACTCCCGACCTACACGTCTGGGCCAGGGAGAGGAAGCAAGTGCCAGCCTCACCCTACCTGACAGTCAGCCCCACCTCACCCACATGCACACACATGTGCACACAGACATGCATACACATGTGCACATAGACACAGACACGCACTAGCTTGCCTGCCGGCTCCCTGGCCCCTAGTACACACATATAGTCTTTTTAAAAATATATATATATTTTATTGATTTCAGAGAGAGAGAAAAACATCAACAATGAGAGAGAACCATTGATCGGCTGCCTCCTGCAGGCCCCCTACTGGGGATCGAGCCCACAACCCGGGCATGTGCCCTTGATTGGAATTGACCCCGGGACCCTTCAGTTTGCAGGCCAATGCTCTATCCATTGAGCCAGACCAGCTAGGGCCACACATACATTCTTTTTAAAATATATATATTTTATTGATTTTTTACAGAAAGCGAGGGAGGGGGATAGAGAGCCAGAAACATTGATGAGAGAGAAACATCAATCAGCTGCCTCCTGTACACCCCCCACTGGGGATGTGCCTGCAAACAAGGTACATGCCCCTGACCGGAATCGAACCTGGGACCCCTGAGTCCGCAGGCCAATGCTCTATCCATTGAGCCAGACCAGCTAGGGCCACACATACATTCTTAACGGTTTGCAAAAGGCTTCCTCAGACACGCACTGGATGTCCACGGGGAGAGTCCAGTGTGGGTAGAGACTGGACACCTTGAACAATTTCCAAAAGTTCCTCTCCTTTCTCTTTACCCGTCAACCTCCCTCCCCTCCCTTAGCCAAGACAGATTCCCATGGGGCCCTGTTTGTCCTGGCTCTTACGTTTCTCCTGTCCTTGTCTTTCTCCCAGCAGGGCTCCAGCCTCAGGGGTCCCTCCTGGGGAGCGACTGTGGCCTGTGTATCCAGATCCCTGTGCAGTGACTGTTCTGAGCCATCCTCCCCTCCCTGGCCCTTTTGACCAATGGCATTGGCAAGTCCCTAGGACCCTGGGCAGGAGAGAGCTGAGGCCCGGATAGGAAGCCAGCCCCGAGCCCCATCACCACTCTATTCTAGCCAGTTGTGCCCACTGGCACGAGGAGTTCGTTATGAGCTGAGTCAGGGACCGATATTGGACCTCAGAGTCCACCGACCTAACTGGCCGTGGCCACTGAGCTACGCCGAGAGGATGTGAACCATACGACCCTGCAGGCAGGTCAGATTTGGTTTTCCATCTTCAGCAAGTCCCTGTGCACAAAAGCCATCGGGTGAGTGCGCACCCATGTGCACACGTTGCAAGTCATTATTGCAGAAAATCTGGGCCTTGCCAGTGGGACCCGATTTTGAAAGGCTGCGCAAAAACACAAAACGAGAGGCATGAGTAGCCCAGGGTGACTATGACGGAGACCGGGCAGCAGAAGCCGGAGATGAGCTTTGGTTGCAGAGAGGCCGAGGTGGTGAAGAGGACTTAGGACATTTTCTTTAGACAGAGATTCCTTTGGCGTCTCGCTCCATGATGCCAGGTGTCCGACGGCTAGGGGATGAGGCTGACACCTATGCCCACCCCCTCCTACCATTGATTTCTATTCGAACCTGCTTCTGACCTTTGACTAGCCCCGCGGTCGGCAAACTGCGGCTCGAGAGCCACATGCGGCTCTTTGGCCCCTTGAGCGTGGCTCTTCCACAAAATACCACGGCCTGGGCAAGTCTATTTTGAAGAAGTGGCGTTAGAAGAAGTTTAAGTTTAAAAAATTTGGCTCTCAAAAGAAATTTCAATCGTTGTACTGTTGATATTTGGCTCTGTTGACTAATGAGTTTGCCGACCACTGGACTAGCCAATACAGTGTGATGTCTGGGAGAGATTTCCCGACTTCTAATCAGCGCAGGGACTTGAGAATTGTGTATCTTCCGGCTCTACAGAACTAGACGGTCCTATATCCTGTCACACACAGAACGGGAGCTGTCTGGAAGTTCCGGGTCAGGACTGAACACCTCATTCCCTCGCCACCTCCCCTTGTCCCACCTCCCCTGCCCGTCAGCGCCTATCACTGTTTAGCTGGTCGTAGGGAATTCCTCTGGGGTCACGGTGAAGGGAAAGGCCTACACATTACACCCTCCCACCCTCCAGTCCAGACTTGGACCCTGGCATTTGAACAGCCGGAACCTAAACACAACCTGCTGCCTCCATTTCCTCTCCATTCCTCCCTCCTTAGCCTCCGACTGTCCACTGTTTAAAAATCCCCTTCCCCCTCCCCTCCACTGTTTAAAAATCTCCCGTGGGCTCCCCATGGAATTCCAAGAGGCATTTCTCAGGGTCATTCCTCTTGACCGCCCTGGTGGTGGCCCACCCCATCTTCCTCCAAAGTCTCTCTTCCCTTGACCTCTGTGGCCCTGAAATTCCCATGTCCTTCCGCCTCTCTGGCAACGTCTCTTTCTTGTTTGGAGGGCATTCCACAAGGGCGTCCGTCCTCTGGGCCTTGAGGCTCTCTGACTGCCCGTGGGAGCAGCTCTTGCATCCACATCTCCCACGGGAATAGACCTCCCTGCCCGTCTCCAGGCTGAACGACAGAGATCAGTCCCCTCCTTCCCGCCCTTTTCCCACACCCGGGGGGTGGGGGTGGGGGGCACTGAATGTCTGCTTTTCCTCGGAAGTAGCTCTTAACACGCACAGCCATCTCACTTCCGGCCCCTCGCGCCTGGAGCATTTTCCCCAAAACCCGTTTGATCAGGCACATTAACAAAGTAGGTTTGCATTGTTCCTCAGTTTTTCAAAGTCTTAAAAAATTGAGATACAGTTCATTCTTCCAATTTTCGATTGTTTATGTACCACATACTGATTAGTCTGCTGGTGTTGCCACAGTTGGGGGCCTAGGACAGAAATGTATTTCCTCACCGTGCGGGAGGCCAGGAGTGCAAGGTCAGGGTGCTGTCAGGGCTGGCTCCTGGTGGGCGCCCTCTTCCTGGCTTGTAGGTGGCCGCCTTCTCGCTGTGCCCTCGCGTGGCATCTTCTCCGTGCACGTGGAGGGAGAGAGAGGTGGTGGTGGTGGAGATATGGTTTTATAAGACAGGGAGAGGTATGCGTCTCTTCTTTTGATAAGGATAACAGGTCTATCAAAGTAAGGCCCCCCCTTAGCACCTGATTTAACCTTTATTATGTCCGTAGGCTTCATCCTCTTCAAATGCGGTCACATTAAGGGTTAGAACTTCACATGTAAATCGGGCAGATGGCCACCGCTGCTCAGAGTGTCACTTACACGTTGATGGGTGCCGTCTTATCATTGCAACCGAATTACGATCCCCGCGAGCTCGCAGCCAGCTTTCCTCGTCACTTTCTACCCGTCTCTGAGCACAGACTCCACACCTGCCCGCACCGCTTCCCGGTCCTCCCTCCTGGGCCCGCTCGGCGTGCGGTTGGGCAGAGACCCGTGGAGGCCTGCGGAGCCTGCACTCTGACCCGCCGGCCACGCGGACCTGGGGGCCGAATGCGGGGCAGGCAGCCTGCACGCTCAGTCCCTCCACCCACCACGGCTCAGCCTCAGGCACGTGGTCATTCCCCGAAGTGGGTAATATATTCTCCCCAAGGTTTAATAGAAGGCAAGTTGGCTGCTGATTGGAAAGTACGCTTTTGGCTGCCAACTCGGGTCACCTTAAACGAAGGCGATGAATGCGACATTTGTTAGCAAAGCATCCACCTCCTTAGCGCGCGGTGGGGCTCAGGGCAGGCGCTCGAGTCACGCCGACGACAGTTTCCTGGGCCGCGCACTTGGCGTGGACCCTCGGAGGTCAGTGAGCCCACTCACAGGCAGCCGAGCCGGGATCCGAGGAGGACTCGGGGTGAGGGACACTCAGGACAGAAAGGCTTTGAGACACCCACAGGGCAGCACGCCTGCAGCTGTTTCCACATCTGGAATTCCCCTGGGCACCGCACCAGCAAGTGCTGGCCTGGGAACCTGAGGTCAGAGGACTGAAATGAGGATGCCCAACTCACTCCCTGGACTTGAACTTACGGCCCCGTGGCTGGCGGGCAGCCAGGCAGCTCTGGGTGCATCGGGGGAGCCAGGCCGGACGGGGGCGAGCCCGCTTCCAGACCCCTCCTCTGAAACACACGCTTCTGTGTGGAATAAATGGGTGCAGACTGAGAATTAACTTCCTAGTCCACTTTAGGAGGGGGTTGTCCAAGAAATGGAATTGTTTTATATTTAAAATACATATTTTCCTTATTTACACGATAATGCTGGCAGGCTCCGTGGATGTCATCATTGTCTTCCGAGTCCAAAAGGCATTTCTTGCGGATATTTCAAGTAGACGGTGGCTCAGGGCCCGGGCCAAGGTCACCTCGCAGCCTCCTTGGTTATGCAGCGGCCAAGGACACGCCGGCACTGGTGCCGCCCACACGACTTGCACGGACTCCGCAGG
The DNA here is from genome assembly GCF_027574615.1 of Eptesicus fuscus. Classification (NCBI taxonomy): domain Eukaryota; kingdom Metazoa; phylum Chordata; class Mammalia; order Chiroptera; family Vespertilionidae; genus Eptesicus; species Eptesicus fuscus. Next base: position 91,704,546 of record NC_072482.1, read on the forward strand.
CTGCCCCCGGGGATGTTCCCAGTTTCTGGGGTAACGGCAGCTCCCAGCGAGGGTTAGTCAATGTCGTTTTCTCTGTTTTTTCACTCTTTTCACCATAACTAGGGGCTGAGCTGGAGAGAGTGACAGACTTGGGGAAAGGCCAATGCTGTCCCCAGAAATCTCTGCTAGTTGGATGTTTCTCTGAGATTTTTGATTCTTTTATTTTTACATGAGACAGTAAAAGGGAGGGAAGGAGAGAGGCAGGGAGGGAAGGAGGGAGAGAGGAAGGAAGGGAGGGACGAGGGAGAGGGAGAGAGGGAAGGTGAATGCGCCTGCCGTCAATCCCATCCAGTTCCATGGAGCCGCCTCCAGGAGCAGAGTTTAGCTCAGGACACAGCCCGGCCCCCCCCCCCCCCCCGCCCTGCCCTTCCACTGTGGCTGTTGGCACGGCCCGCGGGACCATTACACATGGCACAGGGCAGGGAACAGCGCTGGCCTTCATGCTTCCCCTGGACGCGTGCTGGGGCCTGTGTGGGGAAGGTCCGTGTGGCTGCCAAGGGAAGCATTTTCACAGCCTGAGTCACACGGACAGAGCTGGGCTTTGTGGACACGAGACAGGCGAACGCAGAACACAAATGCCCGTCGTGAAAGCGAGGAGCCGGTCCTAGCAGAGGCCGGCGCGCACAGGGTCACTGCTCACGCCGTCCTGCGGCTCTGCCTCGTGGGAGGGCGGTGCGAGCTCCCAGTGCATTGGCGATAGGACCCCTCGGGTGTTTTCTTGGAACCCTGCTTTGAAGCGTAACGGTACAGGCCAGGAGGACGTTTGGAAAGTCTGTGTTCGCCCTCGGAGTTTAATTAAAAGACACGGAGCCGTGCAGAAACCCGTGGCCTGGAGTCAGGGAACGCTGGGGACTCAGAAGCACAGACTGAGCCCAGGAAAAAGGTCAGATTTCCTCCCAAGCGCCGGACTTCTTGCTGTCTGCCCCCCGCACGCCCCCAGACTTGTAGTTGATCATTCTTAAACCTTTGAGTTATTTTCCTAATCAAGGATTAATCAGTTCATAGTTACAAGTATTTGGTGTTCACGTATGCAGAGGCATTATCCAAATGTTCATACTATTGCATGTTTCTTTGTGTTGGGTTCATTTGTAAACACGTATTACCATGCACCTCCTGTGTGCAAAGGGAATGTGGGTGCTAGGGAGACCGTTGTGAGCAAAACCAGACCCTCCTGACCCCTCCGTCATGGAGCTTCTTCACTCTCTGTGGTGCCCCCGCATCTTCCCATCCCGTGAGGAGCAGGCCGTTTAGCTGTCTTCCAAAGTGAGCTTGACCCTCAGAAAGTGTCCAATAGTTCAGGAAAACGAATGAGTTTGAGCACAGCACTCGTCGCCAGCACGCAGTTCTCTGTAACGGAAGATATGTTCCCACAGTGCTGGTACGGCAACATTCCGCAAATCACCGTGTGCACACCTTACCCCCACACGTCGAAGCTCGTTTCCGGGGCTCCGTGAACCAGTGGCGGGGGGTCCCAGCTGCCCTGCCGGGAGGCGGGTTTGTGGGCTGAGCCGAGTGTTTATCTCTTGGCACAGTTTCTGCATCCCAATCACCTGTTTATGTTTGTAAAAACTCAGATTCTTTAACCTCCAGATCGGTGGAGCTAGAATCTCAGGAGTTGAGCTAAAAAATATGCATTTCTTTCTTTTTTAAAAAAGATATATTTTTATTGATTTCAGAGAGAAAGGGAGAGGGAGAGAGAGAAGAAACATCAATGATGAGAGAGACTCATCCATCAGCTGCCTCCTCCACGCCCCACATTGGGGATCAAGCCCATAACTGGGGCATGTGCCCTGACTGGGAATTGAACCGTGACCTCCTGGTTCATAGGTCGACACTGAACCACTGAGCCATGCCAGCCGGGCTATGCATTTCTTTCTTTCTTTTTTTTTTTTTAATTATTGATTGGTTTTTAGAGAGAGATAGAGGGAGGGAGAGAGAAAGAGAGAGAGAAGCATTGATTTGTTGTTCCAATGACTTGCGCATTGATTCTATATGTGCCTTGACCTGGAATCGAACCCGCAATCTTGGCATATCAAGATGATACTCTAACCAACTGAACTACCCAGCTAGGGCAAACAAAAAATATGCATTTCTAACTGGCACTGTTAGAAATGGTCATTTTTGTGCAAAATAAAAACTAAGAACATTACTTTTGTAATATTCTAGTCAAAATCAATTCACTGAAGAGTTGCTGGTTTGATTCCTGGTCAGGGCACATGCCCAGGTTGTGGGCTCAATCCCCGTGTGGGAGGCAGCCAATCGATGTTCCCTGCTCACATCAATGTTTCTTTCCCCCTCTCTCCTTGCCTCTCTCTCTGTTTCTCAAAAACAAAACAAACAAACAAAAAAACCACAATAAAATGTATTTTTTAAAAAAAAGCAGTCAATTAATTGGTCAAACCCAAGAAACTCGATCCAGAGTTTGGGGGTGGGGCGGGGCTGGTATCAGGCAGGCCTGTGGTAAGTTTTACTAGTATTGGGGATCACATTGCTCTGCCCCCAGAAGCAATCAACAGTGACATGATCCTTAATCAGGTCACTCCATTTCTCACTTTCCTCATCTGCAGAGTGAGGGGATGGACTTAATGATCTTTAAGCGCCAGTTTTCTTTTAGTTTTGTTTTACTCAGAGTCGCTAAGCAGGTCCCTGCCGCAATAGCCCTACTTCACCCTTTCCTGAATAGGCCACCCTTCCGCGTACTACACAGACACTGGCCAAGAGGAGCGTAAAGGCAGAGAGAGGAGAAGTAGGGTTAGAACAGCACAGGGGCTAAGTAGATATGCGTTCAGACTCCAGTTCTAATTATTCTCTCTTGCCTTCCTCCTTCTGTTAAATCATGTTCTTCTTTTTCTGGTATATAGGGATTGAGTTCAACATCTTAACATCATCCACTCACGTACTAATTCATGTACTGAACATTTAGGAGTGTCGTATTCCTGACAGGACTGGAGACTTGGAAATGTACCAACACCTTGACCTCTTATGGTTTTCCTCTGCTAAAACCAGTAGAACTTACCCCAAAGAGTCCATTAACACCCTTTTCAGTTCTAGGTAACCCTCCTGAAAAAATGATGTGGAAATTATTTTAAAAACATGAAGACCAAAAAAGGAAGGCTAGTTTGTGTGTGTGTGTATGTACGCGCGCGCGCACACGTGCCGTATCTAGTTGCTTAAAGGTCAACCCTAAGTTTTCTTTTCTGTTTTTTTAAATTACTTTATTGATTAAGGTATCACATATTTGTCATCAACCCCCCCCCCCATTTCCTTCCCAAACCCCCTCACACGCATGCCCCCCTCCCCCTGTTGTCCGTGATCACTGGTTAGGCTCATATGCAAGCACACAAGTCCTTTGGTTGATCTATAACCCTAAGTTTTTGAAAGACAAATCCTACACAGTCTTGTCTAACTCTTGTCCACATGAGAACCCCCTCCCCCACAAAAACCCAACTATAACTGTCTATGCTTTAGCCTTCCCACCGCATAACAACATTGCCTGGAACAAGGTCAGCCGGCCGGAAGGCTTTCAGTGTTTGGATTCCCGGCTCACGGTCACTTTCTAACTCCTGCCACTCCCAGACAGCCAGCACGCACGGGTCCCTTTCCTGGTTTTGTGAATGACTTTCAGGATGGCAGGTGAAGAACCTTCCTTTCAAAAGAGCATAGAAACATCAATGACGAGAGAGAGTCATTGATTGGCTTCCTCCTGCACGCCCCCCACTGGGGAATGAGCCCGAAACCCAGGCCTGTGCCCTGACCAGGAATCGAATTGTGACCTACTGGTTCATAGGTCGATGCTCCACCAGTGACCCAGGCCAGCCGGGCCCCGGAAGGGTTTGATGGTGAGCTGGGCCACAGCCACACCTGTGACGGTGAGGGGAGGCGGCTCCTGTCCACCCAGCAGCAGGAGCACTTGTCCCGCAGGTGGGCAGAAATGCGGACTAGTAATTACTTCATCAGACAAACTGCCGGGTCTGAGAGGAGGAAAGCCGCCGCGGAACAAAAGGCAGCTTTCAGCCTCCCGGGCGGGCGTGGGGACCCCGCGCGGCCGCACCAGAGCCGACTCGGGCGCCCTGGCTGGTTATGACTCAGCTTCCCTGTTTCTGCTTCAGACCTCTCAGGGGCTTCCTGGGAAATGGAAATCCTGACTGCTCCCTCCGGTGCCTCCTGGCTCCATGGTAAATGGCTGATTTGTTTTGATCGGGGAGGCTTTGCCCAAAGCAGCTAACCCTGGGCGGCCGGGGAAAGCAGACACACGTGGGGGGAGACGGGCTGCAGGCAAGGCCGAGTGGCCCGGACGCTCACGCCTGCCTCGCGCTTCCGCAGAGCGATTCTGGAACTCCGACATGCCGAGCTGGGCAGCGCGGTTTTCAAAAGCTGGCACAGGCCGGATTATTTTTATATCAAAAGATCACCTCCTGCAAAAACCTTGAGAACTCTCCAAATTCCCTAGATCAGTGGTCGGCAAACGGCGGCTCACGAGCCAGTTTGCTGCTCTGTTGACTAATGAGTTTGCCGACCACTGACCTAGACTCTTGATTCCAGTAATTACAGGCTGTTGTTGTTCCTTGTGATTAAGCCCCATATCCCAGGGGTCGACAAACTCATTAGTCAACAGAGCGGCAAACTGCGGCTGGCGAGCCGCATGTGGCTCATGAGCCGCAGTTTGCCGACCACTGCCCTAGATATCGTAAATGACATGGAGCCCCAGTTATAATTTTGGGAGATTTGCTATTTAAACTGGAATGATGTTCACATGGGAAGTGCATGTGTACCTGTCACAGGGCAATGTCTACACACGTGCAGCTCTTCAGCACAACCCCATGAGGCGGACTGGCCCCACTGACACGTGAGGAAGCGGAGGCCAGAGGAAGAGGAAGTACTTTGCCCAAAGCCCATAGCTAGGAAGTCATGGAAGCAGGGTTCCCAGCAGCTCCATTGGACTCCAAAGCTCCTGGTCTTTTAAAATACATTTTTATTGTTTTTTTTAGAGAGAGAGGAAGGGGGAGAGAGAGAGAAACATTGATCGGCTGCCTCCTGCACACCTCCCATTGGGGATCGAGCCCACAACCAGGGCATGTGCCCTAACAGGGAATCGAACCATGACCTCCTGGTTCATAGGTCGACACTCAAGCACTGAACCATGCTGGCCGGGCCCTGGAACGTATTTCAGTCCAGAGAGAAGAAGAAAAGAAAAGGAACAGGGAATGGGGTTGGGGGGAATCCTGGATGAACGAAGTAAGTGTCCAAAAGAGACTAGAGCTGTAAACGGGAGGGAACCGAGTGGCTTTGGTGGTGAGATTCCGTGTCCCACTTCTGTCACGGGTTAGATTGTGTCAGAAAGATCCATTGAAGGCCTAATGCTGTAGCTGGGAGTACGGGGTCTTTGGAGACAGGGTCTTTGCAGATGCAGCTGAGTTCAGATGAGGTCATTAGGCAGGGCCCTAGTCCAGTAGGACTGATGTCCTTATAAGAAGAGACACAGAGACAGACACACACAGGGAGAAGGCCATGTGGCCGCGGAGGCAGAGGCTGGAGCGATGCATCCACAAGCCAAGGATGCCAAGGACTGCTGGCAACTCCTGGAAGCCGAGAGACCGGATAGAACATTCTCTCCTACAGCCTTAACGGAGATCAGGCCCCCTGACACTCTGATTTCAGACTTCCAGACCCCAGAGCTATGGGACAGTGAATGTCTTGCTGTGTTCATTCGTTATGGTGGCCCAAAAAATGAACACAACTACTGACCAGAATGGGGCTGCTGAGTTCAGTTATGAAAAAGGAAAGACAGATTTCTCTACCTGTCCTCACGTTCCGTAGTACCCTCAGGTTGAGCCTATGTTTTTTTTGGGCCCGGGTGCCCCTCTGTCCTCTGTGTGCGAAGGAGTCCCGGAGTTTGTATCTACACCAGTGCCCTCGTCTTACCCACATCAGGTTAGCCAGGGACAGGAGGCTTTTGCTTTTTCTGGTTCTTTCATGAAGCTAGAATAGCAGGCTTGAGTCTGAATGTACATCGACTGAGGGAATAGATACAGTTTTCAGCCATGTGTACTTTGTGGTAAAAAAAAAAAGAAAAGAAAAAACACTCAGTCCAAGGCCTCATTAGGAAGGGAATTACAGAATTAGTGCAGTTCCAATATTTTCTCATATGGCGGCACCGCCCAGGACAAGCTGTTGGGGCGATGGAAGGGCTCCGGGGAGTCCTCCTCAGTTAAATTGCCCTCATTGCTGATACGAGTGTCATGTATCATTGTTCCTTTGCTCCTCGAAGGCGTCATCAGTTTTTCAATTAAAGCCCAAATATCCCCTGAGAAAGTGCACGGCTTAAGCTCTGAGCAACAGCCGACAGCTGCTTACTGCGTGGGCTCTCTCCTGGGACCTGGAGGCGGTACCGAGGATGTAACGGGGAAGGCCATGCTGGCTTCCCACCGTGCCTTGAGCGTGACCATGCTCATCGACGGCCAGTAGTTGATGAACATCCATGTAGGAACAGTAACAACTCACCTGGAAATCTGGAACTATATTTTCAAAATAGGAAGGCGTTCATTAATAAGACGAAGAATCCCATCTTCCCATCCACTCCGGGCCAGCTGGTCCCTGGCTCTTGACCCCGGGCAGGTTGCCTATCCTTTCTAAGCCTCAGGTAGCTCCTCACCTGTGAGATGGGCAATGTTACCTCACTCATTAGGGCGTCGCATGAGACAAATGAAACACATTGTCTAGTGCACGAACCCCGGCTTGGCACAAACACTCAGCCAGGGCCGTGAAGCATCAGCCGTGGACGTCTCTCTGCGGGTTAGCAGGCAGCTGCGTTCCAGCAGGCAGTGCTGGATTTGTGCCGAAATCATCTGTGTTGTTCAAGTGACTTCCGACGTCAGTCGGTCCTAGAGCGGTCAGGAGCGCCTGCACCTGGCCGCGCCCGCACGCTGCCACCGGTTATGTTCTTCATGTTGCAGACAGGCTGAAGTAAGACAAAGCATCCGGATTCAAGAAAGCCTGCAGCCCTAACCGGTTTGGCTCAGTGGGTAGAGCGTCGGCCTGCGGACTGAAGGGTCCCAGGTTGGATTCCGGTCAAGGGCATGTACCTTGGTTGTGGGCACATTCCCAGTAGGGAGTGTGCAGGAGGCAGCTTATCGATGTTTCTAACTCTCTATCCCTCTCCCTTCTTCTCTGTAAAAAATCAATAAAATATATTTTTTAAAAAAAAGAAAGCCTGCAATCGTTTCTAAGCTTATGTAACATCAGATTGTGCCTACTGCGTCCTTTATCAACACTAACTCACTTCATCCCTATACAATTCCATCAGGTCAATTGTATTTTCCCCATTTTATACACGAGGAAACTGAGGCACGAGGGGTTAAGTCACATGGCCAGTGTACGAATTGGAGCCAGGATGTAGCCAGACATGCTGACTCCAGAGTAGGGGCTGTTAATTATTATCCTACGCTGTGAGTGCACGTCACACACACACACACGCACACACACACACACGCACACGCACATGCACACGCACACATGGACTCACACACACTATGTTTACATTCACTTCCCTGGAAAATGTATGATGCTCGGCGCTTTCAGACATCTCCTTGTGGAACCGCGGCTGGGATGACGGAGAGTGGGGGCCGGAACTGGGAGGGGCCGGAACTGCGAGGGGGACTGGCTTTTGAATGAAGAGCCTCCTGAACAGGGAACGGTTTTCTGGAGGCTGAGCTGGGAGGGAAGGGCGGCCACCTGCGGAGTTCCGACCAGCTCTTGCTCACCCCCCCTCCCAGGGGCAGGGGCCACAGGAGACAGCGAGGAGGATTCTCAGCGGCCAGCGCCCAGAGGGAAGAGCCGAAGGAGACTTAGAACCCAGTTCTGTTAAACCTGGTCACCGGGTTGCCTGAGGGAGAGTGGAAAGAAGACGATGAGGTTCCTGCCCTGGGCCTTTGCAAAGTGAATGCGCAGCGAAGACGAAGGCAGCTGCGCCCAGGAGACAGGGCCACTCATGGCCGGCAGGTGCCTGTGCTGCGCCAGGTCCTGGGCCAGCTGCACCCACCCCCGCCCTGTGGCCCGCGGGACAGAAGCACAGACCCGGCTCCACCGGCCAGACAGGAGGACCTTGGCAGACACTTGCCACCTCTGCCAGGTCCCGAGGTGTGAGGTTCCCAGGAGCTCGCTGCCACCAGTTGGGGCAGAACTGAGGGGAAGGCGGTGGAGATGAGAGAGGTTTGCAAACTCTGCTGGAGGCAGCAAGGAGAAGACTGGAGGCCAAATGGTGTGGGAGCGAAGGTCAGGAGAGGTCACAGGAAATAGGTAAGAGCTTGGGAATAGGGACCTACTGACCGAGGCGGGGAGCAGGAGAGGGCGGGGGGGAAGCCTGGGAGGCATCAGAATGGCAGGGTGCCTGTGCAGAAAGGTCAAGGTCACCCCTCCTGGGCGTGGGAGTCAGGGCAGTGGGAATCGTTCTCTCCCGATTTATTTCTTGTCCTCCCCCGACTAGTAAGTATTTTCATACGGATGAGCTTGTGTTGGACTGGAAGTAAAATGGACGTGAAATGAGACTGGCCATGGGGGTAGCCGGTGGGGAAGAGGCTGTGGTGGGGCCCTGAGGCTGTGGACCACGTGGGTGACTCTCAGACTTAGTGCTGGTCCATTCACTTATGTTTAGCAGGAGCTGGGCGATGGTGGGGCTCACAGCAGGTGTCCGCCTCCACCTGTCCGTCAGCCCTCAGTTCACCAAGGCTGGGGAGACACAAATACCCCGAGAACTTGCTCAGGACGGCTTGTTTCTCAGCGCCCACCGCAGTGCGAGGAGGAGAGGTTTCTCAGCGCTGCTTGCTGCCCCAGTAGGTGAACCGGGAGAGCCCGCAGGTGTCTGTGGGAGCGGGTAGGGCCAGGAGCTGCTGCTTGGGAATAATCATCAGCAGGCGCACTGCTTGGCTCCCTTGCAGGGCCAGGGAGGACTGCATGCAGATGAATAACTCCCTCCTGTTACAGAAAACTGTACTGGAACCAAAACATCTTCTAACACACGTGACAAACTGGGTCAGCCTAGTTAAAGGAGCCCAGGTCGCTTTGGACATTGCAGTGTGCGCGCAGACTGGGGAGACCAGGTGGGAGCTAAGAAGCCCAGCAGCCCTGCCCGGCTCCGGTCCTCCCCTGTCCTCAGGGCGGAGCTCCGCGCGGGCTGTTTTGTTAGGGAACCCCACAAGGACAGTGTGTCTGCTGGGACGCTCACTCCAATGAGGGAAGTTCCCCAGCCCCTTCCTGGGTGGGGGGTGGGCAAAGGAGGGAGGCTCTGCTCCAGAGGCTTGGAGACTAGCTCTCTGCTCTGCTTTCTCGTTCTTTCTTTCACTTTAAAAATGGGAAGCTACACATCTTTTTAGACCTCGACCCAACAGCAGGGGAAGATTGTGGGCAGCCAGATTTCATTCATCCTGAACTTCAGGGAACCGTTGTGGATGTTGACAGCAGTTTCATAGAATCCAGAGGAGAACATTTTAATGTCGAAATGATTTGAATTTTTTCCTGTGGAAACCTATATGACAGTGTAATGAGACAAAGCTAACATCTTATAAAAAGGTGTTATATATAGACCTGTAGGAAGCTTATCTGATTTAAAAGCCTAGAGTTCCGGTTATAAAGCCCGTGACTAGCTTAAAGCTTATAATTAGAAATTAGAAAGTTTGCGTAAAAACTAACAATAACCACAAGTTCAAGGTGTTATTGCTGTAACTGGAGACAGTAACGGTTCATCTGTTCATATATTTGTTAATTCAAGTAAGTATGTGTTAGACACAAAATTTAAAAAGCAGATTTTTTTTTCTACATGACATGATTCTACATTCTGTCAATCACTGAAGTTTATAAATTCCTTTAAAAATGTAACAGTACTTATACAGCTATTTTAAGGATCTTGTAAGTTCATGTTTTGACATTCACATATATTTATTTTATACTAGAGGCCCGGTGCACAACATTCTGCCTGGGTAGGGTCCCTAGGCCTGGCCAGCGATCATGGCCGATCTGTGGGGCGATCAGCACAGTGATGGGAGGCATTGGCACCCACTTGGCCTGGGGCCTGCGGGCTGGGGGCAGCTCCTGTGTTGAGTGTCTGCCCCCTGGTGGTCAGTGCGTATCATAGCAACTGGTCATTCTGCTGGTCATTCCACTGTTCAGTCGATTTGCATATTAGGCTTTTATTATATAGGATGCATACATGTAAATATAGGAGGTAGACATATTTGATGAATATTTATTATAATATAGGATACCCTAAGCCTTTTTTTTTTCTTTCTTTTGAGATATACTGGACGAAGAAGAAATTGGCAATCATATAAATCTGAGCTCAAGGTCGGGTTTTAGCTCACTTAATACCCCTGCTTTGAAATGGAAACCCCGGAGTTATATGTCTCCGAGTTACATCTTTTTGAGGGCGTCCATATAACGGTCCATGCGCCTCTCTGTTCAATTACGCCCAGCACACCTAAGTGAATTTCATGGCTGTCTCTGCTCAGAGAGGAAAGCTGCTGGTTCTGACATCCTGGCAGACGTCCCTTCTCCACATAATTAAATTTCAAAAGTCACTTCCCTTCTGCAGTCCTGTCTGTGCACCAGCTGGCTCCCTGCCAACTGCCCTCAACTTCGAACGTGGCCCGAGTTATCGTTGTCAGCAGGCAGACTTTCTCTGTTTTCTCCTCCTTCCCACCCACTGGGAACTGTGACATCCAAACCCAGACCTCACTACTTTCAATAACAAGAAGCGGCAGCTCTTACAGAACAGAAAGCTCAGAGGGCCCTGCCCTTGAGGGCAGAGTGGGAATGACTGAGGGTAATGAGTGGGGTTGGGAGGACGTGGAAGGAACGCAGGAGAAACTGCGACAAAGCCCAAGGCCAGCTTGATGGGATGAGAAATCAAAGAGGTGGAACTTAGGCCCATGAAGGGACTTTTTAGAGAGGACTGAAGGGTCCGGGGTTTGATTCCAGTCAAGGGCCCGTACCTCGGTTGCAGGCTCGATTCTCTGCCCTGGTAGGGATGCCTGTGGGAGGCAACCAATCTATGTGTTGCTCTCACATCGATGTTTCTCTCTCTCTCTCTCTCTGTCTCTCCCTCTCCCTTCCACTCTCTCCAAAAATCAATGGAAAAGTATCCTCAGGTGAGGATTAACAAAAATTAAAAATAAAATAAAGGTGTGAAAAAATGCAATACAAGAAACTGGGAAAACACATAAAAGCCCCAGTGTGGTAGGTCTGTCTGCGGCAGAAATAGGGGACATACTAGGGGAGAGCTACCAGGAGGGGGACTAGGGGGAGGTCACCAGCTCTGTGCACAGCACTGTGGCCGCGGCAGGTGGGCAGCCAGGTCTGTCCGCTCCCAGCACACCCTCGGGCCTTCACTGCACAGCAGTGTGTGTGGGAAAGTCCATTCATTGGTCTCAGCGGGAGGAGTCTTCCTGGCGGATTCCCAGTCACCTGCAGCCCTCAGAGCTACTGACCGGTGAGCTCTGACATTCATCTCTGGGTTTGCGGCCCCCCCTTCTCCCCCCCCCCCACTTCCCACCTGCTGCTCCCAGCCCGGGACCGGGGGAGGCGTGCACAGTGCATAGGAGGGCAGGTGGTTCCCAGGAGAACGGGGACCCCCTGATGGGGACCTTTGGGGGTGGGACTCCGATGATCTTCCTTGGGTAAGGAGCAGGCGAGGCTGACGGCTTCCCTCGCTCCTGCCCCGGGTCAGCTGTGCGTGCGCCTGGCTCCGCCCCGGCCCCCTCGGCTCCCGCCCACTTACCTCCACCGCCAGTTCCCTAAGCGGCCCCCCCGCACCCCGTCCCGTCCAGGCGCCCGCTGCTGGGGGAGCCACACTCCCCCTGCATCTGCCTCCCCTCCCCTCTGCCCGGGAGGCCGGAGTGAGAGCCAGGGCAGCGGGCCCGGGCGCACGGCCCTGCTTCCTGCCGGCCCAGCCGCCTCCCCGCCCGCCCTCCCCCCGCTCAGGTGTCTCCACCAAACCGCAGCCTCTCCGCCGAGAGTCCGGATTCTCCCGAACTCCGTCCGCGTTCGAGTGCCACCCCGATCTCTCTCGGCCCCTCCCGCCCGCGGGACCTCAGACCCCGCCGGCGCTGCCCTGGGGGGCCGGGGAGCCGTCTCCGCGGTGAGCTCCGGGGAGGACCGGGATCTGCTTCCCGCGTGGCGTCCGCGGCGGCGCTGAGCCCCGGGCCCGGGCCGGCGCCGGGGGGCTTGCCGAGTTCTCGGTGTTGCTCGTGGGGAGGTCCCGGAGAAAACTCAGGGCGCGCCGGGGAGGCGGCGCGGGGCTGGGGAGGCAGCCCGGGGGGGGGGCGGGGGGAGGAAGGCGGGCGGAGCGCCCCGGAGTGAGGTGGGGCCACTCGCCCGCAGGGACGCGGCGTGCAGGGAGAGGGCCGGGGTGGCCGCGGTGGCCGGAGACTCCCCGCCGGCCCCGGAGGGGGACTCAGTGGCCCCAGCAACTTCTCGGACTCGGCCGGGCGCCTCCCGCGTCCATCGGGGCCCCGCGCTGGGGGCGCGGCGGCGGGGCAGGAGCGACCGTGTAGCCAAGGTAAGGGGCGCAGGGCTGGGGGCGCGGGGCGGGGCGCGGGGAGCGGGTCCCAGACCTGCCCGGAGCCGGGATGCTCCCTCGTGGCCTCCCCTGCGGGCGGGCCCGGCACCGTCCCGGCGTCCACCCCCTTCGCTTTGTTCCCGACTCTCCCTTCCCGGGGGGTGAGGGGGAGGTGGAGCGGGGGGGAGGGGGGTGCGCCGAGGTCCCGGCTGCGGAGCGCACAGCCCCGAGGAGGTGGCTGCGCGCGGCGCCGGGCCCCACGGAGGAGTCCCACGCGGTGTCCCGGTCCCCACGCCCGCGAGTCACCCCAGCTCCGCCCCGGCCAGGCCGTCGTGGGTGCCGGGCGGGGGCGCAGCGCGCGGGGAAGGTGCTGGGGCGCCCGTCCTGGCCTGGCGGCGGCTCCGCTTCCAGAGCCGCGGGGCCCGGCCCGGCCCGGCCCAGCCCAGCGCCCTGCGGGCAGTGGGGCCGCGCGTCACCGCGGGGAGTGGGGAGAGTCCCGCCCGCCGCGCGCCGAGGTCCCGAAGAGCCCTGCTGCTGGGGTGGGGGTGGGGCGAGGTGCCAAGTTTCTGGGAAAGCCGACACGGTGTGTCCCGAATGGATCACATTTACCAAAAACAGTTTAGGAAGAAAAGGGCCCATTCTTCCCACCACGGACGCAGACCGCCGCGGGCGAGGGGTGGGGGTGAGATTGCCCGGGGAGTTTATCTTCAAGAAACGGTGAAACCTGGGATGGATGCTTCCATGCCTCTTCTGACTTTTTTTAAAACAGCAAAGTAGGGTGACTTGACTGAACTGGGGGAGAGGGGGAGGCGGCCTGGTTTTGAGGATAATTGCATTCGCTGGCAGTTTTTCCTGCATTTCCTCTGCGGTGGCCTGGTGACCCTTTGAATGTTCCAGGTAGCCTTGCCGTCTGGTGGGACCTGTATTCACCACGTGGTGAGGATCTTGGGGTTCTGGTCTCTGGGCTATTCACCATTCCCCTCCCTTCCTCAAATGCTGCTGACATAATTATCTTAACGGTTTGCACCTGGCCATCTCCCCTTCCCTCGCCAGCAGATTTCAGCGGAGTGTGTCTAGAAGAGTGTTTCACAGAGGTAGCCGCCCAAGTTTCTTACAGGTGCAGCCCATATGCTGGCAGTCTTTCAGGCCTGGCCTCTGCAGAAGACGTGTCAATGACCGCGCTTATAATTTGAGCAGAACCAATAAAACTTGGGTATGCGCACACTCAGGGATACTTCCTGGTATTCTTGGAGGTGTTGGCTTTCCAAAAATGCAGCATCGAGAGCGGCATGGGTCTAAAAGCAAAGCGCCGGGCCATCGAAGTTTACCTGCTCAGCTTGTGGGACAAGACTTGTTGCTTTCGGGTCTGAGAGGCTTTCTGATTGTGGGAACGCCCTGGCGCGGTGCACTTGGAGGAGAGCTTATTATTTACACAAGAAGGCCCTAGAGGTCTCAGCATCAGGTGTCCACACCGTGACATCCATAGAAGCTGCTGCTGAGCCTGGCCTCCGCCTGCCTTTCCAGTCTCATTTCCTGACTGTTCCCAGGTCTCCCTCCCATCCCTCGCCCCCGTGTGAACACGCACACGCCCTGCCAGACCCATCACACCACTTCCAAGCTGTCAGCTCCAGACCACTGTCCGGAATGAATGAACACCCTGCCTATATGTCCCTGCGCCGCTTGTCCATCTGTTGATCCCCTACACATCCTTCATGTGTCAGTCAAATTCCTTCTCTACGAGGCTTTCTTTCCCATTATCTCTAGGCCGCTAAGCTCTTTCTTCTCTAGTAGCCACTGCCTCTTCCGGAACATTTTTTTTTTTTTTACACATCTGGCCATGCCACCGTGTACAGTTGTGCAAGTTGTTCACGGCCCAAGGTCAGCCTGTCGAGTGGAGGCTGAAATCCAATTTGCATTTTGCTTGCCAAGCCCCTGGTGCAGTCCTCTCCTCTCCCCTGAAGGGGGCGCCTTGTGTGATTCACCCAAAGGCCAGTGGAGAGAGGCGAAAGCAGGATCACCACCAGCCCACACCGCCAGCCAGGGCAGACACTCTTAAGGTTCCTTGAATGAGTGAGAAAAGAAAGCGTTGTTTCTACAGTAGTTTGGAGGCAGAGTTCTCATATGTCAGTATATAGGAATGTGCTTCCGTTTACTCTATCGCACGTCTGGGCGATCAGGTGATGCTTAGATGTCTTCTTGATTACAGGGGAGAATCCGGGCGTGTGAATTCACAGGTGTGCGCCCACAGGTGTTGGGCCTCCTCAGCTGATTACCACTCAAGGCACTAGGGAAGGGGTCCTCAAACTTTTTAAACAGGGGGCCAGTTCACTGTCCCTCAGACCGCTGGAGGGCCGGACTATAGTTTAAAAAAAACAACTATGAACACATTCCTATGCACACTGCACATATCTTATTTTGAAGTAAAAAAACAAAACGGCACAAACACCTGCATGTGGCCCGCGGGCCGTAGTTTGAGGACGCCTGCTCTAGCGTTTACACCTCTAATGTCCAATCATGATTTGCTGAGGGAGTGAAGGGTGCAAGAATCCGGAAAGTAAGGCGACAAGGAGCTTTGCACACTAACATGTGCTAATAAATGGGATTGGAGTGCCATGTCATATATAAGAATTTAAGGCATCCTTAAGTGACAAACACGAGTTAAACCAGAGGGAGAAAGGAAGGCTCGGAGTCGCCTTTATTTAGGTTCTCCAATGAGGTCCACGTCTAAGATCACCAGCTGCACATGAGACACACAGTCTTCACGTTGCCGCAGGGTGCAAGCTCAACTGGCTGCAAGGTTCTTTTCCATGCTCCACATTTGTATGTAGTTCAACACATCCGACAACTTGAGGGGCAATCTGGAGATACCTTTTTAAGCTACAATCAACATATGGATCATCTCGCAAAGATGTATAAAAACGCGTTGTAAAATAATATACTTGTAAATGTCATAGAACTTGCCAGTTATAGGAAATCCCCGAATCTCCAGGATTTACTGTATAACACACACTAACTTGAGAGATGATGCCGATAGTCCCGTTTATGGCAGTGGAAGCTTAGGACCAGAGGCTCATCAAGGGCCACAGAGGTTACAGCTCTCAGAGATCCTGGCTCTTAATTCATTGCTGTTTATTCAAGGGCCTGTGTCTCCCATCGTTGGCTTCAGTTATAGAAGGTGTAGACTAATTCTAATATCTCAGGGAAAGGGAACACTCTTAGCATCCCTGTGGGAAGTAGGCATGTGATAAATACTTGCTGAATGCCCGAATGCATCAATGAGCCAGTTGATAGCTTACTTATTTAAAGTAATTATTTGGTATAGCACAAGCCAAAGTCCTTTGGAGTCCATTATGGTGGAATTTGGCCTCTGCGTTTGTATTCCTTAAATGTAATAAAAAGTATTGGATACACTTTATGGAAGAGACGGGTAGGAATTGTTTTCTATAAAAGAAGCCAGAACCCCTCACAGAAGGGCATCATGGGAAAAACCAGGATTGGGAAGCCATAGGCCTGCCCCACACTGGCCTCGATCCTGCAAGTCTTAAACATCACCAGCCTCCGTGTCTTCGGGTAACTCCGTAAGTCTCAGAGTTGTCAGAAGGATCAGAGGGGCTCACGTGCGTGAGAGCACTCTGCAAACTTTGGGACATGAATAGCAACAAGATGAGAGTCAGAACGTGAGGCAGGAAGTGTCTGCCAGGCCCGGGGCGGGCTCTGTATCCATCATCCCTGTATTCCTCGCAAGAGGGCAGCGCTTTGTGGAATGAGGAAGAAACTGAAGCCTACACAGCGGTCCCCCAACAATGAACCGGTGGTTAGTGAGCCCCTCTCATGTCTTCAGCACCTTTCATCTCCGAACTTCAGTAGGACAACTTTACTTCTAGGAGAGAAGCAGAGCAAGTGACATCAAAGCGAATCTCCTTAGTTTTAGGCAGAGGAGCGATTGGCATTGTAGCCCAGTCCCTTTTCAGATTGTGGCGAGTGGACTTAGGAAAGCAAGACTGGCAGGAAGATAATCAGTTGTCACAGAGCAGATGGTCAGAGGGTGTCCATTAGGGTGGTGGGGCAGGCAAGGGGAAGGTTCCCGGACTGTAGAGGAGGTGGAACGCACGTGGCAGGTGAGAGAAGGTGGAGGGCAGGAAGGGTTATATCCAGTTAAGGTTGTCTCCTGGTCCTGGCAACACAGAAGAAGGGTGGGACCTGTGGGGGCCACTCACCCAATTAAAAAGATAAATATTTATTGATTTCAGAGAGAGGAAGGGAGAGGGATGGAGAGAGAGAAACATCCATGATGAGAGAGAATCATTGATCGGCTGTTTCCTGCATGCCCCCTTCTGGGGATCAAGCCCGCAACCCTGGGCATGTGCCCTTGACTGGAATCAAACCCGGGACCCTGCAGTCCGCAGGCCATCGCTCTATCCACTGAGCCACATCGGCTAGAGCTACTCACCCATCTCACACAGTTATGAAGTCCCCTCGCGGAGACTGGACCCAGGCCTGATTCCGTGCTCCTTCCTCTCTCCCGTCCCGTCTCAACTGTTAGCACGTCTGTAGCTGCAAGTGAAGCAAATCTAGAATGTGAAAGCTTTGGCTTTTCTGAGTGAGTTAATAATTGTAAGAAAGAACAGGAAGTGCCCAGTCTGAAGCCCTCCCGCAGAGCCAGCCAGCAGGTGTAGGCCGGTGCCCCAGAAGGTTCCCACCAGCGTGCGTGATGCCGTTCTTATCTCGGATCCCGTCTGGCCCGGGACCCAGCGCTCCTCCCAGGCGGCCCATCCAGCTGGAGATCGGTCCGCTTTGTTTCCATTCACGAGGCTTGGAGATGGAGTAACCGAACCTGGCCTGCAGCTTCCATTGTATTTTCACGGTGTTGGATTACAAGGGTTCTTTGACATTCCTGGTTTGATTTCTGAATGTGCCTCTTGGACGTAGTTCTTCCAGAGTTACTGTTAGTAAGTGATTCCCATGCATCGGGGAGATTATTTCTTAATTCATTACTTTGGTGGGCAGGGGCGTCACGATGGACTAACTCCGTGGTCGGCAAACTGTGGCTTGTGAGCCACATGCGGCTCTTTGGCCTCTTGAGTGTGGCTCTTCCACAAAATACTACAGCCTGGGTGAGTCTATTTTGAAGAAGTGGCGTTAGAAGAAGTTTAAGTTTAAAAAATTGGGCTCTCAAAAGAAATTTCAATTGTTGTACTGTTGATATTTGGCTCAGTTGACTAATGAGTTTGCCAACCACTGGACTAACTGGCTTTTAGGGTTTCTTTCAGCTATAAAACCCAATGATTCTATGTAGCAATAGGAGGATGAGAAAGCAGAAGAAAACTTTCATGAAAATGTAACAGCCCTGTATTTGTAATGTGCTGTTGTACTCGCTGGCATTTGAACATGACAGAGTGACAGGTAACCAGCACCCACTGCCAGGAGGACTGGTGAAATGTGTTGGGTCTTGGTAAATCCAGATGGAGAAATTAGACATTGCTAGGCGGTTATTTATCTGTGATCTTGAGAGCTGTGGATACTATGCATTTCAAGGCCCCCTGGTACTGGGTGTAAGGGAGTCCGGTGTTGAACTAGAAGAATGGTCAAGGAGGAACTGGAAGTAAGATCAATGGCTCAACGGAGGCGGTGAAGGTGGAGTTATGGAGAACAGGGCAGGTGTGGAATATATGTAAACACAGTAGCCACGCAGACCGTATGCAAACAAGGTAGGAGCGTAAATAAATGTAGACCAGGGCAACCACATTCGGCCCACGGGAAAGCTGTTAGGAGGATGTTGATGAAGTGGTGGCATTGCTGAGTCTTAATGTGACAGACTGTGAAGATGAGTCAGGAGAGAATTCAGCTTCTTCCTGGTGAGAAACTGAAGCCAGTGACGGGAGTTCATGAGTCCATTTGGAGCCTGGTAATGCCGAGGCCTGGGCCTCGACGCCGAGACGGTGACCGGAGGTCTGGGTGCGTCTTATCAAGCACGCCAGGTGCTGCTGCTGGCTCTTGGATTGCATTTGGAGAAATTCTGCCTTTGGGTGAGACTCGCCTGCACAGGACTGTGAGGACTTAACCATGGCGGTTAATTTGCCGGGAAGGGCAAGAGATTGGAGGTTATCCACATATAAATGCGGTACGATTTCCCTTAATTCAGATTGATCCATGGTTTGTGGTTTGACAGGACTATTTTAAAGAGAAACATCTGGCTCTGGCCAGGTAGCTCAGTTGGTTAGAGTGTCTTCTCAAAACACCAAGGTTATGGGTTCCATTCCCGGTGTGGCCACGTACAAGAATCAACCAATGAATGCATAAATGAGCAGAATAGCAAGTTGATGTCTCTCTCTCTCTCTTTCTCTCTCCCCTCCTCACTCCCTCTCCCACTCTCTCTCATTCTCAAAAAAATCAATTAAAAAAGAAAACTTTAAAAAAATCTCTCTAAAGAAAAGATTTGTTAGATATATAAATTATAAGCATATTAACAGTGAAAACTAGTAGGGAAAATTTCAATCAACTTAGAAATACCTATTTTGTAATAACTGTAATCGAGAAGTATTTCCATCTCTTCAGGAGAGTCCATTTCCTGAGAAATACTGGCAGTGTTTTACTTAGTTCCGTTATCGCTTTCCATGTAATTGGAGTTTTAAAAGTACCGGTCTTTAAAAATGTAGGGATGTCACCAAATCCGAATGTACGGAGTTCCACCGTAGCCATTCACCTCAGTGTGTGAGGAGATGGAGTCTGGAAGGATGCTTGGCAGTTGCCGAAGCCCGGGTGTCTGTTGAGAAGAGCATGTCATGCAGGGTGGCGTTTCTGACGAGCTGTCTGTCGCAGAGCTCAATCTGGATGGCTTGACAAATCTCATTAGTTAGAAAATTCACTAGAACTGGCATGGCGTAAACGGGGTCTGCAGCCAGCACTTGGAATTTTCAGCCAACCAATGAGTGGGTAGTTCTGAAAATGGATGAGCACGCACACATTTTATTGTCGCCATTAAATGACACTTGGTATAACTTCCTTGTTCTCGAAAGGAAAACCTGGAAACATCTACAGGGTGCGTTACACATTCTTGAATAATTTCAAAGTGTGGAAGTCCAGTTAGATTTCTTTTTTTAAAAATATATTTTATTGATGTTTTACAGAGAGGAAGAGAGAGGGATAGAGAGTTAGAAACATCGATGAGAGAGAAACATCGATCAGCTGCCTCTTGCACACCCCCTACTGGGGATGTGCCCGCAGCCAAGGTACATGCCCTTGACCGGAATCGAACCTGGGACCCTTGAGTCCGCAGGCCGACGCTCTATCCACTGAGCCAAACCGGTTTTGGCAAATTTCTGCGTGCAGTAGAAGACATGACCAACTTTAGAAGGTATGTCAATGGCAGTGATACAGACACGAGGATTTTATCCACTGAAAATTCATCTCGTGAGTGCCGAGCAGGGACTAGATTAAAATATTTGACTTCATGAAGGAAAAAATGAGTAGCAGTTTGGATGCATCCATTCCGACAGCGATGTCTCACAGTGCTGGATGTACAAGCCGCACGTTGTACTGCCTCACTGGGCATTCTTGAACTGGTTAAGCTGGCCTGAGACGGAGCTGGGGCTCACAGCGAACCGTCTGCCTGCGGCCTCTTACATGTTGATGTTTGCAGGCGGTCAGCAAATTCCCTTGTGTAGATGGCGGAGTCGGACCTCGGACCTCACAAAGCATACGGTGTGGTGATATTAGCCACCTCAGGCTGGGGAGACACAGCTGTTCCTACGGATGTCTCAGTGGCCAAATTAGGTTTCCCTGGAAGGAGCCGTCTCCTAGTGTAATCAACTCCTGCGTTTTATCTCGTGGTCTTTCTGGTGCTCTTTGCAGATATCGTTGATCCTGGATTTCTGGAAATAAGCTTTTTGAGGTTTAATTCCGCCCTGCAGAATGAGTCTTTGAAAACGTTGAAACTTGTTTGACCCTTTTGGATGTGGGTGTTCTAACGGAGAGGAAAATGCCCGGGCTGCCTTACAGCGGCGTTGGAATACTTCCCCATGAGCTCTTTGCTGTTTGGGCGGGGTGAGTCTCTAGTTAGGGCCAGTGTTTTGGGGGCAGTTTCCTGTGCAGTGCAGTAGTGATGTGGGGGTAGAAGAGGAAGTGGAAGAGAAAGAGAATGAGAACAATGGAAAAATAATGGGGATTGTTCCAGAGCAAAGAGTCTCAGAATTTAGGGCATCAGACTATCCTGGAGGGCTTGTTAAAACCCACGTCACTTGGCCCCGCCCTTGCAGGTTCTGACTGGACTCTGGGGTCGCCCAGGAGTTTGCGTTTCTAAGACATTTCTGGGGATGCTGCTACTGTTGATCTGGGACCACATTGGGAGAACTGCTGCCCCGAAGGCTCCATGCTGGTCTATACTGAATGGGGATCTAGATGCATGGGTACCATGCAGTTTCTCAGGGTTTGTTTTCCTTTCCGTGAAATGGTACAATAATAGTGTTTTCCAAACCTTTGAAATGAGAGGCATCTTTTTTCCAAACTACATGTTGTGTGCAACTCCAAATTGAAAAGAGATAATAGCCCAGCCGGTGTTGCTCAGTGGTTGAGCATCAACCTAGGAATCAGGCGGTCACAGTTCTATTCCTGGTCAGGGCACATGCCCAGGTTTCAGGCTCGATCCCCAGTAGGGGGCGTGCAGGAGGCAGCCGATCAAGGATTCTTTCTCATCATTGATGTTTCTATCTCTCTCTCCCTCTCCCTTCCTCTCTCTGAAATCAATAAAAATTTTTTTTGAAAAAAGGTAATAAACTGCAACTACGCTTGCTAAAGCAGAGGTAGAAGACAGAAGGATACATATGTCCTTGTCCTTCTTACTCCCCTGGGGTGAATGAGGGGGTGGCCCCTGGGGTCCCCCTGAAGAACCTAGTACAGTAATGAACCCAATGATAGAGATGATTGCTAAGGACCCTAGCATTTGCAGCTTTCTCGTTGATTCTATATACTCTTGAAACTGTTGAAAGAATCTGACGAAAAGACAACTTTTTAACATAAGAAATTGTGTTTAGGATACCTACTTACTGGTATACTCCATAAGCTTGGGACTTTCATGGTAACATAGAAGAATTACATTTCAGGTAGAAATAGGGAAAGTCTCTAAAGAAAGGAAATGGGGGGTACGATTTGGGTAACAGGGATGTGTCTTCCTGCCTTGCACTCAGCAGGTGTGTGTCGTTGAATTGAAATAATTGAACCTGTTCTTGTGAGTCTGGTGGTTACAGCTGAAATTGAATTTCCTAATCTTTACTGGATTCTTTGCTGCAAAGATTCTCCTGATAAGAGGGAGAGCAGGAGTACCAGTGTTTCCGTAAAAAGAATGCAGGATTTCCTAAGTCACACGTGTCCCGAGAAATGTTTGCCTGCTGCTCTTGGCTCTTTTCGTTCAATCGCTTTAAGAAGCCCTAAAATTAGGGAAATGTAGTTTACCTTGACTTTAGTTCTCAAAGATTCTCTGTTCTGGGTTTTTGGAAACTTATTTTTGCTCGTCTTTCTTAGCTCACTGTCCTTATAAGACAAGATCTAAATAGAAACAAACTAAATATCCGTAAATACGGAACAAGGTATACTGTATGCAGCCTTTTGAATAAAATAGTGGTTTTCAAACTCTGAGTCATGGGTGGTGACATCAATTTAGTGGGTCAGATTTTAAAAAATAATTTTTTAAATTTAGGAACAGACTTAAAAAAAATTTCAGTGGCTTTCAACTTTTATTTATTTTTTAGCCAAAGGCCATACTAAGACACATCCAAGATAGAATAACGAAGCGTGGTATGGGTTAGAAAGTATGTACACATATTGCTTGTAGTGAGGATAGTTATTGTTTCTTGAAACTTTTTAGTTTAAGGCAGTGGTCAGCAAACTGCGGCTCGCGAGCCACATGCGGCTCTTTGACCCCTTGAGTGTGGCTCTTCCACAAAATACCACGGCCTGGGCGAGTCTATTTTGAAGAAGTGGCGTTAGAAGAAGTTTAAGTTTAAAAAATTGGGCTCTCAAAAGAAATTTCAATCGTTGTACTGTTGATATTTGGCTCTGTTGACTAATGAGTTTGCCGACCACTGCACTGACTAGGGGCTGGGGCTGTTCTGAGCTCCTACAGGGGACGGGGGACGTAGTACCCGATGGTTGGCTTTGCTCTTTGCTGTATGAAAACCAATGCTGCTCCGTCTACACCCCAAGTTTTACCCAGACGCGAACGTTCGTGCTGAGGGGTGAAAATCTCTGCGGTAATGCCCACGGTCTGTAGAGCCTGTACCAGGTGCTCCTGGGATTCCCATGACCCTCTCTCATGCTTTACAAATGTGTTGTCATGACGGATTCTTAAAAATATTGTAGACATGCCCTTTGAGTCACAGGTGGCCAGCTCTGCTCTGGTGAAGTTTTCCTAGGGACGAGGGATTGCTATGTACATAACTCAACAGGTCA